>NC_137198.1:2298405-2473405 GCF_960531495.2 Zeus faber | reverse complement strand
AAGATAGTGAAACAAGTGAGAATATTGAAACATAGATTATAAGATTATTCATTATCACTCTGTTATTAAATGATTCAGATTCAGCAACTATTTGTCACCCTTTGCAACCCGGCAACTGATGCATGTTTGATAACTTGGCAACCACTTCTAAAAGTTGGTGTCAGGCCCTCGAGTGTAAGACAAATGTTGTGTGGGTGGTGGGTGAATTGTCTGAACAGAAGGGTGTGTGTGTGTGTGTGTGTGTGTGTGTGTGTGTGTGTGTGTGTGTGTGTGTGTGTGTGTGTGTGTGTGCGCGCGTGTGCGCGCAAAGTTCCTTTTTCTCCTGTCGATGATGAACATTTCTACTGATGGAGAGACGCAGTGTTTGATTAGAAGAGTGAAACCACGAAGAGGTAGAATTTAGTAAAAAAAAAAAAAAGATCCCAGTTGTGCACAAAGTGTTTGTCTCCTTAAAGCCGATCGGCCTCATTCAGCAGCGGTTTGCAGCACAGATCTGAGCTTCAACTGCACCGAGAAATGTTTGAACGATTTGGGATCCACCGGTATTTTCTTTCTTGAATCTGAATTCAGGAACAAATGTAGAACGGCCTCGGACCCGTTCGCACAGATCACAAAGACGTCGGAGTAGAAAAGGACACAGCTGTCCAAGTTACAGTGTACAATATAAGGTGATAAATACTGTTGTGCTGCTGATGGCAGACGGATGAAGGGATTCCGAACCTGATGAACTTCCTGTTCGTGGTGTTTCCAGGAGAATCCGCCGTCGCCGCCGCCGCCGGACTTCCTGAAGCCAAGATGTACGACAACATCTACTTCGACTCCGACTCTGACGAGGACGACACCAATGCCCCCGGTGAGCGTGCGTCCTCCCTGCGGCGCTGCGCCGCGTCCGGCGGGCAGGCGGCGCTGACACACACGTCCGTCACGAGTGTTTAATAACTAAACGCTTAATATTCTGACCGGGATCCATGTTTTACGTCGGTTTGCAGCTCAAACGAGCTCCAGTCACAGAACCTCTTCAATGATCATAGTAAACCTTTATTTATTTAACTTTATTTCATTTTATTTAACACCACGTTGACAGACAAATTAAGACAAACAGCTGAAATTAAAGATGGTGAAAATAGGATGACAAATCAAAGTTGTTGAAATGTTACAAGATAACACACAATACGGATATGAATCCTTGGGAAGGAATGTAGTACACTGTACCTGAGTACTGCTAGTATACTTTGCAGTTTCCCTCCCTCCAGAGAATGGATGGGTCCGGTTCTCTACTAGATCACTTGTGGACTGACCCCACCCCTCGCCCCCCCAGGCAGCTCCACAGGAAGGAGGCGGAGACAGCGGCGTATTCCGACCAATGAGGAGCTGTTTTACGACCCCGATGAGGACGACAGGGACCAGGCCTGGGTGGACGCCAAGCGCAGAAAGTCAGTACTATCAGTACACACAGTACTAGTACTACCACTCAGTAAACACAGTACTAGTACCACTCAGTAAACACAATACTACTACCTCTCGGTACACACAGTACTACTACCGCTCAGTACACACAGTACTACTACCGCTCAGTACACACAGTTCTACTACCGCTCAGTACACACAGTACTACTACTGCTCGGTACACACAGTACTACTACCACTCGGTACACACAGTACTAGTACCGTTCAGTATTTTTACAGAATTACATTACATTTAGCGGACGCTTTTATCCAAAGCGACTTACAATTGTACAATCACTGACGGACGCAGCCATCAGGAGCAATGAGGGGTTAAGTGTCTTGCTCAAGGACACTACAGCATGCTAGCAGGAGGAGCCTGGGATCCAACCAGCAACCTTTAGATTACTAGACCACCAGCTCTACCTCCTGAGCTACCATCGCTGTACTAGTACCACTCAGTAAACACAGTACTAGTACCACTCAGTAAACACAGTACTACTACCACTTGGCACACCCAGTAATACTACTGCTCAGTACACACAGTACTACTACCACTCAGTAGGATCATTCTGTTTCCATTTCTGAGCCCCACAGCCCTGCTGACACTAACGGTCCATCTCTGTCCACCTGTCTCTGTCTCCCTGTCCTCCTGTCTGTCTATGTCTCCCTCTCCTCCTGTCTGTCTCCCTGTCCTCCTGTCTCTGTCTCCCTGTCCTCCTGTCTGTCTCCCTGTCCTCCTGTCTGTCTGTCTCCCTCTCCTCCTGTCTGTCTCCCTCTCCTCCTGTCTGTCTCCCTGTCCTCTTATCTGTCTCCCTGTCCTCCTGTCTATCTCCCTGTCCTCCTGTCTCTCTGTCTCCCTGTCCTCCTGTCTCTGTCTCCCTGTCCTCCTGTCTGTCTCCCTGTCCTCCTGTCTGTCTCCCTGTCCTCCTGTCTGTCTCCCTGTCCTCCTGTCTGTCTATGTCTCCCTCTCCTCCTGTCTGTCTCCCTGTCCTCCTATCTGTCTCCCTGTCCTCCTGTCTATCTCCCTGTCCTCCTGTCTGTCTCTGTCTCCCTCTCCTCCTGTCTCTGTCTCCCTGTCCTCCTGTCTCTGTCTCCCTGTCCTCCTGTCTCTGTCTCCCTCTCCTCCTGTCTCTGTCTCCCTGTCCTCCTGTCTCTGTCTCCCTGTCCTCCTGTCTCTGTTTCCCTGTCCTCCTGTCTGTCTCCCTGTCCTCCTGTCTCTGTCTCCCTGTCCTCCTGTGTGTCCTGCAGGTACAGCCGCAGCGCTCCTGGCTCGTGGAGGCTGAGGTCCGGTGCGGTGCAGGGTTTACCGAGCAGCGATGCCGTTCTGAACTGTCCTGCCTGCATGACCACGCTGTGCCTGGACTGCCAGAGGTGAGAGGGACGACAGGAAACAGGAAGTCAGTCCATGCTGAGAGACACCACACCGCTCAGCATGGCTTCCTGAGGTTCTCGGACCAAGACAAGCCTCTCCAGAATGACCGGTGCTTGGTTTAGTGCTGCTGACATTCACCACTAGAGGGAGTCGTAGGAGTAGTAGTTTACACATACTACTACTGTGTACAACTACTAATACTGTCTCCAGTCTCTTTGGGCCTCCTTTGTGAACAGTGCACGCCCAGATTTGTGCTTAATCCTGTGGGTTAAGCACAAAATTACATTACATTACATTGATCAGACGCTTTTATCCAAAGCGACTTACAATTGTTCAATCACCGACGGACGCAGCCATCAGGAGCAATTAGGGGTTAAGTGTCTTGCTCAAGGACACTACAGCATGCTAGCAGGAGGAGCCTGGGATCCAACCAGCAACCTTTAGATGACTAGACCACCAGCTCTACCGCCTGAGCTACCATCCCAAATTAGGATTAAACAATCTGTTCGTATTTGAAATTGTTCTTATTTAGAACAATTATAGACGTCCGAGTCCTGGAATATTATATTTCCAAACTATAACTACATGTAAGCGGCAAATTTGCACAACAATTAGTAAAAATGCATAAATATTGAATATTATACAATATAAAAATAAGAAATATTTACTACCAATAATAATCTTTGCATATGTTGTACTTTGTGTGTTTTTTTCTCAAGTCATATGCCACTATATATTATTGCCTCGTTTCAGGAAGGAATTCTTGATATAAGCTGTTTATGGCACCATTTAGAATTCCAGTGTTGAGCCAACTTGGACATTATCTGAAGCGTCATGATGAGTTTGTTGTGTTGGATTGTTTGTTTTCTATGTGTGACTCATGTTTTCAGTTTCTAACTCCTCCAGATGACTGGATAATTCAGCATCAGACAAGAAACAAAATCCTGTGTGTGTGTGTGTGTGTGTGTGTGTGTGTGTGTGTGTGTGTGTGTGTGTGTGTGTGTGTGTGTGTGTGTGTGTGTGTGTGTGTGTGTGTGTGTGTGTGTGTGTGTGTGTGTGTGTGTGTGTGTGTAAGTGCTCGTCATCCAAACTCCTAAATCGCACAAATGTCCAAAATTCAAAATGTTTTGGAACTCTTCTAAAGGGCTTTTCAAGGTCATCGGGTCTTGGGGTGGTCTTCTGGGGGAATTTGACCCTTTCTCTCCTCTCTCGAGTGGTGAAAAGTGGCCGTAAAGTGAACCCAGGCTGCGTAGTTAATGGTGTCAACCCACAACTTTGGTGCAGCAGCTCGTCACACGTACCTGAGCGTGGGAACGAGCGTCACGCGGCGCCGGGAGAACGTTCGAACATCATTTCCCCTCCGCACACGCGTTCAGATGGACGTGCCGTCTCCGGCCCAATCTCAAATGATTCCTTAGGTTCTCAGCTTTCTGGTGGTGTAGGGCACTTGTACGAGGCACCACCCGCTGACCCACACGCCTCCCAACTCCAACCTTCGTCTTGAGTTTCAGTCTCCGTGTTGGTTTCTTTCGTTTCGAAATGACTTTTTTTTTTCTCTCCCCTCCGCAGACACGAGAAGTACCGCACTCAGTACCGAGCCATGTTCGTGATGAACTGCACCGTGAAGAAAGACGAGGTCCTTCGCTACGACGCCCAGAAGGAGAAGAGGAAGAGGAAGAGGAGGCCCGACCGGAGGACGAAGCAGCAGGAGGAGGCGGAGAAGGTGGCGGAGGCTCCGGGCGGCGGGCCCAGAGGGATGGAGCAGGAGGAGGTGTACCACCCGGTGCAGTGCTCAGAGTGCTCCACCGAGGTGGCCGTGCTGGACAAGGAGGAGGTTTTCCACTTCTTCAACATCCTGGCCAGCCACTGCTGAGGACGCTCCACTTTGGACGGAGCTGGACTCATTCAGACCAGGTTGCACTGACCTGATCCAGTTCAAACCCGTTTGGACCAGCGGGAACTCATTTGGGCCGGTTAGGAGGACCAGTGTGAACTGCTCTGAACTGATTTGGAATGTACTGAACAGATTAGAACCAGTTTGGACGGGTTTGAAGGGGTCGGGCCTGGATTGAGGGTCCACACAGGAAGAGGAGGGCAGAGGACGGCTCCTTTCACACCTGACTCCTCCTCGACTTTTATCTTTTCCCAAACTCACCTGGGAGCAGCAGGGGCCGGGTCTGCGTTCCCACTGCTCCATTTCCTGTGTTTAGAGCAAGGCACCGGCGGTGCCCGGGTTAGGGGTTTGAGACCCTCCACCCCGACAGCGTGACTGTCTCAACAGTGATTTGTCGTCTTCCCAGTAAAACCTCGGTGCCTTGGAGCCAGGTTTCTGTTCTGGAACATACCAAGATGCTGCGGGGCGGGGGTGTTTATTCAGCTTGGTTCATGACAGGGCGTGGCATGTTTTTAACAATTATTAAACATCCTATGGGACATTTGTTTTTATTATTATTTTTTTTTTATCTGTACATTGAATCAAGCTCGGCGTTGCCTTGTCATTCCCATTCAAAGAATCCGCCTCTAACTTGTGTCAGGTTGCTTATTTTAAGAGTTCCTAACATCGCTCTGTGCTTTGGTTGAAGCTGCATGTATTTAAGAAATGCGAGGATGTGAGGATTTAAGAAAGGCACGGGAACTTCAACTTCTTCTTGACGAGCAGGTCCAGTCGTTTCTCCGTTCGGAGGAAGTTCCCAGCGAAGGAACGCAGGGAGCTCAGGTCCCGTGGCAGGGACACCACGTCGCCGCCGCCCGCAGAGACATCGCGTGGCAGCTCATCAAGTTCATCAAATCCAATGAAAATCACATTTATTTCACACAGCGGTGCAGGGCCAACTCGCAGCAGACCCCCGGGGGGCCCATTCGGAGCGGTATCCCTGTCCCACCCGTTTGGATGCAGCAACGCGGGAGGAGCGGAGAACGCTCAACAAAACCAAAACAAATCCCATGTTTATCACTGAATATCAAATATGGAAGGGTTAATCTGCAGACAGACGGCCATTATCAGAATAACCCCCAGGGACCAGGTCTGTCTCCCTCTGAAGGAGGTTATTCAGGGACAACAACCGTCCGGCTGCACATCATCCTGCTTATCACACAATATGAAAGACGGAATGTTGATTTGAAACTATTTTATAACTAGTATGACTGGTTTTATAACTGGTGCGATACGAGGGACGTGAAACCAGGGGGAGTGGTTGCCCGTAGCGAGGGTCATTATTCAGAAATAACTGCCCACTGGTTTCTGCTATCGACCAATCACAATCCAGGATTCCACGATGCGAAAAAATATTAATATTACACATTATATAATAAAAGGCGACTCGTTCTGCTCCTTCTCCTCTAATGTTCTACGTCTAAATCTACTCATGAAACCACCAAACACATTTAAATCATTTGAAATGAGACCAAACTAAGAAAAGTTTTATTAACAAACACAATTACTATGAAAAAATAATTATTCATAAAAGGTAAAGATGGACAGACAGACAGATAGATGGGTCGATGGATAGACAGATGGACAGACAGACAGACAGGTAGATGTCGTCTCACCTGTTATAATGGCAGTGTGGTGCGTCCAGTTATGTTCTTCTGCAGGTGGATCTTTTAAAGTAAATGAGACCTGCTGCAGAAGCTGCAGGTCTCAGATCAGAACCATGAAGGGGTCAGAACCTGATGGGGTCAGAACCTGATGAGGTCAGAATCAGGTGGAAGTTCTCGTCTCCACGAGAAGAGGAAGCAGCTGCTCCAGCGTGGGGCTCTCTGTGGATCTGGGCCCTCGGTGGCGGTGGGAGCCGCTCTGGGCTTCACGGGGCTGAGACCCGTTGGTGTTTCACATCCTTTCAACCTGTGGAGCGACGCGGTGTCGACCTGGAGGCGGAGCACAGGACTCCTCCTGGGTCAGAACCCGACCTGGGACCCGGTCGGCCCAGGTTCAAGTCACCGGGGAACGGGAAGGTCCCGGGAGGACGAGGACGCCCCGGTCTCCGTCAGCGGAGTCAGAGCGGGGGGCGTGAGGGCGCGTCCGGCTGCAGGTTCCACACCCCAGAGCACCTCCACCGCTCCAGGGTCTGAGGCCATTTCACAACGTAAAGACCCGTCTCCGTGGAAACTCCACGTCTTTCAGTTTCTCCAGCTTCACGCTTCCGACTCAACATTTTCCCCAACTTTTTTTTTTTTCTTCCCGAAAAACAATTTTTCTTTCAAACATTTGTACAAAATAGTGATGACCAACATTTTCTATTGTATTCTCATCTCAGACCAGCACACGAAGGGTTGACTTCCTCACCAAGGCTCTTGAAACGAGCCCATCCGATTGGCTAAGGCTTAACTATAGTTTTTTTTAAGTACTGGGTGTCATTTGATCGCAGAAAACATTTTGGGAATGTTTGATTGGCACAGGATGCAGAACAGTGTGTAGTACTATGTGGACCAGGGCCTTGGGTAGAGCCGCTCTCTGGCCCCCGGGCCCCACAGGGGCCTCGCCGAGCTGCTGGTCTCGTTTCGGGGCTTTATTTCTACTCAGTTTCATGATGTCTGGGGTCGTTGGAGGAGGGGACTGGTTCAAGACTTTAACTTTAAAGACATTTTCTTTCTTTCTTTTTCTTCTATTTCCTCTTTAGTTCAGTTCATTTAGTTTTCTTTCATCCGTAGTTCTTGGTTTACTTTTTCTTGAATATTTTGTATCAAATATTGTTATTTTGCATGTTTTTTCCAGTGTTATTTCATTCTATCATTTAGGATTTGCGTGTACTCCACCTGTGATTTGTTTTCATGGTTTACATTATCATAGAACTTAAAATCTCTTTGTGCTTTTTCCTTCATATCTGTTCCACTGATTTTTGATCGGAGTGTCAGTTTAATCATTTCATCGTGTATGTGTTATCGGGTATAACTGGCGAATTATTAAAGATCATTTTCAGAATGGCCCAATTGGTGTTAAATCTGGTTCAATTCTCCCGTCGCACAGTGAACCCTGAGAAGCTCCACGAACAGCAGCACAAGCCCGGTTCCGCCTGACGACAGATTCACGGAAACAACAATAAGAAACCACGTCACAGAGAACAGAGGACGCCAACCAGCCACGCGTCCAGGGGTCTGTCGTTTAATCGGAGCCAATAGTCATCACATAATAATTGTATGGTGTGGCAGATATAGATATTATGGGTTGACTGTACAACTGAATGTGGCTGTTTCCCACGTTGTTGTCCAGATGTCGGGGAATCCTGAGAAACACCTTAAAACTCAGTGACTCAGAGGCTTCCACAGCATCTGAGCTGAACTTGACTCATTTGGACAAAAATAAATACATGGACAAACGACGCCATAAAAACCAAATTCAAATCGCAGACAATGACTTATTGATTCCTATTATGTATATTTACGAGACTTCTTGGGGATGTCCAGATGTTTTCAGTTTTTTTCCCAGACGTGGGAACATGTGGAAGAAAACATCCTTACACATGGACAACCTGCCTCCGGGACCTGGGCTCCAACATGTCAACAGCACCCTGGAAGCAAGCAGATCAGTGGAGGGAACGTCCTCCTCCCAGTTCGGTGTGTTGCACAGAAAACAGTAAAAACACTGTAATGGGGTCTGCTGAGTCCCTGGGTGTCCTGGGTGTCCTGGGTGTCTGGGGGTCCTGGGTCTTCAGCTCCTCCAGAAGTTGGGGTTCTGGGCCAGGCGTCTCTGGAAGTTTTGGTACCAGCGGAGGAGGCAGCTGGCCGGGATGAAGCTCTCCGTGGGGCTGGGGCTCATCTGGGCCTGGGTGAGGGCGAAGGACGAGGCGAAGTTGTACAGACTGTCCAGCATCCTCTGGGTGAACAGCAGGAAGGGCTCCACCGTGGACACCGAGGCGTTGGACACCGGGGTCTGCTGGACCAGCTGCTCCAGGGGCTCCACGGAGACCCCCACCTGGGCCACGGAGCCGGGGGCCCGGGGGGCGCACATCCCCCCGAAGGGATGCGACCCGCCCTCCCCGGCCTTCAGGCCCGAGATCCGGAAGATGGCGCTGGGCTTGTCGTTGGAAATGAAGCCCAGCAGCTGCCACACCTGGCCGCCCTCCGGGCCCGGGAAGGAGAAGTACACCGCGCCGCCCGTGCCCGGCGGGAAGGGCACGGTGCCCAGCAGCAGCACCACCAGGTGGCTCAGCTGCTCGTAGTCCACCAGGCGGAACACGAACTTGTCCCCAGCGACCTGCACCGCGTCGGTCTGCAGCGGCCTCCCGGCCACCAGGCAGCCCAGCATCCCGCTCCTCACACGGGGTGAAGGAGTGACGGGGTGGCGGTGTGACCTGGTGGCGGTGTGACGGGGTGGAGGTGTGACGGGGTGGAGGTGTGACCGGGTGGAGGTGTCTGCTCTGTCTTTCCTCTCCGACGGAAAGTTCCAGAACTCTTCCTCTCCGCTCCCGATCCGTATCTCGACGATCCGCTCCACTGCCTATGCTGCGTTCAGGTCGTATGGGAATTGACTTTAAGAAACGCGTTGCTCGTAGCAACACTGTTGACAGGCAGGTTCTGTCCATGTTGTTAACTGTCGCCAGATTCCACCTCCTACAACCTCCTGCATAAGTTACAACGGAGCAGCAGACACGAGCACAGTCACTCATCCCTAAATAATGGAAACAATCATTTGATAACCAAGTAATAATTCAGTATCAGTGGTGTATCTATGAAGGCCAGTTGGGAGTATACAATCGCTTTTCTTTATTCGTCTTTCCTCCAATGTATTATAATTGATTGTTTCAGGCTGAGTAAGTATTTCCCCACGAATGGAGACTGTTTCGGGAAGCAAAGCCCAGTTCACCCGTTGGATTTAAACGGAAAGCGGAAATCAACAGCGTTTCAAAAATCGACAATTACGTAGTTCCCATTACTCTCGTGGGCTTTGAACGCAGCATGAGCTCTGCTACTGATCGATGATGCTGCGTTTGACTGACTGGGTCCCGGCGGCAGCAGCTTGAGCTGCGCACTTTGCTGCTTTTTAAACAGGATTTTGGGGAAAAATCGTCGAAATAAAGAAAAGTTTCTGTTGTTCCGGAGTCGGAGGTAAAACATTCACATTTTAATCCTGTTTTCAGTTTACTGACGCCGAGCAGAGCTAACAGAGCCAGCAGCTAGCGGCGTTAGCCCTTAGCCGCAGAAGATAAAGATAAACTACTGACTTATAAACTACTGACTTATAAACTACTGACTTTTAAACTACTGACTTTTAAACCACTGACTTATAAACTAATGTCTTTTAAACTACTGACTTAACTACTGACTTATAAACTAATGTCTTTTAAACTACTGACTTAACTACTGACTTATAAACTAATGTCTTTTAAACTACTGACTTAACTACTGACATATAAACTAATGTCTTTTAAACTACTGACTTAACTACTGACTTATGAACTAATGTCTTTTAAACTACTGACTTAACTACTGACTTATAAACTAATGTCTTTTAAACTACTGACTTAACTACTGACTTATGAACTAATGTCTCTTAATCGACTGACTTAACTACTGACTTATAAACTAATGTCTCTTAAACTACTGACTTAACTACTGACTTATAAACGAATGTCTCTTAAACTACTGACTTAACTACTGACGTATAAACTAATGTCTTTTAAACTACTGACTTAACTACTGACTTATGAACTAATGTCTTTTAAACTACTGACTTAACTACTGACTTATAAACTAATGTCTTTTAAAGTACTGACTTAACTACTGACTTATGAACTAATGTCTCTTAATCGACTGACTTAACTACTGACTTATAAACTAATGTCTCTTAAACTACTGACTTAACTACTGACTTATAAACTAATGTCTCTTAAACTACTGACTTAACTACTGACTTATAAACTAATGTCTCTTAAACTTCTGACTTAACTACTGACTTATAAACTAATGTCTCTTAAACTTCTGACTTAACTACCGACTTTTAAACCACTGACTTATGAACTAATGTCTTTTAAACTACTGACTTATAAACCACTGACTTATAAACCACTGACTTATAAACTACTGACTTATAAACTACTGACTTTTAAACCACTGACTTATAAACCACTGACTTATAAACCACTGACTTATAAACTCCTGACTTATAAACCACTGACTTATAAACCACTGACTTATAAACCACTGACTTATAAACCACTGACTTATAAACTACTGACTTATAAACTACTGACTTATAAACCACTGACTTATAAACCACTGACTTATAAACCACTGACTTATAAACTACTGACTTATAAACTACTGACTTTTAAACTACTGACTTATAAACTACTGACTTATAAACCACTGACTTATAAACCACTGACTTATAAACCACTGACTTATAAACCACTGACTTATAGACTACTGACTTATAAACTACTGACTTATAAACCACTGACTTATAAACCACTGACTTATAAACCACTGACTTTTAAACCACTGACTTATAAACTACTGACTTTTAAACCACCGACTTATAAACCACCGACTTATAAACTACTGACTTATAAACTACTGACTTATAAACTACTGACTTTTAAACTACTGACTTTTAAACAACTGACGTTTAAACTACTGACCTTTAAACTACTGACCTTTAAACTGCTGACCTTTAAACTACTGACTTTTAAACCACTGACACTGGAGGGTCCCTTTTTGGCTTAGTACCAACATGTTTATTCAACAAATCTAAAATGAAAATAGTATTTTATTTGCAAAGAAATTCAGTTGCTGCTGTATCTTTGTCTTTTTAAAAACAAGTCCAGGGCAAGTGGGTGGTGGGGCACTGTCTCTTTAAGAGCCCTGTTGGCACGTGGCTGGAGGAGGACGATGGGAGATGGCTGATGAGAGACCAGACACTTGTTACTATTTTATGACTTCATCCTAAAAATGTCTACTTCCTGTCAGGTCTCTGTCTACTTCCTGTAGTCCACAGAGTGCCGCCTCACGGTGTCTCTGCGGAAGGAAATCACTCCGCGTGGAAGTTCCCAACAAACGGATTCAACACTGCATGTCCCTCACAGACACTTCATCCACTTTTTCAATCTTTGGAACTAAGATAAAACGGACACGATTGGGACCCGTTGCTCCGGAGCTGCAAGCCAACTCCACGTGTGTGGAATATGTTTTGACTGACTTGAGGGTGAATAAGGAATGTCAAATTAAGATCTTAGGGCTAAAACCCCAACAGGGGTGAATATAATGTTATGGTAGGCGGCGTATCTCCGCAGTCTTCTCTTCAGCTTTCTGACTGACAATCCTTTAATGGTTATTTAATGTTCTCCAAGATTACACTTCATCTTCTCTACAATGAAAGGTCCACAGGCGAATCATGCAATAGTTTGTGAAGCTTAGTTATAAGTTGTTGACCATGCATTAAAGTCTGTTAATGCGTGGTGTAACCTTTGGTATTGCCTTTATTGGTGAAATTTCTACCGATAGTCTTTTTGAACCAAAATATCAGCTGGTATTATTGGCCTACCTATATATATATATATATCGGTGGGGCCCTATAGTATTAGGATTATTATTTTCACTGCTATCTCACTGAACTACAGATGGATGTATTTTGACAATATTTCATATCACTGCATAGTATTACTACGCACTACTGCAGTATATACTATTAGTACTTTACTTTAGTCCATATTGGGCTCACTGGTTTGCATAGTGATGCACTGCAATGCACTTGCCTAGCTGGCCTGGGCCAGTTAGGCAAGACAGGCGCCATCCCGAGGCGGGGCGCCGAAAGGGAGTGATTGGGGCGCGTTCTGCGCACCTGTCTCCCGCTGCGGCGGCACAGATGATGTGCGCGCTAGCGACACGCGCTCCAGCGACGGGGTGCCCGCAGCGCACCCCGTCGCTGTCCTTATGGATTGAAACGTGTGTATGGAAGGAAACCGTGTGTGATGGAGACGCTCTCTCCACGACTCTCCCCGATCAACCCCTTTGTGTTGGAGGGAGATCAGTTTGTTCCGCCGGGTTTCAGTCTGAACCCCGAGAACCCTGCTGTTAAATAATTCATGGCGGCTCCTCTATGTTTGCTCCAGTCTGTTGGCAGAATCCTCCTGTGCCGGCCTCTGAATATCAACACTGTTCATTCACTGAAAGACCCAATCGCAGCCAGAGTTTATCCTTCCGTTGGAGACGGAACAGTCAAGAAACGCTGAAAAAGAGTCTGATCTTATCCTCTAACAAATCCAGGCTGTTAGGACACAATGTAAAGAGAAGCAAAGTACCACGTGATATCAACAGCCATGTGTGCTTATTACGTAACCATGACAACAACAATGAGCAGCGTAGCTTTGCATGGCGAAACTTCTCACTAAAGCAGAGCGGCGTGGTCACCATTATTAATTTATAGTTTAATTCATTGTCATTAAAATAACTGTCAGTCTTTTTCATGGACTCATCATTCTATCCTTGTATCATTCTATGATAGTTTAATAACACACACACAAACATTGCATATCGGAACATAAAGATTTCAGGAAATGATTAATGAATCAAGTGAACATCATCATTATTATTTGATATTGGCTTAAAATGAAGATGAAAGGTGTAACAGTGAACTTTAACCCCTGGGAGTCTGTCTCCTCTTCCATTCATCCTCCTTTTCTCTCCGTCTACCCCAGAGGAGTTGGGATGAAGGTGTGGAACACCTGATGGTCCTGCCGCACGGACACGAGGGCGACAGGAAGTGGGTGGGGCCTGCCGCCCCAGGAGCCGGAGCAGCGATGGAGCTCGCTGACAGCTTCCTGCTGGACGAGGAGGTCTGCAACCGACTGGAAGAACAAGAGAGAGAAGAGTTCATCTACCAATGGATGAGTCACCTGAAGAAAGTCCTCCCTGCTGCTGAGAGGGTGAGGGGGAGGGGGAGGGGGGAGGTGGAGGAGGGATGGGAGGAGAAGAGGTGTTCATACCGTACAGTGTCTGACCACCACCCCGCCCCCAGGCGGACCTCCGGGCCCTCCAGCCCCGCCTCCTGGATCAGCTGATGGGGGTCCTGGGTGGCTCCCCGGGGCCCCCCTCCCGCTGGCTGCTGGCCCACTGCTTGGCCCTGCTGCTGCGCCTGGGAGACCCCATGCCCTGCAGCCTGCTGGTGGAGCGGTGTAACGACACCATTCGCAGCAAGGACGACGCCCCCTCCAGCCTGCCCTCCAGACTGTGAGAGACACACACTGGCAGATACACAGACAGACACGGACACACACACGCGTACAGACAGACACATACAGACAGACACACACAGGCAGACACACACAGGCAGACACACAGGCAGACACACACAGGCAGACACGGACACACACACACACAGGCACACACACACACACAGAAACACACCCTGGCACACACACCCAGACACACACACTGAGAGACACACAGACCCACTTAGTCTCTCCAGGAAATGCAATAGTAATAATTAATGCAAATAAAACCAATGAAATGATTGCCAGAGTTTGCAGTTTTTCTGCAACTTTTCTGCATTAAATTGTACCCCCGCCCTCTTCCCCCTACCCCCACCCCACCCCCTGCCTCAGGGCGGCCATAGCCTGTGTAGGTTCTCTGTTTGAGCAGTTGGGCCGGATGTTGGTTCACTCTTTCAGAGAGACTCTGTCCATCCTGCTGAGGGCGCTGAAGAGCGCTGAGGTCAGTATGACGCATGGAATAGAACCCTCGACCCTGCAGTGCTAGTGTTAGTGCCTTGCTCTCGGGAATAGAACCCCCTGAAACCCATCACAGAGGGAAGTTTATCAGGCAAAACAATTTCCTCGCTCCAGCAGCGTAACCCTGTGTTGCGGCGTGGGGTTGTGTGTGTTCAGTCTCAGGGGCGCTGTGAGATCCTGCTGAGCGTGGAGAAGGTTTTGCGTGGTTTAGGTGCAAGCGCCGTCCCGTCCCACAGAGACGTTTACAAGGCAGCCAGAGTCTGTCTGACCGACCGCTGCCTGGCCGTCCGCGCCGCCGCCGCCAAGGTAACTAGTCCTCTCAATGGTTAACTAGTCTTCTGGACGGTTAACTAGTCTTATGAATGGTTAACTAGTCCCCTGGATGGTTAACCGGTCTGATGAATGGTTAACTAGTCCTATGGGTGGTTAACTGGTCTTATGAATGGTTAACTAGTCCTGTGGGTGGTTAATTAGTCATCCATGGTCATCTCTGGTCAGTTTGTGTGTGTGTAGAGTGCAGGGATGTATTTATTTATTTATGTGTGTGTGTGTGTGTGTGTGTGTGTGTGTGTGTGTGTGTGTGTGTGTGTGTGTGTGCGCGTGCGCGCGTCTGGAGTGCCTCCTGGAGCTGCAGAGGGAGGCAGCCTTCCTGTGGAGCTCTGAGCTGGAGAACGTCTCCACACTGTGCTTCAGAGCCTTCGAGGGCTCCAGCCCCCAGGTGAGGGCAGCACTGGCTGGCCTGCTGGGGGCGCTGCTGGCCTCCGCCCTGGAACCCCGGGAGCCTTCTGGTGAGACATGATTGGTGCTCCTATAGGAGGATCATGTGTGAACAGAAATCATTATCACCACTGTAACCACTATCAAACTGTAAGAGTATTATCTTGGCCAAACACGGGGCTTGACATTAAGCTTTTTGGGCAAGTGGCTGAGATGTTTTACTTGCTAGATAGCCAAACTTAGTCAGAAATGGAAAATGTAGGCCTATTAAAAAATAAATAAAACCAAAAGGGATTTCTCTTCTATTCAGTGGCATAGTTTAGTTCAAACATTTAGGGGTGACACATTAAGCGGGAGGTCTGGGGGTCCTCCCCCAGGACATTTTCAGTGTCAAACAATTTATTTCCTGCATTCTTTACATGAATTTTGACTTTTTATGCACCAATTTGTGCCTTTTCTGCATCAATGTATGGTGGAAATGTCTCTCTGGTGGAAATGTCTCCATTTATGACAAAATAGAAGTCCTGTATCCCCTGCTTCCCCCCTGAAATCTCCACCTATGCACAGCGTCATGTTCCGTTTAACATTATTATCTTGTCTTTAATATCACAATCCAGATCATATCCATAACGTTAACTTCTCTTATGGAGAGCAGAGCAAAGTGAAGTGGGGTGTCATATTTAAAACTTACTCCTCACTCGTGCTGATTAACGGGGCTCGGCGGGCAGACTGGCTAACAGTACTCTGTTCTGCCCTATCAAGTGGACAAATGAAGTGGACGTATTGTAAAATACATCATCTTTATTGAGTCGGCGCACACTTTTTCTTTAAATTATTAGAATGCACAAGCTGCGTGCATACTCCGCCCCCGCCGTGCTGCTCAGCAGGAAAAGCTCAGCTTCAGCAATACAGTACGCAGTTTATTTTCAGATAACCTTACATTAGACAAGTCAAGGCAAGTGGACAAACATTAATGTCGAGCCCTGCGACATTAAGTTAGGGATAATGTGCAGCCAGCCGGTTTTTATCACAATATAAGCTCTCTGCTCTGCTGCCGTTCTGGTTCTGGACCTGAGAACCTTCCTCCTGTTTAGCCAATCACAGCTCACAGTCACCCAGAAAACCTCCCCAGATGAGTTTAACCCTGTATTGGCTGAACCCCCGTTGTGTCTCCCGGCAGCCCTCAGGCCGGGTGTGAAGAGGCGGAGCCTGGAGGAGGCCATGGATGTGTTGTCGGGAGGCTTCCTGCGGGGCGGAGCCGGGTTCCTGAGGGCGAGCGGAGACAAACTGAAGGGAACGAGCTCCGTCAGCCGGGATGTCCGAATCGGAGTCACGCAGGTTCGTTTCCATGGCAACAACACCCTAAGTAGACACATGGTCCGTCGTCATGGCATCCCACACTGGTCGGTTGTCATGGTGAACAAGCTATCTAGCAGATCGGTCGCCATAGTATCCACACGATTCAGTTGTTTTGGTACAACATCCATGTAGGCTGCTTATTATAGTAACACTCTTTTTTTGCTATTCATTTATCATGGTAACACTATTAGCCACACAACTTGCCTGTTATTGTTACAACAGCACTAGGGACACGGGTCAGTTGTCATGGTAACTACTGGTAACAGATATATATACATATATATATAACCCTCACAGGGGGGGGATACATCACATAATTCACTCTTCTTCTTCTGTTCTTTGTATGACTGTGTTTAAAGGGAAATTGTCTTTGTGTCTCAGATTCAGGCGAGAAGGTCAATTATTTCATCTTTCTGAGCAACAGGCTGCATGCTTACTGTGTTAGCTGAATGCGTGGCTACAAAAGGGATCAGCTAGCCTAGCTCCAGTGACATCTCCCTTTAAGAAGCAAACCGTGTGGTGTCCTGTTCCCCTCAGTCCTGCGTGGTGTTCATCTCCACCCTGGGCAGCTCCTGGCTGGAGACCAACCTGCCCCGGCTGCTGCCCCTGCTGATGGACCTGGCGTCGCTCCCCAGGGCCGCCCAGGGACCCGGGGCCGCCCAGGGCCCCGGGGACAGCGCCACCACCACGGCCCGCTGCGTCTCCTTCATCTTGAGGAGCAGCCTCAACTCCATGCTCGGGGAGAAGGCTCTGGCCAGTGCTGCTACGCTCATCTGCATGGCCCTGCATTCCCATAAACCAGCCACAGGTCAGGACCCCTATCTTCTCTTCCATCCTCCACTGAGCTCTTCTACGTCCTCCACCACCTTCAGCCCTTCTCTGTTTCCCTCCTTCTCTCCTTTTCTGATCTGCGTGTGTTTCCTCTGAACAAAGCTCTACACAACCATGATTGCTGGATGATGGATGAAGGAATGGTGACTTTGTGGAGATCACTCAAGTCACTGAATGATGAATGAAAATGCCTTGTGGTATTACCACCCACAAGGTGCTGAGTCATCTTGGTCTGGTGTGGAGTGGCTGGCAGGTAGAGTGGGCCTAATCATGCTGGACCTTGGCAAAAGGGTTTGCGTGGGGACATAGAACTTTACCTTTCTGGCTGCGGTAGGAGGCACACAGGGGGATGCTGGAGAACACTCCACCCAGTGACTCTATAGTTATACTGTTGGGCTGCAACGTCTGATGGAGTGATGGAGAATCCTGGAGGGGCGTAGCTGGGAGTAACGGTGGAGAAATCTTGCTGCCAACCATTGCTCTCCTTTTGACAGTTGAGTGGTTCAGTCAGCTTCCGTTCACTTAGCATTTAGCATTTTGGCCTTGGGTGACCACACCTTTGTATTCCACTGCAATTGTAGCAAAGAAATATACTCTATACTAACCTTAACCCTTTTGTGAAACATGATGTTTATGGTCATTATGTTAAAATTAGTCCTATTTAGGACTAATTTGGCCTTTTCACTACTTTGCAGTTTTGGTTTAGGGCTGAACGTGTGTGTGTGTGTGTGTGTGTGTGTGTGTGTGTGTGTGTGTGTGTGTGTGTGTGTGTGTGTGTGTGTGTGTGTGTGTGTGTGTGTGTGTGTGTGTGTGTGTGTGTGTGTGCGTGGGGGGGGGGGGCTCAGACGCTGTGCATGCTAGCAGTAACATGGAGAGCGTGCTGTCCGCTGCAGAACTCTCTGCCAGTCGACACGTGGTGCTGGTTTTACTGCTGGAGCTGGGAAGCATCCTCCAGAAGCTTGACTCCTCTGCTGCTCCACTCATCATGGACACCAGCACAGGTACACACACACAAACACTCTAAGGATGCAACAGTACAGTTGGCCCACAGTTCGATATGCGTCATGGGCACAGTAACAGTACGGTTTCCGTATCTTAATATTAAAGAAAAAAATAACAGCACATCACCCTTGAAACAATTAACTTTTTATTTTGCCGATTTACAAATACCAACTTCCATTCAGAAAAATGGCAGCATGACTGACTAGGCCTGGTTTCTGTCTGTACTCTATGAAATCAAGGGGAGAAAACCATTCAAATTTGTTATAATGTGCAGTCTTCTCTATTTTAAATAAACAGGGTACAAACTTATATTGCCAATGTTAAATGTAAAAATAACAAGGTGCATTATGTTGAGGTTCTTCTGTAAAAAGATAAGCATGTGAATACAGTGTTAGGCATGGAGACCCCAACAGGGTCTGATCGTGGGCAGAGCGGAAGCACTGAAGGTGCTGGCTTTTTTTAAATATTATTGTGCAGTTACCACCATCTCTCTGCAGACGCTAATGATTTCCATCTTACTGGGTGTAGCTATTAGTGCCCTTGTTTGTGAATTGGATGTTATTATGTGGGCTAACCCCAACTCTACCCCAGCTACACTCTGAGAGCCTGTTTGGGGCCTCTTTTCATTTTCTTTTCGGCCCTGGCTGCCTTTGCAGGTAAAGTTGAGAATCTTGTCCATTGCTACTTGTTCATAATCTGCATCACCAACCTCAACAGACTTCATCACGTCATCAACTTCTTCCGTTGTAGCAACAACAGGCGTATCGTGGGTCTCCTCCGGTGGTTCTTGAAAATATTCCGTTTCATCGTCACATTCAGGTTGAACTCCGCTGTTTTAAATGTTCTCCAAGACCGGGATAAAGACGGTATCAGATTCAGGATCGCTGTAGTTCTCGGCGCCGCTGTTGGAGAACTGACTATTTTCTTCTTCTTTCCGGTTGCTGCCGTTCGAGGTCGCCACGGCAACTGACTATCATCGTGGAAATTGAAGTCCAGTACGCGCTGCTTACACTGACTTGGATCTATCACACTGGTCAGATTAAGGTCCGCGATATGATTTAGATCTTCCTCCACCCGCTTCTCCTAATCCATAACAACACAGGGATGAAAGTTTTCATTGACAAGTGGAGGATCCTCGTCTTGTTTACGGAAGCCTACACAACGTATCAGGTGTGTGTATAAAACACGTAAGATTTAAAGTTTGAACTCTATCAAATGGGTTTCACATTGTGACTTCACATCACATGGAATCTGGAAGAGTGATCTTCACCTGGACCCTCACTTTAAAGGAAACACACCGGTGCGTTTTCTTCCTTTATTGTGTTTCCTGCGTTTGCTGGTCTGGTCTCCACCGACATGGACCGTTACCAGGAATATTTCACTGTGCAACAAACTGGATGAACTTATATTGAACTTTATTGCTCATCACATGTGAATTGATTCGCTAATGTTAGCCAAAACATTGATAATCAATTATTTATTTATAAAAAAAAATAAATACACAATCCAATGGCAATTTCAGTGTTTTTATTAATATTCAAATTATATTTGAATTTCGGATTTCATTCCTGTAGCCCTACAACACAGCTTAATGGATGCTGCGCAGTGACGGTTTGCCCAATTCCAACTGCCAGTTGGAGTTAAATTTTCGAGGCAGACAATTTCATGAGCCATGTAAAACGGCGGTTTCTTGGTCCAGCTCAAGCCATGGAATGGGGTTTGGATCGGCAGTTGGATCAGTTGGATATCCGAGAGTGAATGACGTCAGTATCGGCTACTGATATTGGATCAGATCGGTCCCATCTCGAGGTTGAAGGGACTGCAGTGTGTCTTGGCTTTAGAAATATAACGTGTGTGTGTGTGTGTGTGTGTGTGTGTGTGTGTGTGTGTGTGTGTGTGTGTGTGTGTGTGTGTGTGTGTGTGTGTGTGTGTAGCTCTGTTGGACACACTCTTCTCCATCCTCCTCCACCCGGCGGCTGCAGCTCGCCTGGCTGCCGCCTGGTCTCTGCGCTGCGTTGCCTTGGCGATGCCGTCCCAGACTTCTCTGCTACTGGATCGTTGTGCTGAGCGGCTAGCGGCGCTAAAGTCCTGTCCTGAGGCGGTGGCTGGATACAGTGCAGCCATCGCCGCCCTGTTGGCTGGAGTGCAGAACTGCACCCTTGGAATCCCACACAGCAAGGCAAAGGTGAGCAGTAATAATAATCTGAAACTACAACAAGAACTTTTGATAAAATAATATGAAACCACCAGCATAATTTGTAGTAACAGAACACATTGAGCTAATAACGTCATCCAACATATTTAGAAAATGTCCATATTATTAATATATTATATTGTATATATGATATTGTTTCCATGCAGCTGGTTCTGTCCTTGGCTGAGGAGCTGCTGCGCTCGGCCTGTCAGAACAGCCGTCTGTCGGTGCACAGAGCGCAGGCTGGATGGATGCTGGTCGCTGCACTGTGCACGCTGGGTATTATATGTACTGTATATACATAGGGCAGTACCGAGTTCACGGCCGTAAAAATACCGTCACGGACTGTGAAATCCGCCTCCTTCCGAGTAATTGACAATTCAACCAAAAAAAAAACAAAAAAAAAACAGGTGTGAAGTGCCAAAGTGCCGCCAAGCAGAGTCTCACCAATTTCACGGTTTGTGTTTCCATGGCGATGGAGCTGGAATCAGCTTAGAAAAACTACAGTAACGACAACAAACAGCAGCAGCGTTTGTCTACATTGTGCGACAGCGAGAGTTCTCATTTCCGTCTATATAAGCAGCCGTGTGTGTGTGTGTGTGTGTGTGTGTGTGTGTGTACATATATATACATATATATGTATGTTTATATGTGTGTGTGTATATGTATGTATTTTGTAATATACAGTATTTTCAATATTTACAATGAGTGCAACAATGCAGAATATTGAAGTGTGGATGACGGAGGTAGTGCTAAATAGTAATTATAAATAAGTAAAATAAACAGTAATAGTACACGAAGGAGCTGTATGATGTAGTTTTTGGCGTTTTCAACATCTATGTTGTACATGTATGTGTTTTCTACAGGCCCAGCCTCGGTGCATCCCCTCTTGCCCTCCCTCCTCCCCCTGTGGAGGTGTGTGTTCCCTCCATCCCTCAGGGACCTGGACATGGAGCTGCACCGGGGGGACTACTTCACGTGGCAGGTGACGCTGGAGGGCCGAGCGGGTGCGCTGTGCGGTCAGTACCACGTTGCTACGCCCCCTGCTGCTCAGAAGCAGGAAGGAATTTGGGGCTTGAATATAGAGTAAATGCACCTGGAAAACTTTGTAAGATTATTTTTATGAACAGATTTTTTAGCCCAAACATTAAGTTAATTTAATTAAGTGTGTGTGTACGTACGTGTACGTACGTGTACGTGTGTGTGTGTGTGTGTGTGTGTGTGTGTGTGTGTGTGTGTGTGTGTGTGTGTGTGTGTGTGTGTGTGTGTGTGTGTGTGTATCTGTGCGTGCGTGCGTGCGTTTCCACGCGTGTGTGTATCCGTGCGTGTGTGTAGCCCTCAGCAGCCTCCTCCTCCACTGCAGAGAGCTCCTCCTCTCTGATGACATCGTCAGTCGTCTGGCCACGCCTCTGGCCTGTGCCGTGGCTCTGCTCACAAAGTCAGTGCTCCCACACAGAAACACACACACACACACCGCCCTGTTTGTATCCTTTGTTCCGTAATCTGTTCTTTACTGTATTGACTCTGTATTCATTTATTGTAAATGTGTGATGGTATCATCGCATCGTGTTTGTATAGTGTAGTTCTAGCTCATTATTCATATTGACATGTTGTACGTGTGAGATGTGAGTTTGTTACATTTTGTGCCTGTATGTGTGTTCTCATCTCAACGTAGTAATGCCGCAAAAATAATTTCCTGACAAGATCACTCTCTGTGTTTCCAGGTGCACTTCTTTGATCAAACTCTATGGAAACTCCCTCAGACCGACCTTCATCCTCTACAGACTGAGGCTCTACCAGGTCCTCACCTTGCTGCCGCCCCACGCCTACCAAGGTAACCATGGTAACCGCTTCCTGTCTCCCATCACGCACTTCTTCCTGTCTCCCACCACACACCTCTACCTGTCTCTCATCATGCACCTCTTTCTGTCTCCCATCACGCATCTCTTCCTGTCTCCTATGATGCACCTCTTCCTGTCTCCTATGATGCACCTCTTTCTGTCTCCCATCACGCACCTCCTCCTGTCTCCTATGATGCACCTCTTCCTGTCTCTCATCATGCACCTCTTCCTGTCTCCTATGATGCACCTGTACTCCATCAGAGAGTTATGGCGTAGTAATGAAGCAGCTGGTGTGTGAGCTGTCGGGTCCAGAGAGCAGCGTCCAGTCATGTTCAGAGCTGACGCTGCTGCCCGCCTGCTGTCACCATGACGACCTGACGCTGGTCTGCCCCGCCCCCCACGACCTGGAGCAGGTCGGTGACGTCTCTTCCTTTTAATATTCATAGTTTTATACGAACGATGATCGAAGTCCTAAGGTGATTTTGTGTATCCACCCCCCTCCCAGCTCCACGGTGGAGGCGGTTGCCTTGACAACGACCCCTTTAGCCTCTGTGGGAGGAGCCAGGATGCTCCGGCTCCGCCCCCCCCTCAAACTGCTCTGACCACTGCTGCTGTGGAGCTGTTTGGAGTGCTGTTCCCCCACATCATCACAGCAACCAGGCAAGCAGCAGCTAAATAGTTAGGTAACCAACCAGGTAACTAGTTAGGTAACCAGCCAGGTGGTTAGTTAGGCAACCAGCCAGGTGGTTAGTTAGGTAGCCAGCCAGGTGACTAGTAAGGTAACCAGCAAGGTGACTAGTTAGGTAACCAGCCAGGTGACTAGTTAGGTAACCAGCCAGGTGACTAGTTAGGTAACCGGCCAAGTGACTAGTTAGGTAACCGGCCAGGTGACTAGTTAGACAATCTTGGAACCCGTCGGCTATCAGTCGGATGAGGATGGACTCTGGGGACAAGGGACAATATTTGTGGGCTCCGGTGTAGCCAGCGGGTGTTGCGTCTCTGCCAGTGCGCTCCGCCCCTTTTGCTCTCCACACGGACTGTAAACAATGACCGGCGCACGGAAGAGGAAGTCTTGGACCGGTTAGGTAACCAGCCAAGTAACTACTAAGGTAACCAGCCATTTAACCAATTAGGTAACCAACCAGGTAACTAGCCAGGTAACTAGTTAGGTAACCAGTCAGGTAACTAGTTGGGTAAACAGTCAGGTAACAAGTTATGTAACCAACCAGGAAACTAGTTAGGTAACCAGTCAGGTGGTCAGCCAGGTAACTAGTTAGCTAACCAACCAGCTAAATAGTCAGGTAGCCGGCCAGGTAACTAGTCAGCTAACCAACCAGGTAACTAGTTAGGTAACCAGTCAGGTAACTAGTTAGGTAAACAGTCAGGTAACTAGTTATGTAACCAACCAGGAAACTAGTTAGGTAACCAGTCAGGTGGTCAGCCAGGTAACTAGTTAGCTAACCAACCAGCTAAATA
Source organism: Zeus faber (assembly GCF_960531495.2). Lineage (NCBI taxonomy): Eukaryota > Metazoa > Chordata > Actinopteri > Zeiformes > Zeidae > Zeus > Zeus faber. The sequence continues at coordinate 2,449,501 of NC_137198.1, read as the reverse complement.
GTCAGGTAGCCAGCCAGGTAACTAGTCAGCTAACCAACCAGGTAACTAGTTAGGTAACCAGTCGGGTAAATAGTTAGGTAAATAGCCAGGTAACAAAATTGGTAACCAGACAGGTAACTAGTGAGGTAACCAGTCAGGTAACGAGACCGATAACCAGCCAGATAACTAGTTAGGTAACCAGCCAGGTAACTAGTTGGGTAACCAACCCGGTAACCAGCAGCTGACTAGTTAAACCTGCTGACTAGACTGATGTAACAGGAGCAGCTGTTTATCATTGATTTATTAAAATAATGATGATTTGAGACTCTAAGAACCTCTGTCTGTCTGTCTGTCTGTCTCTCAGGCTCCAGGTGTTGCAGCAGTTCATGGACACAGTGAACCAGTTAAAGGGACAGAAGCAGCAGAATGCCCAGACCCTGGTGTGTGCTGCACTCTGTAGGCTGCTCCAGGTACTGCACGTCCTCTTACAGACGGTTTCACTTAGTTTCACATATTTATTTTGTTCATTTGTTCCGTGTGCTACATACAACAGCACATGACTGTGTTTACAAACATGAAATTGGCATAAAATGATTAACCGTTGCACAAGATGAACATGGAAGTTAATAACTGTAGCATAGGTTGGCTTTAAGCAGAGCTTCAACAGATCTTGCCGAATGGCCCAACGTCAGGAGTGTTTACAGATGCAGATACAGGCATACAGCCTTCATAAAATGATATTTAGAATCTGAATCTAACAGAACCATAACATCCCCCTCCCCCCAGCTCCTGGATGAGAGTGGGGTGGCCCTGGGCTCCGAGGAGCTCCGGTCCCCAGCCCTGGTGCTGCTCTCTGGGGCTCTGGAGAACCCCAGCCCCCTGCTCCGCTGTGCGGCGGCCGAAGGCCTGGCCAGGCTGGTGCACGTGGTGGATGAGCCCGGGTTCACTGTGTCAGTTGCCCTGCTCTGCTACGACAGGTAGGCTGATAATGGCCTTATGCAGACTTTCGTTATAGTAAGAACTGAGTTGTGTCGTTTTATTCAAAACTCTGTCTCTACACTGGACCTGCTGAGAACAGATTTATCTCAAATACTCAAACAGAAAAACATTTCATACTTTTACAAAGATATTCATAAAAGTACGGTTACTCCTCACTTAACTACCAAGTTCCGTTCCTAGGACCAGGTCGTTAAGCGAATTGGTCAATAAGCGAGGACCCATGTTATTTCACGGTAAGGGGGCATGGCTGGTATATAGTGTGTATATATATTGTATATAGTGTTTATAGTATATATAGCGTTATTTCATTGTAAAGGGGCGTGGCAATTCATGAGATGGTCATGAGATGAGCTGTATACACTGTATATAATTTATATAGTGTGTATATATATATAGGGTGATGAGATGCTTGGTATTGTACACAGTGTACAATAAAGACTTCCGAACGGTCGTTAAACAAGTAGGTCGTTAAGTGAGGAGTACTTGTACTAAAAAGGCCGCTATCTAACTATAATTACAGTTTTGCAGATTGTGTAGGGGTGGTACTGGGTGGCTCCCAGTGCTCCCAGTAGCAAACTGGTGGTCACCCTGTGGTTCTGGGTCCAGGCTGCGGACGGCCCGGGATGCAGTTACGCGCAGTGGCCTGGCGCTCAGCGTGGGGGCGCTGCAGCGCTACGCAGGGGGCATCAGGTCTCCTCAGCAGCTCTCCACATGCTTGGGGGTCCTGTTCACCCTGAGCCAGGACAGCACCTCCCCTGAAGTGCAGGCACGTGCAAAAACACTCACACACACACACTCTCACACCCATGCACACTCACACACACTTTTAGCTGTACTGATCTGATCTGACTTCACTTATCACATGCAGTTTCCAATTCCACGTCTGGTGAGTTCAAGTTTATTTGTCATTCATCCACATACAAAAGTATACGGGAACAAGATGTCGTTCCCCACGGACCAAGGTGTCAACACAAAATACAACGTAGTCACAAAACATATTACAGTGACACATAATACAGAAAGGCGGGTCTGCAGCATGCTATGACTGCTGGCGCTTAAAGTGCGATGTAAGCACCTGTATGTAAACAGAGCAACCATATGTAAACAAGTAAAATACATTATTTAGCAATATAAAAACTGGATAAGAAATATGATTAAAAACAGTGGATAACATACGATCAGAATATCTAATATAAATTACAGTACTGTAATTTCAACAGTAATTTGAAAACTTTAAAAATATAAATAATATATGTAATGCCTTACCAGTAAACCTCATTGGTAATTATACACAGTTTTAGTTAGAGGCACAGCGGAGATGATGGTGTAAAGTGTCAGTGCAGGGTAGTCATGAATTGACCATTGCAGGAGCAGGGAGTTATAGTCCAGGTGAGTTGTGTGCGTGCGTGTGTGGAGGATCCAACATGTCATGTGGGGAGGGAGGAGGGAGTGTGCGGAGTAGGGATGTAGTGTGGGGGTGGGGTACTTATGTGTTTGATGTATTTAGAAGTCTGACAGCTTGGGGGAAAAAGGTCTTTGCGGAAACTCACAGAGCAGCCTCTGAAAGATGTCCCGGATGGAGAGGAGAGAGACCCCTATGATCTTCTGGGTTGTCCTCACTATGCGTTGCAGGGTCTTGCGTTCCGATGTCTTGCAATTCCCAAAGCACACAGTGATGCAGCCGGCCAGGAGACCCTCCACAGTGCCTCTGTGTGAGGTGGTAAGGATGGGCAGTGGCAGACTGGCTGTGCAGGGGGCCCTTGCTGTGCCGTCCTTACTGCAGAGTTGGTATTGAGAGACCAGGTGAGGTCGTCGACCCTCTCCACTGTGGAGCCGCTGATGGACGGTGGAGAGTGGTCAACCGGCGTCCTCCTGAAATCAACAACCATCTCTTCAGTTTTTTTCTATGTTGAGCGATAGGTTGTTGTCATTGCACCAGCCCACCAGTCCAGCCCTCGCTGTGTGATGTTTCATCATTGTTACGGATGAGGCTCGCCCCTGTTGTGTCATCAGCACACTTAATGAAGTAGTTGGATTTGGACTTGGTACTTGGTACATCACATACAACTGTCGTAGGTCAGCGGCTTGAACAGCAGTGGGCTGAGCAGGCAGCCTTGGGGGATACCGTGCTTAGCGCGATGGAGCCTGATGTTCTGCTGCTGATGCATACTTTCCGCGGTCTCTCTGTCAGGAAGTCCAGAATCCAATTACAGATGGATGTGTTGTGGCCTAGCAGGGAAAGTTTCCCCTGCCAGCCATGATTGTGTTGAATGCTGAACTGAAGTCTATGAACAGCATTCTAGCGTAGGTACCCTTAATATCCATGTGAGATAGGGCGGTAGAAAGATTGATAGATTGTGGCAGTATGCAAAGTGAGAGGGTCCAGTGAGGTAGGGCGGGTGGATTTTGATGTGTCTCAAGCACTTTATCACAATGGGAGTCAGTGCCATCGGGCGGTCGTCGATTGTAAATAATCTCATATGATGTATAATCATTTCTGTCTGTCTCTCTTTCTCTCTCTCTACCGGTTTCTCTCTCCCATAGAGCTGGGCTCTGCGAGGCCTGTCTGTGGTGCTGGACCTGTCTCCCTCTCTGCTCCACACACACACCGAGTCCACGCTCACGCTGCTGCTGCGGCTGCTGCTGTGCACGCCACACACACACCCGGAGGTTCAGCTCAGCCTGGCGCGCTGCGTGCTTGCTCTGATCAGCGCACTGGGCCCCGAGCTGCAGAGTGAGCCCACACACACACACACACACACACACACACACACACAACACATACACACACACACACACACGCACACACACACACACACACACACACACACACACACACACACACACACACACCCGCACACACACACACACACACACACACACACACACACATCCACACATCCACACACACACACAGTAGTTTCTTATTTCTTTATGTCAGTCGCTGCGGGAAATTGCAATTTGGGATCACAATAATTGACCAAAATTCAACTTCTCATTGCAATTTTGAAAATTACATCACATAACTGATTTTGTTTACTGCTAACTGTTTGAACTGATTGTTTATTTTATTGATTTATTAATGGGACCCAAAAGATTTAACAAAAATTTCTAGTAGTTTTTGTGACATGCTAAATCCATATTATCACAGGAAGTGATGTCATATCACTCTCGTTTAAAAAAAACATTTGTTTTCCTTGACTGCAAAGAAACTTGTAAAACTTTCATTGCAAGTTTTGAGACAAGCCGCTGCAAAATAAAGTTTGGTCATAATGATCACACAAAAACAGGGAAATCTGGAGGCTGTGTGTAACACCATTTACACATAATAACACCTAATTTAACCAAAAAAGCTTTTGACTCACATGATTCACAACAAAATGAATGTGTGTGCACTCTGTGTACTTTGAGAACTATGTGTACTATGTACTGTGTGTACTATGAACTGTACCGTGTCCCTCCTCCAGGCGGCCCTAGTGCAACCTTCTCGCTGCGCTGCCTCCTCTGCTGCTCGCTTCTTCAGTCCAGCTCCGAGGTTCTGGTCCAGGCCGAGGCCGTGCGCTGTCTGCAGCAGCTGCAGCTCTTCTGCCCCGTGCACGCCAACATGGCCGCCCTGCTGCCCGCACTCTGCGTCAGTACACACTGCTACTTTGATATATACACTATATCATGCGCACAGCACTTATTGATATGTGGTACTACATCACATCAGAGCAGGTTTTATGATATTTAGAAGTATTATGTCGGATGTCCTCTTTAATTAGTGTATTAATTATCCATCATGTTTCTGTAGGAGGTCCTGTTGGACAGCTCCATGCTGGTAGGTGTTCTGTTAAAATACGATAAAAAATACATTAAAAACACCTTGTTTACCTTTTGGGTCTGACCAAACGCTCAGCGCTCTGGTTTTGTGTTATTACACTTTATAACCTCTTGTTTCTCTTATTACACTTCCCTATGCTCTGGTTTGTGTTAATGCATGTCCTAACACTCTGCTTTGTGTAGTTACTCGTCCTAACACTCTGCTTTGTGTAGTTACTCGTCCTAACACTCTGGTTTGTGTTATTACACATCAGTATGCTCTGGTTTGTGTTATTGCATGCTCTAACACTCTGGTTTCTCTTATTACACGTCAATATGCTCTGGTTAGTGTTACACGTCCTAACAAGATTATATCGCTCTAGAACCTTCTCCCAGTTTGAACCGGTCCTCTTGCTATTTCTCTCAAACCTAAACTGTGAGGGATTCTCCTGAAAGTGCGACGTGGATAAATTAAGTGTTCTGTCATTCAGTAGGTTTGTAATAATAAGTGAATAACAGTATTGTTTTTGAATCCTCAATTTGATGTGTTGGTTTACTCTGCTCTGTAGTGGGGGAACGTCGTCAGCTCCAATTTTAAATAGGAAGTATGAGGGGAACTCTTTAAGTGTGTATCATGTGAATTTTCTCTCTGTCTCTCTCTCTCTGTTTCAAGACGAATGTGTGCAGTTCCTCTGTGTCGCTCCGTCGCTCTGTGCTGTCTTGTCTCCGGCAGCTTGTCCAGCAGGGGGCTCTAGAGCTCTCTGAGCACACTGTCAGGCTGAAGGAGTTACCGCCCCGAGCACTGGGTCAGAAACACACACACACACACACACACACACACACACACGCACGCACGCAAATGCACATGCACCTGCACATTCGGGGTGAATGTAAATGTTTAAATGTAGATAAAACAATGTACACTTTTTTCATTGACGTACTCATTGACGTAGGGCAGAATCACCAATCCAACCGGGGTGGCATAGACGCAGTAGAAACTGAAACCTAGCGTTACACGGGTTGTTTCAATGCGACCCCTCCGATGGGGTCACGCCGGGTCAGGTCTGGACAGCACCAGATGGGACCTGACCTCATCTGAGATCCGATCAGCCGGACCACATCCTGAGGAGACCTGGCTCGCACTGGGAGGGTGTGGACATTAACCCGGCCACGATGTGGACCGATTACTGGCTACCTCTGCGAACCACGCCCCCACGCCCTCTGACCCCTCTCACCCCACCCAAAACACAGCTCCCAGGAAGTCAGAAGTCTGGGGCTGGAGATGCTCCTGTTGCTCAGAGGAATGTCTTGGCATTGTGAAGGTGAGCTCCGGTCGGGGTCGTTGAAGGTCCTGTCCCAACATAAATCCACCAGAGCACCCCCACCCCCCTTTAGAATGGCCCGGCATAATTCATAATTCAAAGGCATTAAAAATGACTAAATTTATTCGGTTGCACCCAGTGAACCCAGATCCACTGGGCCCCAGAGCTCTTATTCCAGTGTCACGTCAGGACGCTCGGTGAGAGGTCGCATTGAAACGACGAGTCCATGGATGTTGAAACATAGAGTCACTGAAACTGAAACATCAATATAGAAACTGCCAAGAAACAGACGAGGTGGATTCAGCTCTTCGTTTCCCTCCAGCCGTCCCAGTGAAGGAGGTGGGTCTGGAAGGAGCTCTGTTCAGCGTCCTGGACAGGGAGTGTGAGCCGGGCCTCAGGCTGGACATCCAGAACATCCTGCTGCACATGATGCTGTCTGCGTGCGGCGCAGGGAAGCTGTCCTCCTGGCTCAAGCTCTGCAAGGACGTGCTATCCGCCTCGGGGGGTTCGTAACGCTCATATTGTATACTCTATACCTGGGGCATGTGTACTCATAGTGTATACTCTGTTACACTTCCATTCTGATGTAGAGTGGTAATCTAGGTAACACTAATAATCTCCCTGCGCTCCAGGCTCCCAGGTCCAGGTGGAGAGCCTCCAGGAGGAGGACTGTGAGCGCTGTGACGACTCGTCAGTGTTCAGTGCCGCCTGTGAGGCCGGCGGCCCGTTCTCAGCGCTGCGCTGGGAGACGCGCTGCTTCGCCATGCGCTGCGTGAGCTGCATGCTGCAGCAGGGGGGTGTGGCGCCGCAGCACCACGGTGAGAGAGCACTGTCTGTAAACACACCTCCATCCTCATGGAGGGCAGTCATTCACACACTTTCCTAAATCTGTATCTTCTACTCCTGCCCTCTGTTTTATATTTGCAATCGTTTTTTTATATTTGTTTTCGTTTCTTTCGTTTCTATTTTTTTTTCTTAGATTATTTTGTACAAGTTTGAATAAGCCCTGTATGAATAAAATGATTTCATTTGTAATTGGATCTTAATGTTGATTTTCTAACACACACAGTGATGATGTCCTGACTCTTATTTGTGATGTCCTTCCATCCCTCCATCACCCCTCCCTCTTTCCTGACCCCTCCCCCATGCAGACTTCCTGGTCCTCCATCTTGGAGACCTGGTGCGTATGGCCTTCATGGCGGCCACAGACCACAGTGACAGCCTCCGTCTGGAGGGTCTGCAGGCTCTGCTGCTCATCATCAGGAGGTTCTCTGCTGTTCCAGAACCTGAGTTCCCAGGTCATGTGATCCTGGAGCAGTTCCAAGCCAACGTGAGCCTTACCTCCTTACCTTACCCCCTTTCCTTACCCCCTTTCCTTACCTCCTTACCTTACCCCCTTTCCTTACCCCCTTTCCTTACCTCCTTACCTTACGTCTTTTCCTTACCTCCTTTCCTTACCTCCTTACATTACTGCCTTACCTTACCTCCTTTCCTTACCTTGCCTCCTAACCTTACCTCCTTACCTAACCTTACCTCCTTACCACACCACCTTACCTTGCATCAGGGACGGTAGCTCAGGAGGTAGAGCTGGTCGTCTAGTAAACTAGAGGTTGCTGGTTGGATCCCAGGCTCCTCCTGCTAGCATGCTGTAGTGTCCTTGAGCAAGACACTTAACCCCTAATTGTTCCTGATGGTCGGTGTTTGAATAATTGTAAGTCGCTTTGGATAAAAGTGTCTGCTAAATGTAATGTAATGTAATGTAATACCTTGCCTCCTTACATTACTGCCTTACCTTACCACCTCCTTAGCTTACATCCTTGCCTTACCCTCCCATGCTACACAGACTATTTGAGGTATATAAGAGCAGGATGGCTGCCTGGTTCCTCTGATGTGTTGTAGGTGGGAGCTGCTCTCAGACCGGCCTTCACTGCCGATGCCTCTCCTGATGTCACTGCCAAGGCCTGCCAGGTCACACACCATGCTACACAGTCACACAACACGCTACCGTCACACCACACTCTACACCATCAAGGGCTGCCCCTGAAAGTCGACGAGTCGAATCATCAGTCGGAGTCAAATTCAAGTCGAATAGTCATTATTTATGTTTATTTATTATGTTTGTTAGTCAGTGTGCATTTCAATAACAGGATAAAACAGATAAAAGCTTGCAAAAATGCACAGTGATAACACAAAATATAGTCACATATTCGCATTGAACAGCCAAATCCGATTCAACTGACAAAAGGCTGAATCGTGTACAGCCCTAACACCATCACACCCCACGCTACACCGTCTCACACCACCCTACACTTTCACACGCCACGCTACACCATCTCACACCACCTTACACTCTCACACGCTATGCTACACCGTTTCACACCATGTTACACCGTCACACATGACACTACACGTTTCACACCATGCTTCACCATCTCACACCACGTTACACCGCCACACCACATTACACCATCACATACCACGCTACACCATCACACACCACGCTACACCATCAGGCATCATGTTACACCGTCATCAACATACAACATATACAAAATCTGTTTAATAATCACAACATGAATTCATGTCTCCATTATTCTGCTCGGGCTGTTTGCAGAAATAGAATTCAGCCAAATTCTAGTTTGATTTGAGTCCTAATGGAATCAGAACTATAAGCTGTCCATTTCATATTTTCCTTTTGCTGGTGCTCTCTGACCCCTGACCCCGCCCTCTTTAGGTGTGCAGTGCCTGGATTGCCAGCGGGGTCCTGGCTGACCTTCGGGACCTGCGGCGGGTCCACCAGCTCTTGGCCTCCTCCCTGGCCAAGGTGGAGGCCGGCAGGGACTCCAGCAGCCTGCTGTACAACGAGGCCACCGCTACCATGGAAACGCTGGCGGTGCTCAAGGCCTGGGCGGAGGTCAGTTCCTGTCTGGGGTGCACTTCCTGTCTAACAGGAAGTGCACCCCAGACAGTATGTACCTATGTACAGTTGCATGTAGGGCTGGGTTACAAATACTCCTTTACCATTCAATTCTATTATTTACATTTCTGAATCCATTTGAAAATTGTAATATTGAATATTGAATATAAATATAAATATGCATATAAATATAAATATTTAATATGGGAAGATCCTCCCTAACAGAGCCCGAGTTTGATGTTCTATCTGACTTTTTTAAATTCAGTCAGCAGTAAATAAATACATTTATGAAAAATTACTACATAAAAGAAGATCATTATTAATTGTAATTAATGAAATATAACAGCACTCCAATTAAAATCAGCACTCCCACTTTTACAGTATTTGAACATTGCAATATAAAGCACTTCAGATATTTCTCCTCTCCTCCCCTCTTCTTCTCTCCTCCCTCTCCTCCCCTAGGTGTACATTGTGGCTGAACAGAGGAGCAGGCAGGGGAGCCCTGCTGGGTCAAAGGACACATTGGTGTCTAATCTGACCAATCAGGACTCAGGAGGCGCGGGGCTCCTAGCGCTGGTCCAATCAGATTTGTCGACACTGAGCCGCTTGTGGCTAGCCGCTCTGCAGGACTACGCCATGTTGACCCTCCCACAGGAAAACACATCAGCACTTCCTGCTACAGGTGGAGGGATGGAGGGAGGGATAGAATAACGGCTGACTAGTAGGACATGACTAGTAGTGAATTCAGGGATTTATGGCGAGAAAGAGAATTACAATAGACCAAACTAGTTAGGGTTAATAACTAGTTACTAACTACATAGACTTCCTACCTAGATAGTCACTAACTAGTTGCAAACCAGATATGGTTCCTGGAAGGTTACCCACTAGATATAGTTACTCATAGGTAGGGTCATTAACTCATCCTCTCCCCTCCAGGGGGTTGGTTCTTCACAGCAGAGACCGTCCTTCAGTCCAGGGCTCACTACTCCTCGTCCTGGGCCTCGATCCTCCATGCCACAGCGCTCTGGCTCCACAACACAGGTCTCCTTCATGCTCCTGAAAACTCCTCAAAGCTCCTTAAGAACACTTAAACCTCCTTAATACCCCTCCATTGTCCTTGAAACTCATCCCTCTGTGTTCCAGGTTTCGTGGTGACCGACGACGGACCGCCCAACCTGTCCAGGCCGGCCACACCCACTTCCATGGGACGGAGCAACTCAGTGGGAGGAGCCAAGAGTCTGGAGGACATCAACACTGACAGACTGCACCTCATCCTGGGTAGAAACCAGCTTCTCTGAGCAGAGGCTTAGGCTAGATTTAAACTTGCAAATGATGTCGGGGTTGGTGCCATGGGGCATGGGGACCTCCCGTCATTGGTCTGAGATTTTGTCAACTTGTCGCAAGGAGTGCTCCCTGGAAATGCATTGGAAGCGATGGGAGATCAGCGTTTTGTTGTTTTATTGTTGTTTTATATGCTATATATATGTTGGACAACACTGATCCACAGCACGAGTCTGATGTGAAATTCAAAGTCTACTTATGACTTTTTGACGCAGAGACAAAATAGTGTCCGCAAACAGCTCATTCAGGTTGAGTGATTTCATTGTAAATTAACAGGGTCGTTGCAAAGTTCAGTTTACAAATGAAAGGGAACATTTTTATTGGTATTTTTGTGCAGTTCCTTTTTGGGAGTCTTGCAATGAGTGAGAATAATTACACATTGTGACTGCATTCTTGATGGAACGGTTCAGTAAGTTCCTCTTTAATAAAATGCCCCCGGCAGACAGACCAGCTCCTCTATTCCTGTTCCGCGCTTTTGTCGTTTCAACCACCATGAACAGTTCCACGGCCCGAGCTCCGATGCTGTGCGTGCAGCCATGTTTACGTGCCGTCTAGCGTTGTTCTCGGTTTACTACTTCCTGCTTCACACGGTACTTTCTCTCTACTGCCACCTGTGGTTTCTGAGAATACTACAACAGAGAATGTGCCAGCCATAAACGCCTCGCGCTCTCTGCATGGGCGGCACGACACACCTGCCCCGCCCCACCGGTGCGACGATATAACCAGGGCGTTAGACACTCTGACTCTCACTCACTGTGTGTGTGTTTGTGCGTGTGTGCGTGTGTGCGTGTGTGCGTGTGTGCGTGTGCGTGTAGGTATCAGTGTGCATTTCCTGTGTTCTCCTCACTCTGAGGACCAGATCGAGAACATCACTTCCTGTCTGAAGGCCCTTCAGGCACTGCTCAGCGTGTCCTGGACCAGGACCCGAGTGGGACACGACCAGGTAGTTATCTAGTTTGTTTAAATCAGTATGTAGGATGCTGTGGAGATGCAGCTGCTCTGTTTTCTACATAGAACTACAAACCCAGGACATAGAATGAATGAGTTGAGTGCACATTGAGCTGTAACTACTTTTCTGAATGACCCTATGAACCACCCTTACCTGGATATGTTTGTGTGTGTGTGTGTGTGTGTGTGTGTGTGTGTGTGTGTGTGTGTGTGTGTGTGTGTGTGTGTGTGTGTGTGTGTGTGTGTGTGTGTGTAGCTGCTTAATGTGGAGCTTCTGGGCGTCTTCCACCGCCTCCTGGTGACCCGGGACGCTCCGTCCGTCCAGCTGGCGGTGCTGGAGGTGGTGCGTCAGGTTGTCACTGCAGCGCGGGAGCACGTCAAGGAGAAACGCCACAGTGCTGAAGGTCCGAAGCAGCAGAGGCACGAGACTAGAAACACCACATGTCTAAAAAGTCAAAGGCAAATGTGAAGCCTCCCAGACATTCTGACCCACACAAATACTCATTATATAGACTAGAAGTAAAAATGTTAAAATACTCATTTCACATTATTTTAGAGACAGAGAGGGAGTGAGAGACAGGAACAGGAAAACACAATTCCATCGAAATTCTCACAGCCAGGAGAATTGGCCAGGATTCCCACGTTACGTAGATTACCGTCTGTCTGGAATCTATATTGAAATGATCAAATTTTGGGCTGTTGGATCTGGTCTGTTTGTTTCCATCGATGATCATTTATATCAATACAAATATGAAATACCACAAGGACACCGTTTAGTTTTTCTTTTCACTTCATGGCACTCATCTCCCTCTCTCCCCTCCAGTGGATGACGGGGCGGAGGAAAAGGAGACCCTTCCAGAGATTGGGGAGGGTCGTGACACCGGGGGTCTGGTCCCCGGGCGCTCTCTGGTCTTCGGGGCTCTGCAGGTCTGCCTCTGCGTCCTGGTCCGGAAGCTTCCGAGACTCAGCCCCAAACTGTCGGGAGCGAACCATTCAGGTTGGGAGGGGCGGATATATTAGCTCAATGGTCAGTAATATTTCAAAAATCCCAAATTCCCCTAAAAGTTCTGTCTTATCTTGGTGTGTGTGTGTGTGTGTGTGTGTGTGTGTGTGTGTGTGTGTGTGTGTGTGTGTGTGCGTGTGCGTGCGCACAGCCGGCTCAGTGTTGAGTTTGAGTGATAGCGACTGTTGCCTGGTGGTTTCATCGCTGGACATCCTGTCTGACCTCCCGTCTATCTGCTCCCCTGAGGGTGAGACAGACAGAGAGATTTCCCTAATTATGCTGTTGTTTTATAGAAATATGTACAGTTAATTTGTGTTACTCCTCCCTTCTTCTCCTCCTCTCCAGGGAGTATATCCATCCTTCCTACTGTTCTCTATCTGTTGCTCGGAGTCTTCAGAGAGCTGCTGCACCAACCCAACACACACCCAGGTACACACACACACACACACACACACGCACTCAGGTACACACGCACGCACACACACACGCACTCACACACCCATGTACAGGGGTTTGAGGTGTGTGTGTGTGTGTGTGTGTGTGTGTGTGTGTGTGTGTGTGTGTGTGTGTTTGTGTGTGTGTGTAGTTGCAGGGCTGGTGCTGCAGGGGGCACTGCAGGCTCTCAGGGCCGTGCTGTCGTCTCCCATGAGCCGTCAGGAGAAGAGTCGAGCGTCCTGGAGCGAGCTGCTGCGTGCGGCCCTCAGCACCCTGCTGGGACTCTGCGACACAGGTAGCAACACAAGACCCAGAACCTTTTTTATAAAGCACTTCCAAACAAGAGCTACAAAGTGCAGATACGACAGAGCAAAGTGACACATTTGGAAGAATCTGAAATCAGAGCAAGATGGATAAAATCTAATAAAAACAAACTAAAGATTTTAAAACTCAAAGGATTAAAATTGAATTCTCAAAAAAATATAGAAGATGATTTGGAGAAAAGCGATTAAGAATGTGTTTGCAGAAGCATTTTAAAAGCAGGTAGAGTCTGCGGTCTGGTCTCCTCAGAGCTCCTCCCTGCATTCTGTCTCACAGGGGCCAAAGGTTGTAAAATGTGGCTGGTGCTGGACCATCGAGCTTAAGAAGTTCTCAACACGAGGTTAAAACAATCCTGAAAGGCACAGGTCACCAGCGTAGATGCTAACATGGGGCTGATAGAACCCGTCTTTTCACAGGTTTTTTTGCAATGAAACAAAAGTCTGGAAGATCCAATCCATCGTTAAAACTCGGGGTCAGTTTCTGCAATATGATTCTTACTTAGTTTTAGTTACTACACCTCTTTATATGCTCTCACAGCAGCTGACAGCAGCTACACACACAATGTGGATTCCGGTCCGGAGCGAGGGAGTCCTGCGAGACTCGGGATGGATTTGTTTTTCCCTGTTTATCTCCCTTTTCCATTCAAAGGGTTCTATTGACAGCGGAGGCGTATGTGTACATTGCCAACGTGAGTAGAAAACAAAAAAGTGAGGAACAACTCAAATCCCTCTCCCTCTCTCTCCGCAGCTCGCCCGGCCGCTACTCCTCCGTGTGTGGATGAAGTGGGCTTCCTGTCGGTTCTGAGCGTCTTCCTCCTCTGGTGCAGTCCAGAAGTCACCACCGTGCGGCCGGTACACGCTGAGTGTCTGCAGCGCTTCACCGCCGCCATGGCCTCCAAGGACCCTCTGGTGTGTGTGTGCATGCATGCGTGTTGCAATATGATATTTTGATATTTTTTCATATGATCATTATTATTTCTAGAAACATTGTGATGGTGACAAACAAACTAACACCCCCCCCCCCACCCTCCAGGTGGTGTGTCGGTCCTACCAGGTGCTGTCCTCCCTCTTCCATTCCCAGTCTCCTGTGGCGGTTCCGTACATCCGGGCTCTGGGTCCCACGCTGGTCAGACACCTCCAGGTACCGCACCCACCTAAACAATAACACAAATAAACGTTGACGCTTGTTTTATGTATTGATGGAGCTCTGCGGTGTTTGTCCTGCAGGGGGCGGAGCGGAGTCGCCCCCAGAGCGTGGAGGAGCTGCAGGGCGTGCTGGAGGCTCTGAGGGCCATGGAGGCTCTGCTGCTGACCGCGGATCCGCAACAGCGTAAGTCCCACACCTCCAACCTAAAACCGCCACCCTCCTACTTCCACCCCTAACCCCACCTTACCATAACTTCTCACCTTACTCTTTCGGGCTGGGTATTGTTTAAAAAGTCCTGGCACTAATACCAGTATCCTTAAAGTGCTACAGATACCAATAGAGTACGACTATACGCATCATGTGAATGGAAGCATTCAGTTACGTAGAATGCCACCAGTCCTCCCCATCCAAGTGATTATTACACCAATACATTTTAAAAATTGAACATTATTTAAACATTTATTAAATAACTGTACAAAACTGGACGATGAAGTATTTGGGCGGTGTCATTTTAAACAGATAGTCAGTACAGGAGGAATGATTACAGCGAGGAAAACATCTATCACTGTTCATATGGACACCTGACTGTTCTTTGAAGACTGACTGTCCTTTAACTGACTGTTGTTTTAAGAAACTGTCCTTTAACTGACTGTTGTTTTAGGACTGACTGTCCTTTAACTGACTGTTGTTTGGAAACACTGTTGTTTAACTGACTGTTGTTTTAGGACTGACTGTCCTTTAACTGACTGTTGTTTGGAAACACTGTTGTTTAACTGACTGTTGTTTTAGGACTGACTGTCCTTTAACTGACTGTTGTTTTGAAACACTGTTGTTTAACTGACTGTTGTTTTAAGAAACTGTCCTTTAACTGACTGTTGTTTTATGACAGACTGTCCTTTAACAGGCTGTTGTTTTAAAACTGACTGTTCTTTTAGCGCAGGTGGTGTGTGGTTAGAGCCAGGATCTCTGTAATCCTTTGCGCTGCTTCCTCAGGTCCTCAGCTTCTCTCCATCTTCCTGCCCATCCTCGTCTCCTTCCTTTTGGATGAGAACGCGCTCGGCTCCGCCCCCTCGGCCTCGCGGGCGCTGCACGAGTCGGCACTGCGCGACCTGATGCGCCTGGGTCCCCAGCACCCCATGGTGTTCAGGTAACAGACGGGCGCCATAGTCATGGCCAAATGACTCATCAGGTTAATGAGTGAAACATGATTCTGAAAGAGAAAAGAGTGGAATTATACATTTTTATAATACTGGAACCCTGACCCCTGACGCCTGACGAATCAGCGCCGTAGATTTCAGGAGTTGTTTTTTTTTTACTGATTTTACTGTAAACTCAAGGCGCGGTAAAATAAAATCTGTTCTGCGACGATAAGTTGAAGCTCGCTCTGGTAAATACTGTGGGTATGGGTTGAATAAGCATGAATTTCTCCTGGAGGCCGCGCTGTGACGCTGCCTGTCCTCCTGCAGGTCCGTCATGTCGCGCTCGCCGCACCTCAAGGCCCGTCTGGCGGCGGCCGTGGCAGGAAACCAGGAGACGCTCGGCGCGAAGGCGGGCGGCGCCGCGCACGCTGCCAGGGCCAGCAGGGCGTCGCCCAGCATCACGCTCAAAACCAACTTCCTGTGAGGGCGCGCCCACAGAAAGTCCCAGGCCCCGAGTACCGTGACGCAGGGGTATAACCACGGTAACGCTAACCCGGTCTGGAGGGTGTTTATTGGGAGGTTTCGTCTCCGATTCAGAGCAGGAGCTGGACACCACCTGTCTGACCAGTGCTGAGCTGCATGCTAACTGTGATAGCACCATGCAGAGCAGCAGGTGGCATCAGCTAGCCTAGCACCTGAGAAATGTGGGAATATCCCTTTAATGTGCTGAACAGACAAGTAATGACAAAGAGGTTTTCCACCAGAAAAAGGGGGAATAGTGACAGAGGTGTATTTTCATGAGATGATATAATCTGATTAGAATGTGATAATCTGATTTGTAGTCAAATATGGACGGCACTTTAACCCTCGAATCACGAGGGTCGATCACGTTAGGTTTCAATCGTCTACGATTTCCTTAATCGAGGTGTTCCAGTCACGTGAACTCATCGTTCCGCGATCACTTTGATTCAATATTCCAAACCCGGCGTGTGCGTTCCGGGGTCTCCGTGTGACGTTCTGCTCTGGTTCTTCTCTGCTGCACGGAACCGGGCCGGATCGGAATGTGGACGCCTGGACGACGTGCGCCGGGCTCGGAAGTTGCGTCTAAGGTGGAGGCCGTCGGAGGCGGAGCGGGAGGCTGTCAGGGGCGGAGCGGGAGGCTGTCGGAGGCGGAGCGGGTCGGAGGCGGAGCGGGACGCAGGCAGCGGCGGAGCGGGAGGCCGTCGGGGGCGGAGCAGGAGGCCGTCGTGGGCGGAGCAGGAAGCCGTCGGCGGCGGAGCGGGAGGCCGTCAGGGGCGGAGCAGGAGGCCGTCGGGGGCGGAGCGGGAAGCCGTCGGCGGCGGAGCGGGAGGCCGTCGGGGGCGGAGCGGGAAGCCGTCGGCGGCGGAGCGGGAAGCCGTCGGCGGCGGAGCGGGAGGCCGTCGGGGGCGGAGCGGGAAGCCGTCGGCGGCGGAGCGGGAGGCCGTTGGCATCAAACCTCCACTTGTAGGAGGTTGTACCAGACATCCGTTTTGTCTTCTGGTTCTGATCCGGTTCCTCCAGAGTCTCTGGTACAAACAGGTCGCAGGACACGGGGAAGCCACCTGCCACAGCCGCAAGCTACCTTTCACTTCTGTTTTTAAGTTTTAATCAGGGTCGTCCAGTTGCCCCGGGCAACTAGATTTAGGAGATTTGGTCGGCCATCTTGTGTTTCTGGTTGCCTCGTTGTCAGCCAGCGCAGTATATAGCTATATACAGTATAAATATAACTAGGTTTTTAACATTGATCAATCAATCATAAAGAGATTAGAATGCAGAAACCAACAGCTTATCCATAGTTGTCATGGTTACGGTTTCTAACTGTTGTTGTCGTGCTCCGGTTCCTCTGCATAGGACTGTATCTGACTCTGCTGATCACTCTAAAGATCAGTACCGGTCCAGAATGGGATGTGAGTAACCATTGTCATGGCGACAGATCAGCGTCACTGCAACAGACCTGACGAGGACAATTCAGTTGAAAGCTCAAACCTTCAACTTCAGATGCATCACAAAGAAATGTTGTTGTTTTTTGATTATTTTTCGTAGTTGTCCAAATGTGAATGTTATAACGATGAAATTGTGACTGATTGGCAAAGAAACACTAAAAATTAAAGTCCAACCCTTAGAAGTCCTTGCACTAAGAGTTAGAACCATGTCAACTGTGTCTTCACCAGGATGAGTCTGGAAGGCACCAGCAGCCGTCAAATCCAGGAATTCATCCTCACTTCTGTTTCCTTTAGTCCAAACCTCCATGTCGGGTCATCCATGTTGGACGCTGGATCCTCCATGTTGGATCCTCCATGTTGGATCCTCCATGTCGGATCCTCCATGTCGGACACTCCATGTCGGATCCTCCATGTCGGATCCTCCATGTCGGACGCTCCATGTTGGATCCTCCATGTTGGATCCTCCATGTTGGACGCTGGATCCTCCATGTTGGATCCTCCATGTTGGACGCTCCATGTTGGACGCTCCATGTTGGATCCTCCATGTTGGATCCTCCATGTTGGACGCTGGATCCTCCATGTTGGATCCTCCATGTTGGACGCTCCATGTTGGACGCTCCATGTTGGATCCTCCATGTTGGACGCTCCATGTTGGACGCTCCATGTTGGATCCTCCATGTTGGATCCTCCATGTTGGATGCTCCATGTTGGATCCTCCATGTTGGATCCTCCATGTTGGACGCTCCATGTTGGATCCTCCATGTCGGACCCTCCATGTCGGACCCTCCATGTCGGATCCTCCATGTCGGACGCTCCATGTCGGAGGCTCCATGTCGGATCCTCCATGTTGGACGCTCCATGTTGGATCCTCCATGTTGGACCTTCATGTTGGACGCTGGATCCTCCATGTTAGGTCCTCCATGTTGGACCCTCCTCACGCTGTATGAAGGATACTGTGCAAACTGTACGTAGCTGCGTGGACAGAAATGAATTATTTTAATCTCAATAAAAGTGAATAAAGAATAATTGTCTTTAACAATGTTTTGCAGACGTCTTCATTGATGCATCATTTTAAATCATTTGTTATTTCCCTTCAGGCTGAATCAAGTATCTTTCGATATTATTCAGAGCGATTGACATTTTACATTATGAATGGATCTCTGAATAATGAAAGAGAACCAAACAAGACAATTATTGTCAACAATTGAATGTAAAACAGAATGAGGTGAAAAGAATAATAATGCTTCTAAATATTTAGTGATATAGCTGTTGAAACAAGATGTTTTAGATGAAAAAAGATACAGATAATGTATCAGTATTTACATGTACACACAAAAATACATTTTTACATTTATATATATTTTTATATATATATATATGTATATTTATATATAAATATTTATTTTTATAAACATTTACATATTTTTTTAATAGAATTGTATATATATATATATATTTATGCATATATATTTTTTTATATATAAATTATTTTATTTATATATTTTTATTTATTTGATTGAGGTGTGTGTGTGTGTGTGTGTGTGTATGTGTGTGTGTGTGTAAGCCGATCATCCACAACATTAAAACACCACTAATAACCACTAATATTGTATATAGTTTGCAGAGCAGCTCTGTGGGATAGTGGAGCACATTTTCAACATGAGCCTGAAGCTGGGGAGGGTACCACAGCTGTGGAAGACCTCCTGCGTGGTGCCGGCGCCGAGGACCCCGCACCCCAAGGACCTCAGCAGCTACAGGGTGGTGGCACTGACGTCTCACCTCATGAAGACCCCGGAGAGGCTGGTCCTTGTGCGCCCCCTGGTGAGATCATCAATGGACCCGCTCCAGTTTGCCTACCAGCCTGGCATCGGGGAGGACGGCGCTGTCGTCTTCCTGCTGCATGGAGCTCTCTCTCACCTGGAGAAGCCTGGGAGCACTGTGAGGATCATGTTCTTTGAGTTCATAAGTGCTTTCAACACCATTCAGCCTGGACTTCTGAGGGAGAAGCTGCAGCACACAGGAGTGGACCATCACCCATCTTCCTGGATCCTGGACTACCTCACTGCGAGTCTGACATGGTCGTCTGCAGCACGGGGGCCCCGCAAGGAACGGCCTTGGCACCTTTCCTCTTCACCCTCTACACTGAAGACTTCATGTCCAGCTCAACCAGCTGTCACCTGCAGAAGTTCTCTGATGACTCTGCAATCGTTGGCCTCATCACAGATGAGAACGACAGGGAGTACAGAAATCTCACCCTGGACTCTGTGGACCGGTGCCAGCGGAACCGCCTCCAGATCAACGCAGGGGAAACCAAAGAGCTAGTGGTGGATTTCCGCAGGGGCAGACACTCCTCCCCGACACCGGTGAACATCCAGGGAATGGATATTGACATTGTGGAATCGTACAAGTACCTGGGTGTTCACCTGAACAATAAACTGGACTGGACTCACCACATACATGCACTTTATAAGAAGGGTCAGAGCAGACTCCATCTGCTTAGAAGACTTAGGTCCTCTGGACGCAGGGGGCTCTCCTGAGGACCTTCTTCAACACCGTGGTGGCATCAGCCATCTTCTATGGAGTGGTCTGCCGGGGCCACAGCCTCACCACAGCTGACAGGAAGAGACTTGACGGACTGATCAAGAAGGCCAGCTCTGTCCTGGGGGGGGCCCTGGACCCAGTGCAGGTGGTGGGAGAAAGGAGGATGATGGCTAAACTGTCATCCATGGTGGAGAACGAATCCCACCCCATGCATGACACTGACGGCACTGGAGAGCTCCTTCAGCGATAGGCTGCTTCACCCAAAGTGTGGGAAGGAGCGCTATCGCAGGTCCTTCCTCCCTGCGGCTGTCATCGATAACCAACAGCGCAGCCAGTAGACCACACACACACACACACACACACACACACACACACACACACACACACGTGAAAAAAATCCAAGTGCAATTTTTTATGTTAAAAAAAAAAAGAAAGAAAGTGCAATCCCTGATGTACAATGTGTCAAGATATGTGCAATACACTTAGTACTCTGGTTCCTATTTATGGTGTTTTTTTTATTTTTATGTTTTCTATATCATCATGGGGATGGTGGCTCAGGAGGTAGAGCTGGTGGTCTAGTAATCTAAAGGTTGCTGGCTTTATTCCAGGCTCCTCCTGCTAGCATGCTGTAGTGTCCTTGAGCAAGACACTTAATCCTTAATTGCTCCGGATGGCTTCGTCCATCGGCGTTTGAATAATTGTAAGTCGCTTTGGATAAAATTGTCTGCTAAATATATTGTTTATAGTGCATACCTTGATATGCTCTATTTTCTGCTGTCCCCTTTTTGCCACTGGAAAGATCTAAATTTCCCCGTTGTGGGACGAATAAAGGTTTATGTTATCTTATCTTATCTTATTGTGCAGCTCCCCCTCGTGTCCCCAAAACAGCTGTGAGGCGGAGGCATGGACTCCAGACTGAAGTTGTCCTGTGGTATCTGGCACCAAGACGTTAGCAGCAGATCCTTTAAGTCCTGCAAGGTGGAGGTGGGGCCCCCATGGGTCAGGCTTGTTGTTACAGCACATCCCACAGATGCTCCATCGGATTGAGATCTGCGGAATTTGGAGGCCAAGTCAACACCTTGAACTCCTTGTCACGTTCCTCAAACCCTCCCTCTGCATTGTTTGCAGTGTGGCAGGACGCACTATCCTGAAAGAGGCCGCTGCCATTCAGGGAACACCGTTGCCATGAAGGGGTGAACTTGGTCTGTAACAGTGTTTAGGGAAGCGCTACGTCTCAAAGTAACATCCACATGGATTCCGGGACAAGGTGGAGCCTCATTGCAAAAAAAAATTCAATTCACAAACATGGGCGCTGATCGCCACACGAGGTTAGAGTGAAATCATTATTGTCTGTGGAGACCTGGTGGGAACTGAAGCCCATTCAAAAGACGCGTCACGCCCACACTTTCCAATGATCTGTTAATATTATTTTGAGTCTGTGTGTATTCTGTATAAAACAGTTATGTGTAGAGTGATTTATACATAATTTTAAGGATTATTATTATACATCAATTTGTACAAAACAGCTATATGTGTCGAGTGACATACATAATTATAAGGATTATTATTATATAGTACGCAGTCAGAGACCGCAGTAAGATGGCGGCGCTGTTGACGCATCATGTCATGGTCTGCGTCCATGTGTGTCCCGTGTACCCGCAGCGCCCCCTGGCGGCCGCTGCAGCGCCCCCCTGCGGCCGCCGGGGCTCCTGCAGTCAGTCGGCGCTGTCTCCATTTCGCCGTCTGGTCGCTTCGCCTCCGCACTGACCTTTCCCACTGTAACAGAAATGGGACCGCGGTGATTGTTCCCCATCGGCGGAACGTTCGACTCTCCGCGTCCCTTTCGGACCGACTACCAGGCGGTTTCTCCGCTTTTCGTGTGTCTGCTGGAGCG
Source organism: Zeus faber (assembly GCF_960531495.2). Taxonomy (NCBI): domain Eukaryota; kingdom Metazoa; phylum Chordata; class Actinopteri; order Zeiformes; family Zeidae; genus Zeus; species Zeus faber. The sequence continues at coordinate 2,427,751 of NC_137198.1, read as the reverse complement.
GTGAGTATCGATGTGCGTTTGGCCGACCGGCGGTGTTTCCTGGGCGGAGTGACCGGCGGAGGGGCCGCGGCCTTTGGCGCTCCTGGAACTCGAGCCCCGCGGTTCCTCGGGTCGTTCTCCCCAGGCCTCAGCTAACAGCTAACGGCTAACAGCGGACTGTAGCTCCGTTATAAACACACGGGGACCGTCCCCGGTGCTGGGACACGCACATCTGCTTAAACTGGGGATTTTATGCCGGTTATTCGTGTTAATTTCCGCTGTCGGAGGCGGAGAACGCCATGTCCGTCCGCCGCTCAGCTGGCTACCTAGCCTGCTAGCTGCTAGCACTGCGGCTTTAGGATCGTTCTGCGTCGGATTCCAAGGCGTCAGAGCAGCCGCTGAGAGGCTCCGGAGGGCTCCATACCACCGGGCCAGAGCAGGGGGGCAGCCCACAGGTTGCCCGTGACAAGTGGTAATAAGTTGTGTTTAAACGGGACTCCTGGTGGCTCCGAGTGGTCTGGGATCCGTTGGAACTGGTTCAGTTTGTTGTGGTTCAAACAGCTTCCAGGGTCTGATCCGAGGCCTCCTGCGGACTCAACAACTTTAACAGCCGGTTCCAGTCGAGTCACGGTCGCCTGGTACAGAAGGGGGATGGTGACGTAAAGACCCACGCAGCAGCTTCATGACCGATAAACATCGACGTGAGGCTGAGTGTGCAGGTGAACGGAGCGGATCCTGCGCTACTTTACCTGTAGGACCAGGGTCTGTAGGACTGGGAGGACCAGTGGGTCCAGGGTCTGTAGGAACCTGTAGGACCATGAGGACCAGTGGGTCCAGGGTTTGTAGGAACCAGGAGGACCAGGGTTTGTAGCACCTGTGGGACCAGTAGGACCAACCTGGTCTTTGGCACCCGACTTGGTTTCCTCCTGAGGACCATGTTGGTGGGTGTGACCTGGATGTGGATCAAGGATCATGGATCCTGGGCCCGGTTCTGCCATGAGGAGGAACCGGGTGCAGCAGCTGAGCGTCTGCTTGATTAATCTGCTGATAAGAGGATCTGTCTCAAGGCTACTTATAGCCGCCATGTTGGACCGGATCACTGCCCAGCGGTGAGTCACAGCAGCTAGGCTAGCTGATCCCCCCTGCTGCCTTTTATTGAGCTAACACAGTTAGCATCTGGTTCTGGACTGATCTGGATCAACACGACAAAAAGCAAATTTCCCCAAAAATGTCAATTTTCCTTCAACTTTCCAGAAGTTAGTTTTATAGGAAGGAGAAGGGTTGAGGCCGGGAACCTGAACTGGGTTAGACCAGGACTGGGACCTGGACCGGGGGGGCGGTTGTTCAGTTAATGTGCTAATGTGTGATTATTATGGTCTGTGACCCAGAACAGGTTCAGCCTGTGTTGACAGTCTCACCGCAGCTCAGAGCGGTTCTGGCTGGTTTTCTGGTGTAATGATTATAAATAAGCATTGAAATATTGAATATTTCCAGTGGGTGACTCGAAATATCCAGACTGGTTCGGTATCAGCTGAACCGCTGGTCGCTGCTGGTTTCACCTGAAACCTTTTACGGATTAAGCACCATACAAACCAGACAGCAAGACAAATTAGATTCATCTGTTGGTTATCATACCGATTAAGTAGCTAAATGTATTTTATATATTCGTTTTGTCACTGAAAGCAGATGCTCTGTGACGTTCTCTCAGATTCTAAATCCAAAAGCCGCTTTACAACATTTTACACCAAAGTTGCTCAGTCTTGTTTATGTCTTCAGTCGGGCTCAACTTTTGCTTTTCTGAGCCGGCGAGCACCGAACATCTTTCACCAATCTTCCTCCGCCTTCGGCTCCACTCGCACCCATGCAGCTGCGTTGAAGCCACATTGACAACTAGTTTCCTTCTAATCAATCAATTACATGGATCAGTTGTTGCAGCTGTTTTTGTTTCTTCTGTCCATAGTGGATACGTCAGTGTGTGTTTATTATCATTACTCTCTGTGCACTCATCCTAATAGTGTTGATCATAGGTCCAACTTGCTAGATGTATTTTCCTTAAATGTTGCTTTACTTCTTATTACATTACAAACTGGGGCCGAGTGCAACAGCCTGTATGTGTGAACGTTCTAGTTCTAAGGTCACTGTGTTGTGAGGACAGGGATCCTTTAATGAGTTTAAGGAGTTGATGAAATGATTCGCCATCTGTCTGTTTACGCAGGAGTAACATGTCAGGGTTTAATCTTTTGAACCCGCTCCACATCCAGGGGCCTCCATTTCACCCATTTGCCTCTGGGATCAATCAATCTGATCAGATTTTCATAGTTGGATCTGATTCCGTGTGTCTACTCGGGTCAGGGAGATAACCGTGAAACTAGGAATTTAAATAACAGTTGAAGTTCAACTATTAATAATCTTGCTGGCGACTAGACTTGGGCAAAATCACGGCCCCCAGCGATACCTGATCAGTAAGGGGGGGGGGGGGAGACAAGCGCATCAGGGATGCAACAGTACAATGAGGTCACGGTTCGGTGTGTATCACTGTTATGGGGCCACGGTAACGGTACGGTTTCGCAATCTTTATATTTGAGAAAAGACTTTGAATATATAAAAGTTAAAAGGTGTAAACCTTTTAACTTTTATATATTCATAGAAAAAAGTTTTTATAGTAGTCTGCCATAAATACCCAGCAAGGCCTGATCTTCCAGGCGGTGGTATGGGCGGCTGCCTAGAGTGCTCTCCCGAGGGGGAGGAGCCAGAGGGAGAGCGGTCGAGGCACAGTTGGTGCCACCGTCTACCGCGTGTTTTTATTTTACGTCTCACCTTGAGGTCTCTTTCACTTTAAGGTCTCAAAAACAGATTTGACTGTTTTTGGTTTGTCTCTTTTGGGGGTCCTCAGGGGAGAGACTACATGTCCCAGCAGCGTCGGCGGCAGTGAGAGACCACTTCCTGTCCGCTTCGGTTTCCTCCCTCCGTCCTGGCGGTTGGATGAGTCCCAAACAGCAGCAGCATCGTGAGCAGTGATTGGTGCTGAGCCGGACCGGACCCGACGGAGCCAGGTGAGAGGGCATTCCTGTGCCAAAGTGCTTTCACTGTACTAATTCGGATATCTCATATCTTCAGTGGTATTGTACGTGTTTTAAATACATTTTACTGCATTTTTTTAAGATTTATGTTGTATGGGACTACAAGGATTTTGCCGTGGCGGTGCGCACAACAAAACCTTCCCAGCGGAGACACTGGAGATCTCATTTAGCACTAAAGGCAGCATTGTTGAGAAATTATACCAGTGACTGCTAATTTTTTATTTTTATTCATTATTTGATCATTTCAAGCATACTTCATTGATCCTGGGGACTTTTTTTCAGAATAATTTAATTTAATCACAGAAGTGATGGAGCTGGTGTCAGTGATTCAACCATCATGTTTAAACTGATTTAATGACGAATGAAAAAGTAATAAAATGACAAATAGACGTGTGAAATAGAGTTATAGTTATAGAGCTAAAATGACGACTCTGCTCTTTGATTGCTAGAGCTGCAAAACACTAAGATCAACTCTAACAACTCTATGAATGGCGTGCCAAACAATTACAAAATTTGATTTCAATTTGCTGAGGATTTGAACATGTCGAAGAACCTTACAACTGATGATCCTCAACTCATTTTGAAATGCGTTTGAAGCATAGGTGACTGATTAATTACAGAGTGAATAACCCATTAGCCCTCATATCATAATCAGTTTGGTTTAAACCTCTGACAGGTTCGAACAAAATAGAAAACAATACATCTTTGAAGGTGATCCTGGCAACTTGGTGAAGTGCAGATCTCGGTGGCTCACCGGGTCCATCTTGGCAGGCTGTGTACGCTTCTTTGGTCCTGGCGTCTTTCTCTATCACAGCCAGGAGTTTTATATTGGCCGCGGCGGTCTCACAGTTGAAAGAGTATTCAGGTTCCCTTTCTTTTATGGCGTCTATATTCGTTTCGGCCACAGACGCTTTGATCTCGTCGACCACGCTGCTGCCACCGAGTTCGTCGAGGAGAGAAGCCATGTTTTCTGTATAGAGGTGTCCCAGCATGTAGTTTAGGCACCATGTGTCCGACACGACCATACCCGGTCGGTAGGGAAGGCTGCTTTTGATTGTCAGAAGTCTCGTGTAGTAGGTTTTCAGCAGGCTCTGCATTCTGGTAGGATTGTTGGTGACGTGTGGCACTTGCCTCAAGAAATCGCTGATCACCGGGATGAAGGGGTGGGGGTCGTCGCCTTCGTCACAAAACAGACCCGGGATGGACCCTGTGTTGGGCACCGGCTGCCCCTTCGCTTGTCTTGCCAGGGTGTCAAACAGCACAGCCAGGGACACGGCCACGACCGCGATCCTGCCGTTGGTGACTTTCCCTTCTTTACCGAATATCTTGGCCAGTTCCCCGTTGAAGGCCAGGCGTTGGTCAGGGGTATGTAACTGGTCAAGCAACGTTGACTTGTGGAATTCATCGAGTCTCTCTCGGGTCCCGGCGTTCGGGAGTCGAAAGTTAGGGTTCATGGTGTACTCTGGGAAAGGACAGATGTTGCGAGCGACAGAGGCCAGGTGGGAGATGTCTGACGCCGGACAAGTGTTCCCCATGGTTGGAAATATTTCCGTCGAAAGGAAGATCGAATGAAAGCGAAATATGTCTATCAGAAAGGTTTGACGATGTGAAGTAGTCTGCAGTATTTATACCAATGTTTGGGACGCTGACGTGTTCAAGTATATTGATTGGTTTTCATGGTTTGTTTGCTCTGGAGAAGATTTCCTGGCAGGAATTTCATCATTGGCTGCCTCCTGTACTCAGGGCAAGGTTCTGCTGGCCAAGCCCAACTGATTGAAAAGACTGTTGTCCCACTTCCAAAGTAGAGGTCAACTCAAGTCATCCAACCAGAGTTCCCGTAAAAACAACTTGGTGCCGCCCCATGTGTCCTGGGTGAAACAGTTTCCCAGACAAAAACGTGAGATTTCTGGTAAAATATTATCTGTGTTTATTGAGCTTCAAAACATATGATGATCAGGTTACATAGAGAGGGACATCATCGAGGCATGTAGATTTATATTTTATGTTGAATATTCAAAAGTAAAGAAGTCCCGTCTTAACGCAGTTTTAAAAATAAATAAATAAATATAATGAATATTACTACCTGAAATCAAATCATTTCCGTTCGTGAACAATAAGTAAACAGTGCAGCTGTTTTAATTTTGATTTCACTTCAATAAAACTTGGATTAAATCAAAAACAAAATAAATATGACAAGTAGGTCTAAATAAAATATAAAGTTTGTGGTGTTGTCCGTCTTCGTCGGGACGTCACGTCGACGTGTTTTACACAATGAATATTTTGAATATTTACCGTCTGAACTTAAATATCCAAAAAAACACCAAACTATGGATGAACGTGTCCCAACGACATCATCTTTCTGCTCCTCCTCAGAGTCCTGTCTCTGCTCCGTGTGTGGCTACGAGGGGGCGGGGCTTATTTCTATATCCAGAAACGTGATTGGTCAGAGTTGAAAGGTCAGCCTTGGATCATCCAAATTGATTGGCTTTCTGTTGCAACTTGCACAACGCGGAAATGAACAGATCCGCGGAACTTCTTTTGGAAATGATCGAGTCTTTAATTTCCACATCAAGTAAAAAAATATGATAATTATCGTTGTTGTTTTAATTACCCACAACTAATCTAAATTGTGCTTGGAGAGAATAATTTTCACCGGACATGATGGCCGCAGAGATTTAAATACGTCGGACTTCAACAGATTTTCCCGGTCAAAAGCCGGTAATTAGGGAAAACAGGAACTCTGCCACCGCCCACTTGGTCAGCGAGGATTACACAATTGAACAAAACTGCACACTCGGTAGACCTTTAGCCAAAATGTTTAAAGGGCACCTATTATGATTTTCCTTATTTTCTGTCATCTACAGACGTGGACAAATGTGTTGGTACCCTTACAGCACATTGAAACAATGCTTCACTCCTCCTGAAAAGTGATGAAATTAAAAACAATTTCCTCATGTATATCCGCAGGCCTTTGGTCTGTCAGAGTAAAGCAAAGAAACTGTAAAAAGAGATCAATTAGTGCTAAAGAGATCAATTATATTCTACAATGGCCTGGACAGATTTGTTGGTAACCCTTAACCCTTATCACGATAATCCAAAAAATTGGATTATCGTGATGTTTCATACTGACTGTTTTATTTGATTGGTATCATGCATGTCTTCAATCTTATAATCAGTCATTCAGCCTATTAAAATGGAGGAAAGTAGTCACTCTGCTGTTTGGTGTCATCGTGCACCACACTGAACATGAACCAGAGAAAGCAAAGGAGAGAGTTGTCTGAGGAGATCAGAAAGAAAATGATAGACAAGCAGGTTAAAGGTAAAGGCTATAAGAGCATCTCCAAGCAGCTTGATGTTCCTGTGACTGCAGTTGCCAATATTATAAAGAAGTTAAAGGTCCATCTGACTGTAACCTCCCTGGACGCGGTCGCAAGAGGAAAATCGACCCCAGATTGAACAGCAGGATAGTGTGAATGGTAGAAAAAGAGCCAAGGACAACTTCCAAAGAGGTACAAGCTCAACTTTAAGGTCAAGGTACATCAGTGTCTGATCGCACCATCCGTCGCTTTTTGAGTGACAGGGGGCTCCATGGAAGAAGACCCAGGAGGACTCCACATTTGAAAGAAAAACATAAAAAAGCCAAACTGGAATTTTCTACAATGCATATTGACAAGCCACAACGCTTCTGGGAGAATGTCCTTTGGACAGACGACTCAAAACTGGAGCTTTTTGGCAAGACACATCAGCTCATGCTCACAGACGAAAAAATTAAGCTTTGAAAGAAAAGAACACCATACCTACTGTGAAACATTGAGGAGGCTCGGTTATGTTTTGGGGCTGCTTTGCTGCGTCTGGCACGGGGTGCCTTGAATCTGTGCAGGGCACAATGAAATCTCAAGACTATCAAGGCATTCTGGAGCCAAACGTACTGCCCAGTGTCAGAAAGCTCTTGAGTCGCAGGTTATGGGTCCTCCAACAGGATAATGACCCAAAACACACAGCTAAAAGCACCAAGAAAAAATGTGACTATTCTGAAGTGGCCTTCTATGAGCCCTGATCTGAATCCTATGGAACAGCTATGGGAAGAGCTGAAACATGCAGTCTGGAGAAGGCACCCTTCAAACCTGAAACAGCTGGAGCAGTTTGTGCAGGAAGAGTGGGCCAAACTACCTGTTGACAGGTGCACAAGTCACTTGATTGCAGTGGTTGCCTCTACAGGTTGTGCAACAAAATATTAGGTTAAGGGTCCCATCATTTTTGTCCAGGCCATTTTAATTTGTTTTATTATGTAAAATATTCTGTTGAATGAAAAAGAAAAGTCTGATTTCTATTAAATGTGGAATAAACAATGATAGATGACAATTACTTTTGAGTCTTAAGTGATTTCAGAGAGAATTGTGGGTTATTTCTTTTGTCCAAGGGTATCAACAAATCTGTCCAGGCCCTTTTAGAATATAATTGATCTCTTTCGCAGTTATTGATCTCTTTTCACAGTTTCTTTGGTTTACTCTGACATATCAAAGGTATGCAGGTATACATGAGAAAATTGCTTTTAATTTCAGGAATGAAGCATTGTTTCAATGAGCTGTATGGGTACCGACAAGTTTGACCACATCTGTATATAGCGTTACATTATGGGATGTTCATATCAGACGTGGCCAAAGTGTCAACTAATGAGGTGAACTAATGACAAAGTAGTGTCTGAACAAAACGCTCAGGATTGCGACCGCTCTGGACGCTCCGTCTCCAAAGGTTTTTTTTCTCCTCTCGGCACCAGCTGACGTGAGCTGGTCACGGATTTCCTTATATGGTCATCTGCTCCATCCCACCCGCTGGGCCTTTCTCCAAACAAAATCAATAAAAACACTGTCTTTTATTGTGGATGGATTTATTCATTTTACATTATTTTATTTTCCAATGTTGTCCCCGTGTGCAAAAGTCCCAATGCGGTGTCCGTGTCTTACAAGCTTGATGCACGGAAACCGAAGTGGGAGCTAAATTTTAAATGAGGACTTTTACATCTAATATGATGAGGATTCAGCAACTGGATTGATTATTTTTGCCTCATATTTGTTCAGAAACAGATTTCAGTGAACTGATAAATGAAATCACGGAGAGTTTACACCGTAAATAAAACAGAACCCAGAGTAAAGTTCAAAGCCCATTGACTCACAGAACTTGGAACTCGTGCTCAAACCCCATTGGCTCAGAACTAGGGGCCTGGCTGCTCAATCACAACTAAAGCTACAGACACTGAAACAACCCGTTGTGGAACATCTGTTTACATTTCTCAGCCCCGCCCCTCACGCCGCTGGCTCGCAGTTGGAACTTCCACCAAGTAGTGATTTCCTTCCTCAGAGACCCCGTAGGCAGGACTTCCTGTGGACTACAGGAAGTGGACAGGCACCTTCTAACTTTTAGGATAAAGTAATAACGAGTGTGTCGGCTTCCTAGCGATCTCTCCCTAATTCCCCTTTCCCACTGCGCCAAAAACTCGGTAACAGCCACTAACCACTGTCATAAGTGGGAAAGGTACCACCCGGGTCAAATGACCCTGTAATAGACACAGGTTTTATCGGCTCCGGCTCTGATGCAAACACGACACCCGGTTTGAACCACTACGTTTGGAACCTTTACATGCGCGATGCGACACACATTGAAGGTCCAGACGTTGGCGTGTTAATAGACAGGAGTATCCGTTTGTCATTCCATCATTTCATATCACATTTAGAATCCAATATCAAAATCAGAACTTATTGACTTTTTTTTTACCTGCACGGGGACCATGAAATGTGAGTGTGGGGGTCGCTCCGTAGGCAGCACAGTGGAGGATCCCCCCGCTCCCCACCGGGCTCCGAGTCGCTCCAGCACCGCCTCAAGCCCGTCTCTGAACCGCGCACACCGGCAGCGCCCCTTGTACGTACCGGTCCTTCGGATGTGGGCATGGATACTCCGTGTACTTCACGCCTCTACTGTAGTGTTGAATCGTTCACAAACGATCCGATTCTTTTGTCGGAACAAAGGGACCTGGGTCTCTCTGGATGATGAGCTGTTTTCTTTTTTTGTTTGTTCTGTCACCCCCCCCCCCCCCCCAATTTTACAGTTTTATGTTGTTGTTGGTTTAAGTTGCCGTCTCCGCTCCTTTTTTTTTTCTTAATTACACTGGAACCCCGACACACCCTTTTTCCACCGTGTTCGTGACATCGAAATGTGACACACCAAGGGAAAAAAAACAAACTGTATTTTTCCTGGCAATGGAAAAGGCATCAATGGCGTCTTTCTCGCGGGTTTACCTCCGTTTATTTAAAAAAAAACGGCTACTCCTCTCCACCTCCTCTATCCATGTGCCATCAGGGTTCCCCCTTTTTATTAATTAAAAAAATGACATTTGGAAGAGTAGTGAAGGAAAGTAGTGATACATTTTGCGTCATTGTGTGTTCCGCCATTTTAAGCTAAGCTAAAGTGTGTTCTTTACCACAACATCATCTTTTGTTCTCCAGACGCATTATGGTAATGTTTTTCTTTGACAATAAAAGTACAGAAAAAAAATCAACGAATCAGTTGTTTGACGCATTGTTGAGATTAACCTACGGTTTCTGAGAACCCCCTGGGTTGCGTGGCTCCACAGAAACGTTTACGAGGAGCTACGCAGAAGCATAAACCAGACTAGCTACCACCGAACCTCATTATTTACCTTCCTACTTACTGTATCTCACACTTAGCTGCTGGAAAGACAACTCATAGAAGCGTGTAGTTAACCTACCCTGTTTCTACCGACTTACTACTGCCCTGTACCAAAAACATTTGTTACCTGTGTGTTTAGGCCAGCCAGCATGGCGGACGTGGACCCCGACACCCTGCTGGAGTGGCTCCAGATGGGGCAGGGCGACGAGCGGGACATGCAGCTCATCGCTCTGGAGCAGCTCTGCATGCTGCTGCTCATGTCTGACAACGTCGACCGCTGCTTCGAGACGTGAGTTCCAGCTGCTCGCGCCACACATGCACGGACACACCCTTCCCTGTAGTCCGCTCGGACCCATCAGCGCCGTCCAGTTTGAATCCAGACCATCAGTGTCTTCATGGGCAGGAAGTCGAGGTGGAAACCATCTGTAATTCCTACGGAGATTGAGCGGGAAAGCTCAGAACGCCCCTCACATCGTGTCTAAACCCAAAACAACGGTCGCCATCTGTCTGTTTATGTAGGAGTAGCATGTCAGAGTTTGTGGTTCTTGACCTTCCAGGATCCCCAGTTTCTTCCGTTTGATCAGATTTTGTCTCTTTTTATTGATTAGATCTGATTTAGTGTCCAAACTCTAGTCAGAGAGATAACAGTGAAACTAGGATCCAAACAGGCATTACTGGACAATGGTGCAGTGAAAGGTGAAGTTTAACTATAAATCATTTTTCTGGGGACCCTTGGAGCCTCTGGGAGGACCCCTGGGGTGCATAGTATACAGTGTATATATAGTGTGTTGACCCTGTGGCTCCGCCCCCAGCTGCCCGCCCCGTACCTTCCTCCCGGCGCTTTGTAAGATCTTTCTGGACGAGAGCGCCCCGGACAATGTGCTGGAGGTGACGGCCCGGGCCATCACCTACTACCTGGACGTGTCGGCCGAGTGCACCAGGAGGATTGTCGGAGTGGACGGAGCCATCAAGGCGCTGTGCAACCGCCTGGTGGTGGTGGAGCTGAACAACAGGACGAGCCGTGACCTGGCGGAGCAGTGCGTCAAGGTACGGCTGGCTGGATCACCTGGGTCATTCTCAAGAAACCACCAGAAAACATGGCCCAGATTACGCATCTGTGCAAAGAGACATTGTTACGCTAATGTATCCTCCATAACTGTAACAATGTAGTCTCTCACATTTTGTAAAGAAGCATTAGTTATATTTATAATTACCTTTAAATATGACAATAGAAAGAGTAGCAAGGGAATGTAGTGATCGATTTTTGTGTCATGTGTTGCGCCATTTTACGCTAAGCTAAACTAAAGTGCATTCTTTACCGTAACAGCATCTTTAATTGTCTGGACCCTTACGGTGATTTCTTTGATAAGAGGAGCACAGAAAAAAAACTCTATAATAATGTCATAGTTAACCAAGTGGGCCATATAGTCAGCGTTGTGTACTTTCATATTCAAACACATTCTCTGTGAATGTGTATTTCAATTAATTTGGGACGTTTTATGGTGGTTTCATGAGAATGAACCACGTGAGGGTTTGTTGCCCCAAACCGATGCCCTCCGCTGTTTCAAGTGGATAGAAACGTTTCAGTCCAAATGGTGACACTTTATCCTTTTTTTTAATATATATATATATATATATATTATTATTATTTTTTTTTTTTAAGTCTAACTAGTGCATGCCCATTAAAAATTGAAGACTTTTTAATGGCACCGTTTAACAAAATGTAAGGCAGTGGAGGATGAAACTGCCGGTTAAAGTCATCCACCGGGGAAAAACACTCTTTGTGACTCAGTGGCAGAGCCTGGAGCCCTGGTGCAATCAGAGCCCAGAAGACGCATTTTGTTTATTAAGGCGTGCCGTGTGTCCAAATTGGACACCGCACGTCCATGGGTCCCCAGCGATGCACCCGCTAAGTGTGAAGTAGGTCAAATAAACGGTTGTGGAGATAATCGAAGGACGGACAGACAGACAGGTATCTTCTTATAACCACGTCATGTGACCACAGCCTGGAGCAGCATAGAGTTTAAATCAACCTCGCATGACTTGACACACTTTGTCTTCGTCTCTCACTTATTTCCCCTACCTTGTGAGTGTTAATGTTTCTTAATTTAGGAACAGGGAACGAGAACTCCTGCTGGACCTTGTTGCAGAATCCAGTTGTGTGTTTCAGAGCGTGACTGAGCAGCTTAATCTGCTCTTTGATCAGGTTTTAAAAGCTCTTTGTGTGTGTTCTGCTGGATTTGGTGAATCACATACAGGACAGTGTTTCTTTGGAACACAACTCAAACGTTACATCAGGGAACTTTTAGAATTTTGTCTTTTTATTGGGGCAACTGCAGTCGCATGCTTTTAGAAAGCCAGAGTCCTGGGTTTGAAAGAATTCCAGTGTGTCTGATCAAACCCATGGGGTTCCACTGTGGCGGACTGGTCACTGCAGCGCTGGAATACGGAAATCACAATAATTCATGCAAATAGGAGCTAACAGTTTATTGATCAGTATGAGTTCATTGATCCTCTGCTCCTCCCCAGGTGTTGGAGTTGATCTGCACCAGGGAGTCGGGGGCGGTGTTCGAGGCTGGGGGGCTCAACTGCGTCCTGACCTTCATCAGGGACAGTGGACACCTGGTCCACAAGGACACGCTGCACTCGGCCATGGCCGTGGTGTCCCGGCTCTGCAGCAAGATGGAGCCGCAGGACGCCTCCCTGGAGACCTGCGTAGAGTCGCTGTCCAGCCTGCTGAAGCATGAGGACCACCAGGTCTGTCTGCCTGTCTGTCTGATCAGCTGTCTGCGGGTCTGTCTGATAATCTACTGTAGGTGCTGTTGTCTTAATACTGTATCACTGCATTATCAGTATCTGTGTGATTTGATGTATTGCGTTATAAATAATATATTTATATCGTATAATGTGTTCACCACGTATACGCTACAGAGGGAACACATTATGTAAGAACTCGCCACATTTTTTCAGAAACATCTTGACTCATCACTTGGGCCATAGAAAACAACATTCTTAATTCCATTCAAGGCTCCAGGCTGATTCACATTCTGTTTAGTTATTGAGACATTGGCATAGTGACCCGGCGATGATGTCATACCTGTGACCAGGGGATGTTGTGATACTTGTGTCCAGGTGATGATGTAATACTTGTGTCGTCCTGCAGGTGTCAGACGGAGCGCTGCGCTGCTTCGCCTCACTGGCCGACCGCTTCACGCGCCGAGGTGTGGACCCCGCCCCTCTCGCTAAGCACGGCCTGACGGAGGAGCTGCTGTCCCGCATGGCGGCAGCGGGCGGTGCGGCCACAGGCTCCGCCTCCTCTTGCAAACCGGGCCGCACCTCCACCGGTGCCCCTCCCCCAGCAGACTCCAAACTAAGCAACCAGGTGTCGACCATCGTCAGCCTCCTGTCCACGCTGTGCCGGGGGTCTCCGCTGGTCACCCATGTAAGAATCCTAGGTTACAAACTACAGCAAATTAAGTTACTAGGAACAGTATTGTAAGGGCCCCTCCTCTCTAGGGGGGGGGGGGGTGTGCTAAAGTAAGATAAGACTTTTTGAATGAATAAATAAATAATGAATGAATGAATAAATACATTTCTAAGGCGTTACAGTAGCAAAAACATTGCGTAATATGTCAATTCAAATGAGATGAAAAACAACACATATGTACGCATTCATCTACACCAGTTTACATGAAGTAGCAGTATGCAAACTAGTAGCACTGCCAGCTAGTAACTAGTGAACCCAATGGGTGGGTGGCAATTGAATTTTCAAATTATTGATTTCTAATTCAAGATTCAAATGATGAAATTGAATTGTATAGAAGTATCTTGCTATTTTAATCCAGCCCTAATGACAGCTCTAATAGCAACTCTCTCTTTCTCTCTGGGCTCTCCTTTCCCTTTCTCGCTCCTTCCTCCAGGACTTGTTGCGATCAGCACTGCCGGACTCCATGCAGTCCGCCCTGGGAGGAGACGAGCGCTGTGTCCTGGACACCATGCGTCTGGTGGACCTACTGCTGGTGCTGCTGTTTGAGGGTCGCAAGGCTCTGCCCAAGTCCACCGCAGGGACGACGGGTCGGATCCCGGGCCTGAGAAGGCTGGACAGCTCCGGGGAGCGGTCCCACCGGCAGCTGATAGACTGCATCCGCAGCAAGGACACAGACGCCCTCATAGACGCCATAGACACAGGAGGTGGGTCTGATGGTAGAAGGTAGGCCCGTGAGGACCAGGGGGTGGGCCCGTGAGGACCAGGGGGTGGGCCCGTGAGGACCAGGGGGTGGGCCCGTGAGGACCAGGGGGTGGGCCCGTGAGGACCAGGGGGTGGGCCCGTGAGGACCAGGGGGTGGGCCCGTGAGGACCAGGGGATGGGCCCGTGAGGACCAGGGGATGGGCCTGTGGGGACCAGGGTGCAGGCTAGTTGGATACAGGAAGTAGGCCTCTAGGACACAGGAAGTAAGCTTCTCTTGTAATGGACTGTGTTGTGTTGCAGCGTTTGAGGTAAACTTTATGGACGATGTTGGACAGACGCTGCTCAACTGGGCCTCAGCTTTTGGAACACAGGAAATGGTAACACACACACTGCTGTACAGTAATGAACTGGTTAAACAGCATTGTTCATCGACCCTGGGATTAATGGAGAAAATCTACACGTGTGTTTCTGTGTGCATTTGTGCTTGAATGTGTGTGTCCCAGGTTGAGTTCCTGTGTGAGCGAGGTGCCGACGTCAATAGAGGTCAGAGGTCGTCGTCTCTGCACTACGCTGCCTGTTTTGGGCGCCCACAGGTCGCCAAGGTAATGCATCCGTCTCTTATCACGGAACTCTGAGGTCAGAGGTCATGCTATTAGGCTATAACCTGTGTGTGCTTGTGCGTGCGTGTGCAGACTCTGCTGCGTCACGGAGCAAACCCCGACCTGAGGGACGAGGACGGGAAGACTCCGCTGGACAAAGCCAGAGAGCGGGGACACAGCGAGGTAGTGGCCATCCTGCAGTCCCCTGGTCAGTACTATCCAAATACTACTGTACTCTACTGTAAATAATAAGATTTCACTTTATTGTTCCCTCGAGGCAAATTCAGGCATTAGAGCAGCAGAAACATTGCAGTCTACAAATTAAAATGAGATAAGACCCATACATACACGTCTATCTACACAAAGTCAACATGGATTCGCATGACACGTTTTCGCACCGAACGCTGGTGTGGACTCCGTGAGGGGAACTAGAACCTGGGGAGGGCCCCCGAGAACTAGATACCTTCAAGGGCTTTTTTATGGTTGCTTTAGCACCGCCGGTGGGAACGGTGAACTGAGGCTCACTGGGAGTTTTGTTTCATTCAGGGATTCGTTCATTTTTCATTCAGGATGTCTGGTGTGTTTCAGTGTACTGGATGTGTTTCAGGATCTCGGTGTGTTTCACAATGTCGTGTGTGTATTGCAGGGGACTGGATGTGTCCTGTGAACAAGGGAGATGATAAGAAGAAGAAGGATGTGAGCAAGGATGAGGAGGAGGGCAGTGAGCCTAAAGGAGACCCAGAGATGGCTCCTCTGTACCTGAGGAGGCTGCTGCCGGTGTTTGCCCAAACCTTCCAGCAGACCATGCTGCCCTCCATACGGTAACACACACACACACACACACACACACACACTGTAACACACAACATGCTGCCCTCCATACGGTAACACACACACACACACTGTAACACACAACATGCTGCCCTCCATACAGTAACACACACACACACACACACACACACACACACTGTTACATACACCATGCTGCCCTCCATACGGTAACACACACACACACACACACACACACACACACACACACTAACTGTAACACACACAACATGCTGCCCTCCATACGGTAACACACACAGACACTGGAACACTTAATTTTCAAAATGATTTATTTGGGCGGAATAATGCAAAGTGTGTTTCCCAAGAGAACTGCAACGGAGAATTCAGTGTAAATCAGTCACATTCAATAGTGTGTGTGTGTGTGTGTGTGTGTGTGTGTGTGTGTGTGTGTGTGTGTGTGTGTGTGTGTGTGTGTGTGTGTGTGTGTGTGTGTGTGTGTGTGTGTGTGTGTAGGAAGGCCAGCCTGGCTCTGATCAGGAAGATGGTCCACTACAGCAGCGAGGTGCTGCTGCGGGAGGTGTGTGACAGTGAGACGGGTCACAACCTGTCGACCGTCCTGGTGGAGATCACTGCCACCGTGCTGGACCAGGAGGTGAAGCACAAATTGTATTTTGTTTGTGAAATTTGCACTTTTTTTTTGCCAGGAAGTCTTATCCTAAACGTCAAATGCAGTTCATACACACAGCCCTCCCTGTCGCCCTCTCAAACAGTCTGTCTCCCCCCACCCCCTCCTCCAGGACGATGACGACGGCCACCTGTTGGCCCTGCAGATCATCACAGACCTGGTGGAGAAGGGAGGAGAACTGTTCCTGGACCAGCTGGCTCGGCTGGGAGTCATCAACAAGGTCTCCACCCTGGCTGGACCCGCTGCCGACGAGGAGAACGAGGAGGACGCCAAGCCTGAGAAGGTAGAGAGGGGGTGACCTGGATTTCATCTCTTTATGTACGACCAACTACAGAGAAACTAAGTGCTCTGTAGCTAAACCTTCCCGTCCTGAAAGAATAAGACACCTGCCCTTTTCTTTTTCTCTCTGACGTGTGAAGCCATTTTACCTGTCAAAAGATGGAATTTAACAGCTGACATTAGACTCTTATTTTCTGGCTGTTCTTAAAGCCAAAGATGAACGTCTGGAACGTTTGGAAAAAGTTTCTCCAAACTGCTTTATTGATGGTAAGAGACGTCCTCATTGGGTGTGTTTCTAAGGCCTGGTCCACCGGGGCGCTAACGGACCCTCCCTGCGGGACCCTCCACTGCAGATCAACGGTGGTGTGTACAAAGTTTTCCACGGGGGGTGTCAGGGTGGGTCAGCTGGAGCACGCAGTTTGGTTTAATTTAAAACTTTTATCGTCATGGTATCCTTTAAACTCCCCCAATGGCCGTATCAAATTGTCCTCCGATTACAACGGCTTCTTTGAAAGCCAGAACAAAGACATGGAGCCTTGTGTTCTTTTCTTCACAACCATGCTCTCTCTCCAAGTATGACTGCCGGAGGAGAGAGAGAGGACTGTGTGTGGTGGTGTGACCTCCTGGTGTGTCCTTCCCCAGGAGGAGGAGGTGCAGGAGGACGCCAGAGAGCTCCTGCAGGGGAAGCCGTTCCACTGGAGGGACTGGTCCATCATCCGGGGGAGGGACTGCCTCTACATCTGGTCCGACGCCGCCGCTCTGGAGCTCTCCAACGGGTCCAACGGCTGGTTCCGCTTCATCCTGGACGGGAAGCTGGCCACCATGTACTCCAGCGGGAGTCCAGAGGGGGGCTCCGACAGCTCCGGTCAGTAACTAGTCAGCCTGCAGTCTGTGAACTGGTTACTGTCGGTAACTAGTCTGCCTGCAGTCTGTGAACTGGTTACCGTCTGTAACTAGTCAGCCTGCAGTCAGTGAACTGTCTGTGTCTGTCCAGAGTCTCGCAGTGAGTTCCTGGAGAAGCTGCAGAGGGCTCGCAGCCAGGTGAAGCCATCGACGGCCAGCCAGCCGGTGCTCTCCAGCGTGGGTCCCAGCCGGCTGACGGTGGGGAACTGGAGCCTCAGCTGCCTGAAGGACGGGGAGATCTGCATCCACAACTCAGACGGCCAGCAGGCCACCGTACTGCGGGAGGAGCTGCCCGGCTTCATCTTCGAGTCCAACAGGGGGACCAAGCACTCCTTCACCGCAGAGACCTCCCTGGGTACCTGTCTGTCTGGTACCGCCCCGGGTACCTGTCTGTCTGATACTGTCTGCTACCTCCTCGCATACCTGTCTGTCTGATACTGTCTGCTACGTCCTTGCCTACCTGTCTTTCTGATACTGTCTGCTACCTGTCTGCCTGATACTGTCTGTCGGACTATCTGACTGATGCCGCCTGTTTGTCTGACTGTGTTCCAGGTTCAGAGTTTGTGACAGGGTGGACAGGGAAGCGTGGCAGGAAGCTCAAGTCCAAGCTGGAGAAAACAAAGCAGAAGGTGAAGAGTCTCTCCCGGGAGCTATACGACGAGCACTTCAGGGCGGTGGAGAGCGCCCCCCGGGGGGCGCTGGTCACCCTGAGGAACATCTCCACCCAGCTGGAGGCTGCCTGGGAGCTGCACACACACACTCTGGTCCGTGCACAGACACACATACTTATTGCTGTAGTTGCTCCAACCAAGCAATTTGTCATGATGTGAGTGGTTTGTGTGTTGTGCGTAGTGTGTGGAGGCAGAGTGCACGTGGAGGGACGTGATGAAGACTGCTCTGGAGAACCTGATCGTCGTCCTGAAAGACGAAAACACCATCTCACCGTACGAGATGTGCAGCAGCGGCCTGGTGCAGGCGCTGTTCACTGTGCTCAACCAAGTAAGACATGTCTGTCAGACCGCCTGTCTTTCTGTCTGTGTGCCTGTCTGTATCACTATCTCACCGACTCACTGTCTCACCCTCCCTTGTCTCTCTCAGAGTGTGGACTCAGACAGTAAACAGGACTGTAAGCCTCTGATGGAGAGAATAAACGTCTTCAAAGCAGCGTTCAGTGAGAACGAAGACAACGACAGGTGAGCACTCTGCCCTTGAGCAAGGCACAAAACCCCACTGCACTACAAGACCAGATCAATGTGTTGTTACTGAAGTGTGTGTGTCTGTCTGTGTCTGTGTGTGTGTGTGTGTGGCAGCCGACCAGCTGTGGCCTTAATCCGGAAGCTGATTGCGGTGCTGGAGTCAATCGAGCGCCTCCCTCTGCACCTGTACGACACGCCCGGCTCCACCTACAACCTGCAGGTGGGAGCTTTAATGTTTGGCCTGTATTTATATGTTTGCCATTGCACAATACCACTTGTGGTTTTTGCGACACAGTACTGGAATCTTGAGTAGCTGCCGAGACAATCTGATATTTTTCTCCACAGCAGCTGTAGTAATTCCTTTAACTTAAATATTTCAAGCTGGATTTCAGGATTTTGGATCTTACTTCCCCCGCTGCAATATCAGTCTTCGTCCACACTGATATGGATATTTCTGAAAACGTTGTTTATAAACAAATCTCGGTCCACACAAAAACACAAAAATAAACTTGGAAAAGCTCACATAAGGGGGTGATGATGTCATAAAACATGACGTCAAACACCACAGAAGAATATTGGAGCGTGTTGAGTGTGTTGATGATATTCGTTCACTGAATAGATGTCAAGAACAACACAACAAGCTCCAAGCACCAAGCTTTCAACAAGCTCCACGCTGCTTCCTCCACACCAGCACACGGAAAACAGAGTTTAGAAGAAACTCCGCCCTACCCTGGAAGGCGTTTTTCCAAAAGCTTTGTATCCAGTGGCAACCCTGAAACGCTGTTCTCGTGCGGACAGGGCCTCGGGTCAGGCTTCTGAGCTTGTACCTATTGAAACCAATTGTCCTGGCGCCGTGAGCGTAACGCTGTTGCGATGGCAACATGTATGAATGTGTGTGTATGTGAGCAGCCATCAACAGGAAGTAGATCTGGACTTCATGGTGTTCACTGTTATAAACCAGTAGTTTGTTTATTGTGTGTGTGTGTGTGTGTGTGTGTGTGCGTGTGTGTGTGTGTGTGTTAGATCTTGACCCGCAGGCTGCGGTTCCGTCTGGAACGGGCTCCCGGTGAAACGGCTCTGATCGACCGGACCGGACGCATGTTGAAGATGGAGCCGCTGGCGACGGTGGAGTCACTGGAGCAGTACCTGCTGAAGATGGTACACGCCGACAGACATGCCAGATGTGTTCTAGAGTCTTTGTCAGAATTTACATTTCATAAAGGTTTCCAAATTTCGACTGATTATCATAATCCTAATCTGTGACCTATGGCAGCAGAACCCGCTCGCGCATTTCTGAAGTTGCCAGGAGCAGCCAAAAAAAGGGGGGGGGGGGGGGGGGGGAATTTCCAGATTCGTGTTCCTTTGTTTTTTGTTGTTGTTTTTTTACCCCAACATATTTTCTAAACCCAGTTTAATTTATAAATAGTAGATAAGTGTTAAACCGTGGAGTTAAATATTCCCGTTAGATGACATGGGGAAACACAGTTCACTTACCGAGACGCTGAACAGCGCTGAACAATGCAGATCGATGGTTTCCTTGAAAGCGAGCGTCCAGGTGAAGATCATTCCTCCATATTCCATGTGATGTCACAATGTGAAACCCTTTTGATAGAGTTCAAACTTAAAATATTACTACATTTACACACACACACACAGACATTATTGTGGAGGGGGCATATACCAACGTATACCAAGGAAGAAGTGATTGCTGACGTCACTTCCAAAACTTTGGAGGTGATGATCTCAGAATCACAGTTTGCCACGCCCTCCTCATTAACAAGTCACAGCTTTAAAAGTATTTGCTTGATTTGCACAAGTAACACCTTGTTTGGAAGCGCTGATTCTCCAGTTTCAAATGACATATCAAAAAAGTGAAACGGTCCCAAAAGTACCTGAAATCTGCGGTGGGTCACGCATATTATTAATACGTCGTACCTCGGGGTGTCACCACTCAGAATCAATAGTCGATCAAAATGAGCGTTCGATTTCGCAATCTCAGGCAGTTTTTCGCGGTCCTCGTCGTATTTTTGTGGGCGATATCGTCCGGCGTGGTCTATATTGGGGCGGTTAAGATCCGCTGGTGAACCAACGCCGTGTGCACTGGGGGGGTGCGGGCCCGTCCGGAGTCGACCGCGGCTCGCCCGCCTCCGAACTGACTTGGGTTTGGTTGGTTTCATGAAACCAGCGGATGTCAGTTTGACGACCGAGCCCATCCCGTTTTAGAACGTGGAGAAGACGAGACACAGGTGGTAATTTGCCTTTTACCACCAGCGTGGAAAAAAAAAATAGTGTCTGTTTTTCTGCGCTTATTCTGCTGAGTAACTTCAAAGTTGTGTCATTAGAAACTGTTTATTATTCTGAAGTCTCGTTGTTCGGGTGTGATGTGTTGTTGAAATATTCTTATATTTTTGTTGTTATTTATAATTATTATTATTCAAATAAAAGTTACAAATCAAGACTGGGTAGTCTAACAGTGGCATGGCTGTCAGTGCTGAAAAAACAAATACACGCGTTTTAAATCGAATCGTGACCGTAAAATCGAAAGTCAAATTGAATCGCGGATTTGGAGAATCGTGACGCCGCTATTCACAACGCATATCTGCAGAACAATTCAATATCATTTTGATCCAGTATTGCATGTCGCAATATGACAACGTGATAAAAGTTGTTGAGTTGTCCCCTCTCTCCGCGTCGCCAGGTTGCCAAGCAGTGGTACGACTTTGAGCGTTCCTCCTTCGTCTTCGTCAGGAAGCTCAGAGAAGGTCAGAGCTTCACCTTCAGACACCAACACGACTTTGACGAGAACGGCATCGTGTACTGGGTCGGGACCAACGCCAAGTGAGAGAAACTCCAGAAGAAAGTGTGACTCGTGTCCAGAAAGTGTCGGGGTTAACTGCAACTCTGAACGCTGCCCCCTGCAGGACGGCGTACGAGTGGGTGAACCCCGCGGCCTACGGCCTGGTGGTGGTGACCTCATCGGAGGGGCGCAACCTGCCGTACGGGCGGCTGGAGGACATCCTGAGCCGTGACAGCTCCGCCCTCAACTGCCACACCAACGACGACAAGAACGCCTGGTTCGCCGTCGACCTCGGCCTCTGGGTCATTCCCTCCGCATACACGTTGAGACACGCCAGGTAACGAACCCAACACGCCCCGAGACACGTCAGGTAGCGAGCGCAACATGCCCCAGGACACCCTGAGACACCCCGGGTAACAAACGCAAAATGCCCAGAGAAATCCTGAGACACCCCAGGTAACAAACCAAACGCTCTCCAAGACACCCTGAGACACGCCCCTAGACACACCAGGTAACAAACCCAACATGCCTCGGGACACACCCTTAAACGCCCTCAGGCACATCCTGAGGCACCTCAGCAAACAAACCAAACGCGTCCCGATACACGCCCTGAGACACTCTAGCATATAAGCCAACACCTGAGATGTTATTAAGGATTTCTCAATGTCCCTGCAGGGGTTACGGTCGCTCTGCCCTGAGGAACTGGGTCTTCCAGGTGTCTAAAGATGGACAGAGTTGGACAACGCTCTACACCCACGTGGACGACTGCAGCCTGAACGAACCGGGGTACCAGCACACTCCAACCTCATCACGACCTTATTGTTGATGCCTACCTTGTGGTTGCGTTGGTACTCACCTTATTGATCCATAGAGCGTCATCAATACCTCCTATTGATCCAAGTGATTAATTTAGTGTCCCACAGATTAGCAGTCGCTGTTCTGCTTGCACAGTGCTGCCACCTGTGCCCAGGGGCTTGTATTGCATTTCATGTAAACGACAACAGTCTAGAGCTGGAGCAGCTTGCAGCATTTCACTTAAATAAGCCTGAGTGCGTGTACTGTTTTTTGTTTTTTTTACAACAAACCTTTATTAGTCCCACAACGGGGAAATTTGCAACTGCATTTTACCCATCCTAGTAACTGACGTACCTAGGAGCAGTAGGCTGCCATATAGCAGCGGCCGGGGAGCACTTCGGGGGTTAAGTCTCTGGCTCAGGGACACATCAGCATATAATGTGTATGTGTGCAGGTCCACGGCCACGTGGCCTCTGGACCCCTCCAGAGAAGAGAAGCAGGGCTGGAGACACATTCGGATCAAGCAGATGGGAAAGAACGCCAGCGGCCAGACACACTACCTGTCGCTGTCCGGCCTGGAGGTTTACGGAACCGTCAGCGGAGTGTGTGAGGACCAGCTGGGTGAGTGTGTGTGTGAGTGAGTGAGTGCGATGATCATTGGGTGTTAAATGTAACCGAGAGAGTCTGCAAGTCCTTAGAAAGTCTTAATGTCTTAAATTCAGTTTTACAATTATTAGGCCTTATAAGTCATGAAATTGTCCCATATTAGAATTCACAAGGTCTTAAGTTTAAGGTTTACATTTTGTCCGGTTTTATTTATTCATATATCATTTTGTCAAAATTAGTCACGTTCTTCTGCTTCAGTGTCAACCTTTCTAATTCCCTAAAGCTGCCACTGAACCTCATGCTGAAGAGAGGATTTGTTCAAAAAGGAGTTTAATTGCATCAACATTTGTTTGAAAGTATTAAGTTTAGTTCTCTGGTGATCATGGTGAGTGTAACCCTTCCTCCTCCACCTCCTCCTCCCTAGGGAAGGCGGTGAAGGAGGCGGAGGCAAACCTCCGTCGGCAGCGCCGCTTGTTCCGCTCGCAGGTGATGAAGTACATCGTCCCGGGGGCGAGGGTGGTGCGGGGCATCGACTGGAAGTGGCGCGACCAGGACGGGAACCCGGCGGGGGAGGGCGCGGTCACCGGGGATGCGCACAACGGTAAGGACCACCGCCCCAGCGACCGCGCATTCCATAATGTCCCGATGTTGAGAACGGAGCCGCATCACAGCCCCGTGTTGGCTTCAGATCTCCGTTTTGTAGGAATGTAAAGCTGCTAACCCGCTGCAGTCCTGTATCAGTGTGTGTGACTCTGTCGTCCAGCTCTAGACAGACGGTGATCAGTGGTTGTGACCAAGCTGAGGTGAGGGAAGTCTCATCTCAGTCAGAAATGTTTAGATGTTTGACGGCGTCCGACCCTGGGCCGAGCCGCAGCTCTGCACCGTGGCCCCGCAGCGTTACGCTCACGGCGCCAGGACAATTGGTTTCAACAAGTCTTTGAGCAAAAACCCGATTGGCCCAGCGACCTGCTCACTGCCTGTCTGTCTGACTTCTTGCTTTCTGTCTGTCGAGCTTTCTCTACCTGGTTTTCTCTGTCCACCCACTGAGCCGCAGCGGGAATAGAGTCCCCAACCCTGCAGGGTTAGGGGTTCCAGCTTTCTTCTTTTTTGATCTCACTTTATTAATATTTACATCGGGGTCATGATTATGTAGCATCAATATCACTCAATTATCAAATCCTATCGTTTTGTCTCGGCAACCAAACACTGATGCATGTCGCCAACTTGGCAACCGCTAAAAGCTGATGTCAGGCCCTGTGCAGGGAATAGAACCCCCAACCCCGGCAGTTGTGGTGCTTTGCTCTCGGCCAAGTCTTAATTTGAGTTCAGGCTTCATTCCCACGATGCGCTGCGCTGGTTGGTGGAAATGGACCCCGCTGCAGTTCTATAGAATTCATTTTCTGTCCGAAAAAAGTATTTTTATGATCATTTCAGTTTTATTCAGTTATTTCTCTTGGAAGCTTTGCCTTTCTGGAATAAACTCTCCTTTTGCTTTAATTGTCATTTCTTCACACATTGCTCTTCTGTTTCTCATTGTCTCCAGCTGAACCAGAGCAGCAAAGATTTTTAGACCACGTCGGGTTCCTCTTCCTCTGCTCTCAAGGGGAGTCTGTGTTGGTCCTGAAAGAGGATTTAATCAATTAAGCAAAACAATGAATTATAAAATGATAAATTGTTATAATTCACAAATGACGTTCATGCATTAATTTGGAAAAGGATCATAGAGGGTGTTGCTAGTTCCTGGAGGTAAAAAGGAAAAACTCCAAATTGTAATTGTATTTTAGACTCTATAAAGAGGAGTTACTGCAGAGTCTCAACTCTGGAATATATATATATAGCGGGTCTAAAATCCCCTGCGTAAAATAAGTTTTGCTTTTTGATGAATTAATATTTTCGATTCTGATGCCGACGACTCCTTCGGGTTGACTCCCAATGATCAAACATTTTGTGCGACAATTTAACTTGTCTGGCCTGGTTCAGCGTGGACGTGCTTTTCTCTTTCTCTGTCCCTGCCTCTGGGCGTGTGTCTGACGCGCCCCGTGCGTCTCCGTGTCTTGTCCCTGCAGGCTGGATTGACGTCACGTGGGACGCCGGCGGCTCTAACTCGTACCGCATGGGCGCCGAGGGGAAGTTTGACCTCAGACTTGCTCCAGGGTTCGACCCTGAGTCCGCTGCCTCAGCGCCGTCACACAAACCTGTCTCGTCCCTTTCAGGCCCCGGCCCCGCGGCGCCGGGACCACCCGCCCCGGGACCCCTCGCGGCGCCGGGACCCCCGGCCACCTCCCAGCAGCCCTGGAGCAGCCTGGTGAAGAATAACTGTCCTGAGAGGGGCGGGGCGGCGTGCAGCAGGAAGGGCAGCAGCAGCTCCGTGTGCAGTCTGGCGTCATCCTCCGACGCCAGCCTGGGTGGGGGCACGACGAGGAGGCCCGACGCCGCAGGGGGCGGGGCCTTCGATGGACCGCAGCACGAGCCCATCGTCCTGCTCTCCTCGGCCCCGGACGTCGGCTCCGTCACTCTCACCGCGGAGTCGGTCGTTCCCGGCGACGAAGGAAACAAGGATTCGACGACGGATGCGGCGACGGCCGTTTCCATGGGGATGGTGAGCGTGAGCTCCCCTGACGTCAGCTCGGTGTCGGAGTCCTCCGGTAAGGACGAGCCTTCCCAGAGGCCTCTCTGTCCGGCGGCCGGTGCCCGCCTGGCGGTCGGTGCCCGGCTGTCGGTCAGCTCGCTGCTCGCTGCCGGAGCGCCCATGAGCTCCAGCGCCAGCGTGCCCAACCTGTCGAGCCGCGAGGCCAGCCTCATGGAGTCGTTCGTCCGCCGTGCACCCAACATGTCGCGCACCAACGCAACCAACAACATGAACCTGAGCCGCAGCAGCAGCGACAACAACACCAGCACACTGGGCCGCAGCACCGCCAGTAAGTATTACTACTATACTACTTCTACTGCAATACTAGTACTATTTGGATTGCATATACATGAACTCATTTACAGTTTTGTCCAAAGCGTGCCAAAACTAACCAGCGATGCCCAAATGTTTTCCTCAACCTGAAAGGAGGCAAACAGTTGCTTCCAAATTGTTGCCTCTGGCTTTTTGGAGCAGGGCATTCTGGGTAAAAGCTCCGCCTTCTCCACTTCCTGTTTGCAGCTTCTCCTTTGATGGGCGCTCAGAGCTTCCCGAATCTCACCACCACCGGGACAACCTCCACCGTCACCATGTCAACCTCCATAGTAACCAGCAGCAACAACGTAGCCACGGCAACTACGGGGCTGTCAGTCGGACAGTTGCTCAGCAACACCCTGACGACCAGCTTGACGTCGACGTCAAGTGAGAGCGACACGGGGCAGGAAGCAGAGTTTTCTCTGTACGGTCAGTAACACGTACTCTCACACACCCGCTCTGCGCTGACTTGACTCTTAATGGTTCTCATGTTTAGAGTTCTGAATCAGGCTGTCGAGCACGGACTGTTCGGGACTTCACTGGCAAGTTTGTCTTCACTTCCTGTTTGTCCTCACCTACTGTAGACTTCCTGGACAGCTGTCGTGCTAACACACTCTTGGCTGAGCTGGAGGATGAGGAGGATCTGCCCGAGCCCGACGACGATGACGACGAGAACGAAGACGACAACCAGGACGACCAGGAGTACGAGGAGGTTCTGGTGAGCGCCATGGCAACAACACTATAACCTCTATGTCACCATGGAATGTGACTGTATTACGTCAGCATCCCGATATTACCATGGAAAGATGATATAGTGTGTATTAATATAGTTTTATTAGGGAAAAAGGTCAGAGGGCGTCCGGGGGAGTGTGCGGGGTCAGAGGGCGGCAAGGTGTGTGTGTGTGTGTGTGTGTGTGTGTGTGTGTGTGTGTGTGTGTGTGTGTGTGTGTGTGTGTGTGTGTGTGTGTGTGTGTGTGTGTGTGTGTGTGTGTGTGTGTGTGTGTGTGTGTGTGTGTGTGTGTGTGTGGGGTCAGAGGTCAGCACCTCCTCTCTGTGCTGCAGGAGGAGGAGGAGTACGAGACAAAGGGAGGAAGGAGGAGAACCTGGGACGACGACTTTGTCCTGAAGAGACAGTTCTCTGCTCTGGTCCCGGCCTTCGACCCCCGACCCGGAAGAACCAACGTCCAGCAGACGACTGACCTGGAGATTCCTGCTCCTGGTACTACCGGTACACATACTGGTACACACACTGTCCTACCACCTGCTACGACTGATCTGGAGATACTACAGCTACACATCCCTGTGTGCCACTGCGTAGTACAGCGTAGTACTACTGGTACACATGTAGTACTTCTACTCGGGTTTACTAAATTGTGCCACTGAGTGTCTGTGTGTGCGTCTGTGTGTGTAGGAACTCCTCGCTCGGAGGTGCAGGAGGAGGTGGAGTGTGCCCCCTCCCCCCATCTGGCTCTGATCCTGAAGGTAAACCGAAATACTTCAAAGTCAGGCGACTGTAGGCGAAATGTATAGTTATAGCCTAATATACAGTGTGTGTGTGTGTGTGTATATATATATATATATATATATATATGAATAGAATGATGCTGAATTTAAATCTAAGATCTCTTTTTTAATGTTTTTCTTTTTTACTTGTTTCTTTTGGAGCACAATATGTATCTCTTAAAGAACTGCTTTTGAGATGCTCAAAGGTGTGTGTTGGTCATTTGACAGGAGCTGAAGCCCTCATTGAGCGAACGCAGTTAAATATCAGTTCAGCGTCGCTCCACAGTGACGGTGTTGACGTCTGGAGCCGTTCTCTTCGCAGCTCTTTTCGCTGGACGTAGAAAAACCTTTCATCACGCGGCCGTGAGCTGATCTCGTAACCCTGCCTTCTGATTGGCCGGGTGGTGAACCCTGTGCTGTGATTGGCAGGTGGCGGGGCTGGGCACCAGCAGGGAGGTGGAGCTTCCTCTGTCCAACTACAAGTCCACCATCTTCTACTACGTCCAGAGGCTGCTGCAGCTGTCGTGCAACGGAGCGGTCAAGTCGGACAAGCTGCGGCGCATTTGGGAGCCCACCTACACGTACGGGATGAGAAACCAAACCACGTCACGTGCCGCTAGATGTGTGTTCTGTTGGGTGTGCTTCGCTCCGTTTCAACGTTTGCTTTGCTGCGCTCACTCAAAGTCCTGTTAAAGTGCTTGAACTCGATGTTGTGGTTCCGTTTGGACTGAGCGGCAGGTGTTTCTCCAACAGGATCATGTACAGAGAGCTGAAGGACGGAGACAAGGAGAAGGAGAGCAGCAAGACGGTAAATGTGGCTGTTAACACTCTTCTATCGGCCGGTTCGAGACTACGGCCAAGTCGTAAAAGAAACAAAAAAAACAGCTTGTATGTAGCCTGTAAAACACGAGTCACTAGAAAATGGATACTACTCTTCCTTGGGTTTCAACAATAAGCCTATCAAATAAAACCCTCAGGTCGAGAAGACACAGTGACGTGTGTGAGGAGGAGGTGACGGTGTCGTAGGCGTCGTCTTCTCGGGACGACAACTTTAATCTGGTGCCGAGTTTCTAACTCGCAAACATGATGGATGGCTTGAGTTTTCATTCATTATTGCGATTTCCTGGGGACGAGAGTTTTTTTTTTTTTTTTTTTTTCGTTTTTAGTTTTTTTTTTCTGTTCAATACCAAGTTAGATCTGCAGTTATGATGCGTGTGTGTAGTACTGCTCAAGATGGAGTAAACGTGGGTTTCCCGCAGACGCCCACGTTCGTTCTCCTGCTTGTGAAATGAACGAGCTCTGAGTTGAAGCCGCTCTAAGCTCCTCTGGGATCCGGCCTTGACCTTTGACACCCCGCCCCCTCCAGGACTTTGGCGAGCACGGCGTAGGGGGCGGGGCCAGTCAGAGCAGTGACATCCTGTGTGGCCTTCGGGAGGCGCTGCAGGCCAAGGCGGGCTGCGTGCAGTTCGCCTGCGGCCTGGAGGACGTTCTGCAGCTTCTGAGGATCCTCTACATCATCGCAGCGGATCCTACAGCCAACACACACACCCTGCAGCAAGGTACACATACACACACACACACACACACACATACACACACACACACACACACGCACACCCTGCAGCAAGGTACACACACACACACACACACACCCTGCAGCAAGGTGTACACACACACACACACACACACACCCTGCAGCAAGGTATACACACACACACACACACACACACCCTGCAGCAAGGTACACATACACACACACACACACACACACACACACACACACCCTGCAGCAAGGTACACATACACACACACACACACACACACACACACACACACACACACACACCTGCAGCAAGGTACACACACACACACACACACACACCCTGCAGCAAGGTACACACACACACACACACACACCCTGCAGCAAGTCACACACACACACACACACACACACACCCTGCAGCAAGGTACACACACACACACACACCCTGCAGCAAGGTACACACACACACACACACACACCCTGCAGCAAGGTGTACACACACACACACACACCCTGCAGCAAGGTACACACACACCCTGCAGCAAGGTACACACACACACACACAACCCTGCAGCAAGTCACACACACACACACACACACACCCTGCAGCAAGGTACACACACACACACACACCCTGCAGCAAGGTACACACACACACACACACACACCCTGCAGCAAGGTACACACACACACACACACACACACACACACCCTGCAGCAAGGTACACACACACACACACACCCTGCAGCAAGGTACACACACACACACACCCTGCAGCAAGGTACACACACACACACACACACACCCTGCAGCAAGGTACACACACACACTGCAGCACACACACACACCCTGCAGCAAGGTACACACTTGATGTCTATATAATCAAGTCGTTTCCAACGTGTGTGTGTGTGTGTGTGTGTGTGTGTGTGTGTGTGTGTGTGTGTGTGTGTGTGTGTGTGTGTGTGTGTGTGTGTGTGTGTGTGTGTGTGTGTGTGTGTGTGTGTGTGTGTGTGTGTGCGCGCAGAAGTGGACGAGCTGCAGTTCAACGCCTCTCCAGAAGAGTTCACCAGTAAGAAGGTGACGACCAAGATCCTGCAGCAGATTGAGGTTTGTACTGACCGACGTGGAAGGGAAGAAGTAGTAGTATTCTACTCAAGTATTAGTTCTACTCTGTATTTCTACTCATTAACACCCTCCTCCCTCCAGGAGCCCCTGGCTCTGGCTAGCGGGGCCCTCCCAGATTGGTGTGAGCAGTTGACCTCTAAGTGTCCTTTCCTGATTCCCTTTGAGACCAGACAGCTCTACTTCACCTGCACAGCCTTTGGAGCCTCCAGGTACCGATGGGTGGAGCGAGAGATGGATAGATGGAGAAATTCAGTTTTTTATTTTTCTCTAATTAAGATGATATTGAGTTTGTTGAACGTACAGACTGAGTGGAACGTTTTATAATAAGATATATAATTATAAATATATATCGTAGATAAATGAAATGGGCGTCGTCAGACTCTCCTGCCGACGCCCCTGGGCAAGGCATGGGTCTCTTAACACGGGTACAAAAATGAATAAGTAAACTATCAGTTATGTGTTTGTTTGTTTCTTATCTGATCAGTGTCAAATAAATGGACAAAATCAATAACTGAGATAATTACATTTGTGACTCTGACGCCTGGATTTCCCGCTGGGATCAATAGAATAATCTTAGGCTCCTCCCACCCAAACAAATATTAATATTGCAGTTTGTTAATCGATCAGCAACTTAAACAATAAAACTGATCAGTGTTGTAAATATCCATGTGTGGGGCGCGGAGCCCTCGTGGCTCTGGAGGAGGTGAGGTGACGGAGGGAGGGGTTGAATTGAGCAGTGTGGGTGGATGTTCTGACGTGTAGATACATGAAGGGATTTAACATGTGTGCGATGTGACCTTCGACCTCCCAGAGCCATCGTGTGGCTTCAGAACCGGCGCGAGGCCTCCATGGAGCGCTCGAGGCCGCCCAGCACCACCAGGAGGGACGAGCCCGGGGAGTTCCGGGTGGGGAGGCTCAAGCACGAGAGGGTGAAGGTTCCCCGCGGGGACGCCATGATGGAGTGGGCGGAGAGCGTGATGCAGGTCCACGCCGACAGGAAGTCCGTCCTTGAGGTGGGTCCCCACACCTGCTGCACGCGGAGCGAGGCCCACTTCCACGCAGCGGATCCGTCACGGTATTGACGGTGTATTGACTCCTCCAGGTGGAGTTCCACGGCGAGGAGGGCACCGGCCTCGGCCCCACCCTGGAGTTCTATGCCCTGATCGCGGCAGAGTTCCAGAGGAGCACCTTGGGGATCTGGCTGTGTGACGACGACTTCCCTGACGACCAGGCCAGACAGGTACCTGTCTGTCTGCCTGTCTTACTGTCTGTGTGTTGACATCCACATGGTATTGATTCTCTTTCTGTCTCTTCTTTCCCTCCCTCCAGGTGGACCTGGGTGGGGGCGTGAAGCCTCCAGGGTTCTATGTGCAGCGCTCCTCCGGGCTCTTCCCCGCCCCCTTCCCCCAGGACAGCGAGGAGCTGGAGGGGGTGAGGAAGCTCTTCCTGTTCCTGGGCGTCTTCCTGGCCAAGTGCGTCCAGGACAGCCGCCTGGTGGACCTCCCCGTGTCGCCGCCCTTCTTCAAGCTGCTCTGCATGGGCGACATCAAGTCCAACATGAGCAAGCTGCTCTACCAATCACGAGGCTCCACGCAGGGTAAGCCCCGCCCACAGTCCAACCCAAATGATTGAACTTGCAGGAATGGCAGGAGTTCCTGAAGCAAGGTGTTGTTTTATTGTTGTTTGTTTCATTAAATACAAAGTAATGTGTCCAGACGCATTCGACCCAACTCAGCCGGGTGGCTTCTGGCCGTGCACACGGTTCCAGGGTTAAAGTGAAGACGCGTCTCCGGGCCGTGTCTGTGTTCACGCCACGTTAGCGGCTCAGCGGAACGCTAATATAACGCAGCACAAACGGATTCTGTTGCTATGGTAACGTGTGGTTTCATCAGTCACAAACAAGGATTTACAACAGTTGATCAGACTGTCGACCTGAGCTGTGTTTGAGGCTTTCCAGCGGTCCCAGCCAATCAGGATTGAGTGGTCTTTCCACGGCTGCGCTTTAAAATATCATCGCATTTCAGGGCTCCGGACGTAGTTTCTCAGTTGGTTGCACCAGCTTTTATTGGGTGGAGCATGGTGTCCATGACCTTTTAATTACTATTTATTGACACCCCCACTGCAAGTTTTATCAAGAAAGAAGAAAGAAATGGCCTCTAATGAAAATAAACAAGGTTATTTTAACGGGGGAAAATGTTTTTAATCCCATCGCTTATCTACTGGTTTTAAATGATTTATAAAATAAACCTTATGCCAAAAGTAACAAAATATGTTATTCTACCGGATCAACTCCACTTCTCGTCGTCTTCGTCTTCACCATCGTCAGAATCCATGCCCGGCTCAAAAAGGTGCCCTGCTGATCTCCTTGGTGTTTGCAGCTCCCTCTCCCTCGACCTTATGACCTTTAAGACGTGATCCAGATCCCGTTCCAGAGGAGACTAGACCAGAGGAGACTAGACCAGAGGAGACTAGACCAGAGGAGACTAGACCAGAGGAGACTAGACCAGAGGAGAGGCGTGATTAGGACTCACGCAGGATTTGCCACTTTCTAGCATTAGCGCTTAGCATTAGCAGACGCTGAGTGCGTATGCATGGCGCGTGTAAATGAAATGATTTTCCTTATTCCTACATTGCGATGTGTTCATCTCGCGATGACGATGAAAGCACCGTTTATCCCTCAGCTATTTGCAAATGCGTAGCACGATCTAAATAAAGCTCATTCCTTTGTTTGTTCATTAAGCCTGTAAGTGTCTGGTTCTGGTAAATGTGCACCTGTAGTGACTCACGACTTGTTCATCAAAACGATTTGATGAGAATGAAAAAGGTATATATCAAAAGGTTTAAGGATGATGACGTAGAAAGAGTTTGTCTTGGGTGGAGCAGCCGGTGACCGGTCTGTAACGCCCCCCCCTTTCCTCTCCCACAGCCCTGTCCCAGGACTCGGAGCGCCACCCGCTGACGGAGGTCCGTTCTGAGGCGTCCACGGAGGAGAGCCAGGAGACCTACTCGGTGGGGAGCCTGGACGAGGACTCCAAGTCGGAGTTCATCCTGGACCCCCCGAAGCCCAAGCCCCCCGCCTGGTACCACGGCATCCTGACCTGGGACGACTTCCAGCTGGTCAACCCCCACAGGTCTGAGCCCCCCTAAAAAAGACTCAAGGTCAGGGTCAGACTGCCCTGCCACTGCCACTGCCCCTGAGCAAGGCGTGGCTCACGGCGTGGCTCACGGCGTGGCTCACGGCGTGGCTCACGGCGTGGCTCACGGCGTGGCTCACGGCGTGGCTCACGGCGTGGCTCACGGCGTGGCTCACGGCGTGGCTCACGGCGTGGCTCACGGCGTGGCTCACGGCGTGGCTCACGGCGTGGCTCACGGCGTGGCTCACGGCGTGGCTCCTGACACTGAGGGCGCTCCATGCGTGGTGGCTTTGTTTTGGGGCTCCACTCCACGTGCTGTTAAACTCTTCCCTCATTGGTGGGGCGGTGGAGGCCTCCAGGCCTCGCTGTGTCGCCACCGGAGCCTCCCACTCTTGTCTTGAAAAAGGATCTGAAAGTCAGAAGGTGCCCGTCCACTTCCTGTAGTCCACAGGAAGTCCTGCCCCACGGGGTCAACCAGCAGCTCATGTTCCATTTGGTGTGTGTGTGTGTGTGTGTGTGTGTGTGTGTGTGTGTGTGTGTGTGTGTGTGTGTGTGTGTGTGTGTGTGTGTGTGTGTGTGTGTGTGTGTGTGTGTGTGTGTGTGTGTGTGTGTGTGCAGGGCCAGCTTCCTGAAGGAGCTCAAGGACCTGGCCGTCAGGAGGAGGAAGATCCTCGGCAGCAAAACTCTGTCTGAGGACGACAAGAACACCAGACTGCAAGAGCTGATGCTGAAGAACCCGCTGGGGTCGGGACCCCCATTCAGCGTGGAGGACCTGGGGTACGTGCACACACACACTGGTGTTGGAGGTTGAGAAGCTGGTGTAGTGAATACTACTGACTGCAGGAACCAGGCTGAGAACGGTGATGAGATGTATACAGTGGATAAAGTGTATATAGTATTTGTAGTGTACATATTATATATCGTATATAAGGTGTGTATAGTATATAAGGTGTGTGTATATATATAGTGTATATAAGGTATATAGAGTATATATAGTGTGTATATAGTATATATAGTGTATATAAGGTGTGTATACGGTATATAGTATATACAGTGTATATAAGGTGTGTATATATAGTGTATATATGGTGTGTGTGTATATAGTATATACAGTGTATATAAGGTGTGTATATATAGTGTATATATATCAGAATAGTCTTTATTGCCAAGTAAGTTTACACGAACAAGAAATTTGTCTTGGTGTTGGGTGCGTTCATGAAACATAAATGTAAAACAATAAGTAAAATATTGGTGGAATATATAAGCATATGAAAACTAAGGCAGTCTTTTTTGTTGTTGTTTTTTAAGTAAAGTTGTACAGTTTGTGCAGGAATGTGCAAATGCTCAGTATGAAGTGTAACAGGATGAGGAATGTTCATGGGTAAAGTCCAGAGAATGAGGAATGTGTGTGAATGTAAGGCACTGACGTAGTGTGATGAGTGCAGATGGGGGAACAGTATAATATAGTGTATATAAAGTGAGTATATAAGGTGTATGTAGTGTATATATAGTGTTTAAGTATATGTAGTGTATATCAGGTGTATGTAGTTTATGTAGTGTATATAAAGGGTGTATATAGTACATGTAGTGTGTGTATATAAGGTGTATATGTCATGTATATAAAGGGTGATGAGATGCTTGGCGTGTGAATACTCTGATGGAACACTGAATCCTTCTCCCTCAGGTTAAACTTCCAGTTCTGTCCGTCCTCCAAGGTTCACGGCTTCTCTGCCGTCGACCTGAAACCCAACGGGGAAGACGAGGTGCATAAACTACAATACTCAACTAATACCACTAAACCATAACCAATACTAAAAGAACATACTAAACTACACAGCCTATGAACTGTAACTGTGTGTGCGTGTGTGTGTAGATGGTTACCATGGAGAACGCAGAGGAGTACGTGGAGCTGATGTTTGACTTCTGCATGCACACTGGGATCCAGAAGCAGATGGAGGCGTTCAGAGGTACACGCAGTATACACTGTATATATACACAGTATACACTATATATATACACACAGCTGCTGATGTGTCTTTGAGCAAGACACTTAACCCCCTAACTGCTCCCCAGGCGCCTCTACATGGCGGCCCCTGCTCCTAGATACCTCAGATACTAGGACGGTAAATGCAGAGAAATGGCAAATTTCCCCGTTGTGGGACTGATAAGGGTTTATAAATAAATAAAATAAATAAATATGCCCACAGTACACACTATATATACACACATATTATATATTGGAAGTATTTCTACTCTGGCTAGTTGAAGTACCAGTATGACACTGCAGTACCTGTTCCCTCCACCAGAGGGCTTCAACAGGGTCTTCCCCATGGACAAGCTGAGCTCCTTCAGCCACCAGGAGGTGCAGATGATCCTCTGCGGGAACCAATCACCTTCCTGGACCGCTGATGACATCATCAACTACACCGAGCCCAAGCTGGGCTACACCAGAGACAGGTGGGCAGAGAGACAGGTGGGCAGAGAGACGGGTTGGCAGAGAGACGGGTGGGCAGAGAGAGAGAGAGAGACGGGCAGACTGTCGCCCCCCGTGTGACCCCCGTGTGACCTCTCCCCAGCCCCGGCTTCCTGCGCTTCGTGCGCGTCCTGTGCGGGATGTCGTCGGACGAGAGGAAGGCCTTCCTGCAGTTCACCACCGGCTGCTCCACGCTGCCCCCTGGAGGCCTGGCCAACCTGCACCCCCGGCTCACCATCGTCAGGAAGGTAGGGCGCGCCACAGACACCTGTCTCACACCTGCCGATGAGCACAAGGCTGACGTCTCTCTCTCTCTCTCTCTCTCTCTCTCTGTGTGTGTGTGCAGGTGGACGCCACAGACTCCAGCTACCCGTCTGTGAACACGTGCGTGCACTACCTGAAGCTGCCGGAGTATTCCTCCGAGGACATCATGAGGGAGCGCCTCCTGGCGGCCACCATGGAGAAGGGCTTCCACCTCAACTGAGCCCGGGAGGGGGGGGCTCCCCCCGGCTCGGCCAATCAGAGCGCAGGGCAAGAAACGGAAAAACAGATGTGTCTCTCTCTCTCTCCTGGGCTGTCTGTCTGTCTGTCTGTCGCTCCCTCCGTCCGTCCCCAGCTGTGTGTCGCGCTCCTCCTCCTCCTCCTCCTCCTCTTCTGTGTTTTTAGTTTGTTTTCCGTGTGAGACGGCGTGGATCAGCGTGCGGCTGGAACAGGAAGTGGCTCCGCCCCCTCCCTGTACGTTCTTTGTATATTATAAACATTTATTTAACTCAAGTTGCAGTTTGAGGTAAACAGATATTTTCAAATGTGTATGCTCCAAAAAAAACAAAAAAAAAACAAAAAAACATTAAAATGTTTGCAAAGTACGAGCGACCTGGTTGCCGTGGTGATTTATGAAGGTTTCACGTCAAACAGCAGCGATCGGCGCTCCCCACGCGGACGCAAACATCACTTGACTCCGACGAGGAAAACACATTTCAAACAACAGTTTTATTATTAAACGTTTTGTTTCTGATGAACCTGAATCGGTGCCAAGAGTCAAACTTCCGGGTTCGGAAAAGTTGAAAATCGGCCCCGGAGTCCGGAACGGAAGGCAGCCGGGACCCGGGGCCACCAAACAAAACACGTCTTCATCGACGCCTTCATCCAGCTCCATTTTCAGTCCCGCTCGTGGGAGTTTGTTTCCAAAATTGAACCGAGCGACATGCAAAGGTTGCCAGTTCCATTCCAGCCACCCCCCGCCCACCCCAGTCTCTTGAGCAAGGCGCCGTGCGGTCAAACGACCCTCGAGGGCGCGGCGCGTCCTCAGCCGTCGGCCATCTTGTCCAGGGCGCCGAGCGGGGCCAGGATCCGGGTGCGGTTGGTCTCCACCACGTGGCCGTTCTGGATCATCTCGTCCAGGATGATGTGGACCCTGTCCAGGTTGAACATGATCTGAGGAGGTCAAGGACAGACTGGAGCACGCCGGAAACACGCAAACCACGTCATAGACGTTTAAAAATGATGACTTCTCTGGTTTTTGTCGTGCCACGCCCGCCTGAAACCTCACACCGCGGCGACGCTCAGTGTTGTTAATTTACATGAGTTTCCTAATGTAAGAAAAAGGAAAAAGGTAAAGCGATGCGGCGCCGGCACCAGGGAAGGATACGTCCAGTTCACTCTGTGGACAAAAGAAGCTTCTGGTTAGAACCGGTTAATAACACCAATTACCAAGGTCTCTTCCAGGAGAGGTTCTCAACAGGGGCCCGAGGACCCCCAGGAGGTTCCAGGGGGTCCCCAGAAAAGTGATCACGAGTTGAAGTTGAGTTATTTAATTTGGAGAACGTCCACCTCATGATTAACATCTGATCAGAACCTCATCTGTGTACACGAGCACAAACTGTGTATACAAGTACCAACTGTGTACACGGGTACCAACTGTGTACAGTTTTACTACACATTCAAAGTACTGTAGTTTAAACTCACCACGCGGCTGAAGTATTTGTCCAGAACTTCCACAAAGTTATGAACCAACTCATAGATGGAAAGTTCATTCTGGAAGAGACCGGACTGGATTAGTGCCTTGCTCAAGGGAATTTAACCCCCAACGTGTTAGTGTCTTGTAGGGATGCAACGGTTCAGTATGTATCAAGGTTCCGGGGCCATGGTAACGCTACGGCTTCAGCTTCTTTATGTTTTAAGAATTTTTTAATTCAAGTGTAAAAGATGTTTCTATAGTTTTGTTTCATAAATAACCAGCGAAGACGAAGGTGTCGTCACCCAGAAGGTGTGATGGGTGAGACCCAGAGGGACACGCCCATCCCAGGGCTTATTTTCCCACCGGACACCGTGACCGTTTGGATCTTTACTAAAACATTTCTCTCTAGTTTAATCTTGTTTCTATGGAAACGCTGCATAGCCACGCCCAGTGAACAAACAGATCCACCTCTAACAAACAGAAGTGCTGCGCGGCAGCGTGCGGCCGACGTGGTCAGTACAGCGGATTCAACAGGAAGCAGCACTTACTGCACGCCACGCCCATACACCACGGTTCACATGTGCATGTTGAACCACGGGGGGGCGGACCGGAGGGTTTGATAACATACCAGGTACTGTTGCATCCCTAGTGCCTTGCTCTAGGGAATAGAAACCCCAACCCTGCCGTGTTAGTGCTCACCTCAGAGTCTGTGATTCCGACCACGATGTAAAGCGCAGCGTACTGGCGGTACACCAGCTTGAAGTCCTTGTACTCCACAAAGGAACACTGCAAACATTACATTCATATGAATTCACTGAAGCAGGCAGACAGGCAGACAGACAGGCAGACAGACAGGCACCTCGTCCTTCTTGCGGCTCAGACAGCCTCGCACCACATCGGCCTCCAGCGCCGCTCTGCGACTGACGTTCACCGTCTGGAAATATCTGGACAAACGGGTCTGACCCTGTTTGTTTACCATCAGCAGGAAGTTGATCATGGTGGAGGTGCTGGAGGAGGAGGAGGAGGAGGAGGAGGAGGGAGGAGTAGTGATGTAGCAGCATAACGTCCAGACCGTTGTCAGCGGCATTGACCAGCGTCATCGTCATTACTTTTAACCTCAAACGACACCTTGTCTGTGCATAGAATCACATTGTATATATCTGTACATTGTGTGTATGTGGATTTGTGTATATAAATGTATATGCAGATACAGTACTTCACTACTCCTGTATTTTTCAGCTGAGTGATTATTTTTGCTGTACTTTTTAATTATTTTCAATGCTGATCATCTGTAGAAACACCTGGAAGAAAATAGAAGAAGGAATATTAAAATAAGGAAGTATAAAATAAGGACTATTAAAATCATGATTACATTTTAACACTCCTTATATCACTTTTACATTTTAACAGGGAATAATAAATGAACGGTTGGGGTTTGGTTGTTTTTCACGGAGCTTTTCAAGACATTTTCATCCTTTTATCTTTTAGTCTCCAGTGAAGCAACCTTACCTCTCACCGGAGAAGCTGCTGCTCGTCGTCGCGGAGAAGAAAAAGAAAAAAAAAGATTTGAATTCAATGAAAAAACATAAAAAGCAAAATAAACAAGAACAAAACAACCACAGCCCGGCGACAGCGGCGCGCTCTACGGCGCATGCGCGGGGGAGGACCTTTCTACGGAAGAGTGTTGGGCCCAAAAAGGATCAATGATTACGTTGTATTTCGTGGATTGATTTAATGACAATAGACAGACAGACAGATCGATAGACAGACAGATAGATAGATAGATAGACAGACAGATCGATAGACAGACAGATAGATAGATAGATAGACAGACAGATCGATAGACAGACAGACAGCTCGATAGACAGACAGATAGATAGATAGATAGACAGACAGATCGATAGACAGACAGACAGCTCGATAGACAGACAGATAGATAGATAGATAGATAGATAGATAGAAAGATAGACAGACAGACAGACAGACAGATAGACAGACAGACAGACAGACAGACAGACAGACAGACAGACAGACAGACAGACAGATAGATAGAAAGACAGACAGATAGAAAGACAGACAGATAGATAGATAGACAGATACTCTACTTCAATGTGTACCAGGTCAATATGTCAACAGGTGACCTTTAACAGAAACATTAGTTAAAAGAATAAAGACATCATGAGGTTAAACGTCACCTGTTAACATGGTACACACTGAAGTATCTAGTATCTAAGAATCTAACTATCTATCTATCTATCTATCTATCTGTCTATCTGTCTATCTATCTATCTGTCTATCTATCTATCTATCTATCTGTCTATCTATCTATCTATCTATCTATCTATCTATCTATCTATCTATCTATCTATCTGTCTATCTATCTATCTGTCTATCTGTCTATCTATCTATCTATCTGTCTATCTATCTATCTATCTATCTATCTGTCTATCTATCTGTCTATCTATCTATCTGTCTATCTATCTATCTATCTATCTATCTATCTATCTATCTGTCTATCTATCTATCTATCTGTCCATCTATCTATCTATCTATCTATCTATCTATCTATCTGTCTATCTATCTGTCTATCTATCTGTCTATCTATCTATCTATCTATCTATCTATCTATCTATCTATCTATCTATCTGTCCATCTATCTATCTATCTATCTATCTATCTGTCCATCTATCTATCTATCTATCTATCTATCTATCTATCTGTCCATCTATCTATCTATCTATCTATCTATCTATCTATCTATCTATCTATCTGTCTATCTATCTATCTATCTATCTGTCTATCTATCTATCTATCTATCTATCTATCTGTCTATCTATCTATCTATCTATCTATCTATCTGTCTATCTATCTATCTATCTATCTGTCTATCTATCTATCTATCTGTCTATCTATCTATCTATCTATCTATCTGTCTATCTGTCTATCTGTCTATCTATCTATCTATCTGTCTATCTATCTATCTATCTATCTATCTGTCTGTCTATCTATCTATCTATCTATCTATCTATCTATCTATCTATCTATCTGTCTATCTGTCTATCTATCTATCATCTACATATCTATCTATCTATCTATCTGTCTATCTATCTATCCATCTATCTGTCTATCTATCTATCTATCTATCTGTCTGTCTGTCTGTCTGTCCGTCCGATGCTGTGCTGACTCAGCATGATGAGCTGAATCCTTGTTTTACAGTAAACTGATCTGAGTCCGTCTTGAGAAACACAACACCAGAGACGCACTGCAGGACGGACAGACAGACAGGCAGGCTGACTGTCTGTCTGTTTGTCTGTCTGATAGAAAGATTTGTTTTGTTTCTGTTATTGGTCCTTTGTGCCGCCTCGTGGCAGCTCACTGCTCCCAGACACTAACACACTGGGAGTCAGAGGAACAAAAAAGTTCATTAATAAAACCAGACAATCAGTCAATCACATTTACGGGGGTTCCTGCATAGAACTCAACGCAATGCGGCAAATACTGTCTCCCCGTAACAGAAGTCAGGATTTATTATGTAGAAGTAAAGTATTAACTTTTACATTTTCCCAAAGCCACAGAGAGCCAGGCGGGGGAGGCAGGCTGCTCCTGGAAGGCAGCGCTCACCTCCGTCTTACACGTCCTTCAGACAACGGAAACAAAGGAAAATAAAAAGACCGGCACGGGAGCCGGCGTCTGCGGGAGAAACAAAAAACCTCCGGTTCTCTGAGTTAAGTTTACATTTCCTTAGTAAGAAACTAAGGAAACACAATAAATCAAAATCTCTCTCTCTCTACGAGATCAAATCATACGTTGCTGTATTATCACAAGATGTGCGTGAAGAGCGACAGGTAGCGTCAGGCGCCTTTTGTCTTTTAAGCCTGTACGGGTGTGGAGGTTGTACGGGCAAGACATCTTCGTGAGGAACTCCTCATGCACCTCGCACCTCGGCGCAACCTGTGACGTGCTGCTCCGTCTGCCCAGAGCGGCAGGACGCCCGGAACCCCAGCTCGGGGTCCCTGGGCCCCTTCCCTCTCTTTTAGGAGTCTCTGTACGGGGCTGTAGGGGGGACGCGAGACCCCACCACCAGTGGTTACTGGACGGCTCTGAGCGGAGCCCCCGCCCTCTCTCCCCCTCTCTCCCCCCACCTCTCTCTCTCTCTCCCCCTCTCTCCAGTCTCAGAACACGTTAAGCTGCACTTACACCGTTTCAATGCTCTGATTCCCGGCAGATAAAAAACCTTTTTTAAAAAGTCTGTCATCGATGTCAATAGCGATCGATGGAGTCGATCGCCAATAGACGATTTAATCGTAAATCTACCCAAGCCTTAGACCTACAGATCCTCATTATTTATTATTTAACATGCGGGACAGGGTTGAATGAGGGCACTCTGGGGCCCCGGGCTTCCACCTCAGGGCCGCTGCCAACATACCAATTGACAAAATGAGAATTCTCATTCACAGGAAGTTCTATTTCCAATTAGAGGGAATTCTACGCTGAGCGAGCGGCGGGGGCGACGGGGGCCACGTGACCCCACGGTGACCCGGGACGCTCTGCGCTCCTCATGACCCCGCCCCGCCCCGGGTCCCAGACGCTCATGGAAGGTGTCGACCAGATGAGGCAACACACAGCGTTCCACGTCGCTGCTTGTCCCCCTCCCTCGTCCCCAAAGAAAAAGGTCTTTGGATTTAAAACTCTACCTTTCTAACTTGACACTTTCAAGTTAGAAAGACGACTCGTAGACGCGGAAGGTGCTGTCTTGTTTCCGTTTGTCCTTCACGTTTTTTTTAATGTGTTATTTATCCTTAATTTGCGTTATGCAGTTGTTAGTCCGATACATCTTAATGTATATTTACATTGTTGAAGCTGCAGTTGTCCTGCCTCTGCAGACGATTCTTCCTTCGTTTATATTGAGGACTGAAAAGGAAAATAACATTAAGGGTAAGATTAGATGGACTGTTGAGGTGGAAGAACCAGAACAACCTGGAACTGGGACTTACTCAACCCGGGGACTTGTAAGCGTCAGACTGACTGATCGACATTCTTTTGCTCCGCTTGAGAAAACATCTTCCAGTTAATAGTTCATTACGGGACGTTATGTCAGTAAATGTCGACAGTGCATCTACTTTACATAGAACCAGACAGACAGACAGACAGACAGACAGACAGATACGGTAGATGCATGCAGTGTGGTCCTGGTCCAGCTCCGGGTGCTGGTTCTCCGGCAGAACAAGCGGTTCACTATGCCACAGGGTCGACCCCCACACGAGTCAATCTAATTTCCAGCAAAACAAATTAAAAATGGAATAATTAAGAGCAGAGTAGAAGCAATTAGTGCAGCCCGACGCCGCCCGCACGCACGGCGCATGTAAGATACGGGGTGACTGTCTGTCTGCCTGTCTGTCTATCCATCCACCCAGCCGTCGACCTCTGAACCGACGACCCCGGGGTTTCGAACCCGCAGTGAACCGCTCTGCGTGCCAGACGGCGGTCACGCGGCACGCGGCACGCTGTGGAGAGGACTGGAACGGAGGATCCATTTCACGGTTTATAAATGTTTTCCCCCCCGATGAGCGTAAGGAGCTCAGCTCTGTGCAGGAACGCTTGATGAGCGGCGGAACACGACTTGTTCTTGTTTTCTTCAACATAGCATCAGTGACGCGCACGTCAACATGTTGACTCCCTCATCCCAGCAGTTCTGCTCCGTATTGTACTACACATCACAGGGTTTGACACCTGTCACACCTCAGAATAATTATCAAAACCGGAGGAAAACACCCTGAAAAATGGGTGCGGTGAAAAATATTTCACAGTCCCACATCGAACGGGATGGAGCCGTGATAAACATGCTGGTGCTTATTTGAACGTCTCACATTTTGCCGTTTATCATCGATTAGTACAAAGGCCTGAACCAAAACACTCTGTGTGCGTCTTGCGTCTGGGACCTTACTTCAGCCTC
Source organism: Zeus faber (assembly GCF_960531495.2). NCBI lineage: Eukaryota > Metazoa > Chordata > Actinopteri > Zeiformes > Zeidae > Zeus > Zeus faber. The sequence goes on along the minus strand of NC_137198.1, from coordinate 2,384,540 downwards.
ACGAAACGGGGTGATTTGACACATCTCACACTCGGAGGTGGACCGTCCCAGATCCAGGGACCATCCGTCCCCCGTTTCCGTGTTTTTCCCCCGGCCGCGCACCGGTCCGCTGGGTCCGCTCCTCAGTCGCACCTCTGGGTTGAACCCACGTGGCTAAGCCCAAATCCCGGGGTGGAGTTTTTACCTTTTTTCGAAACCTGGATTGTCCGCCTCTGCAGTGGGTTATCTCCAACCACGAAAGCACGCTGCGCTGCTCCGGGTCCAGGCCGCCTTTCCGCACGTCTCAGTTCCACACGCAAAGTTAATTTTTGCAAAGTTTGTCCGACCGCTCTGGACGCTCCGTTTCCAGAGGTTTTTTCTCCCCCCGCACGAGATGACATCAGCTGGTCAAGGATTCTTTAAATGGTCATCCGCTCCATCCTGTCCGCTGCCTTTCTCCAAACAAAACCAATAAAAACAGTGTGTTTTTATTGGTTTTGTTTGGAGAAAGGCAGCCCCGGTGCTAGCGAGCACCGGGGCTAACTGGTTGGCACAGGTCTTCAGTACCCGCCCAGGTGTGCTGCCTGGGCCCGTGCGCGGTTTGCCTGCAAAGGAATTCAGTTGGTTGGCGAGGGAGGCGTCCACACTCGTGGCTGGGGAGGGGCTGCTCTTGTCGTTAGTAATAGTCCACAGCCCCTGCCACAAGTGTCTGGTGTCCTGTTGCTCCATCTGTAGCTCCACTGTGTCCCTGTACGTCCATTCATCCTTCACCGCCCTCCTCAGTTTGTACGACGCCGCTTTGTAATTGTCCATATGTCCGCGTACAAGACCGTCGTTATAAGCGGCCGTGCGAGCGTTCAGAGCGCCGGAGGGATTTATCGACTTACAGTTTCTGGTTAGGAAACATTCAAACTTTCACTGTAGGAACGATACTGTCCGCTAACGTAGGTATGAAGCTCACAGCTACTTCCGTAAACTCGCCGACATCACCGGAGCTTGACTGGAACACGTCCCAGTCCACGTCAGTCAGAGCGTCCTGAAGCGCGGCCTCTGATTGGTCCGACCACCGCTTCACATCCCTCGTCACCACCGGTTCACGCACGATGCACGGCTTGTCACCAGGAAGCAACGAGATGGCGATGTGATCCGACTTCCCGAAAGCAGGGAGCGAGACGGGCTTGTATCCGTTCTTGTACGGTTTGTAGTAGTGGTCCAGAAATCTATCCCCCTGGTGGCACACCTCATGTGTTGGTGGAAATTAGGCAGAACTTTTTTTAAAGTTTGCCCTGTACCTCTACTCTGCTCTACTCTACTCTGCTCTACTCTACTCTTCTCTACTCTACTCTACTGCTCTGCTCTGCTGCTCTACTGTACTCTACTGTACTCTACTGTACTCTGCTCTACTCTGCTGCTCTACTCTACTCTGCTCTGCTGCTCTACTCTACTCTGCTCTACTCTGCTGCTCTACTCTACTCTGCTCTACTCTGCTCTACTCTGCTGCTCTACTCTACTCTGCTCTACTCTGCTCTACTCTACTCTGCTGCTCTACTCTACTCTGCTCTACTCTGCTGCTCTACTCTGCTGCTCTACTCTGCTGCTCTACTCTACTCTGCTCTACTCTGCTCTACTCTGCTCTACTCTGCTCTACTCTGCTCTACTCTGCTGCTCTACTCTACTCTGCTCTACTCTGCTGCTCTACTCTGCTGCTCTACTCTACTCTGCTCTGCTCTGCTCTGCTCTGCTCTACTCTACTCTACTCTGCTCTACTCTGCTCTACTCTGCTGCTCTACTCTACTCTGCTCTACTCTGCTGCTCTACTCTGCTGCTCTACTCTACTCTGCTCTGCTCTGCTCTGCTCTACTCTACTCTACTCTGCTCTGCTCTGCTCTGCTCTACTCTACTCTACTCTACTCTGCTCTACTCTGCTCTACTCTGCTGCTCTACTCTACTCTACTCTACTCTACTCTACTCTACTCTACTCTACTCTACTCTGCTCTACTGGGCCTCTACAGTTCCTTTTAAACATTACTTCACTACATGGAAGTAGTTGCTCCTCATCCCGTGTCCAAACTACAAACACGAGGGAGGGAGGTTTCAGCCTCCACGTGTGATTTGTTGAATTGAAACCGCATCAGAAGAATCTGAAGTCAGGAAGTGACGGAGGCTCTGACGTAGGAAGTGCGACGCCGCGTTCACCTGCATCCATGTTGAATTCCTGTGCGATGATGTCACCTTGGAGCTGCAGAGCCTCTCAGTGGATGAGTCAGGGAGGCAGCTTTCTAAGTGCTTGTCCAAGCCGTGGCAGGAGGGCGGTGATGGACGTAGATTGTTTGGATTGGATTACGATCCCCTCGAGGAAATGACATTATCGATGCAGCAGAAGAAGAAGGACAATAGCAAATAAAAGCGTGAAGGATGTCAGACATTACCATAAAAACGACCAATTTACCAACATCCAACCATTAGGAACCACAAGGAAATGCAGGAAAAGAGTCTGCCGGGCTCGGTCAATACATGTTAAAGTTGAATGTAGTAAAGGGCAAGAAGAGATACATGTCGGACAGCGTTGTATTTTATCGTAATATATAACAGTGATAAATCCCTCATAATGCAAATATAATACAGAAATATAATACTATAAACTGTCACAATGATTAACGTCATGTACAGAGCAACGTAGTTTCAAAGTGAAAGATCTAAACTAATTTGTTTGGCTGAAACATTTATTATTTATAAAAAATATATAATATAATTAATAATATTAATTAATTAATAAATAATGTATGTATCTATTTATTTATTTATTTATTTATTTATTTGTTTGTTTGTTTATTTGTTTGTTTATTTATTTATTTATTTATTTATTTATTATTATTTTCTTTTTTTACCCTGTGCTGTCAAAGTGCAGGACGTACAACACAGAGTATTTGTTCCATTGCATCCAGGACAGAGTTAGTCTGCAAGTGGAGTTGAACTTGTCAACCTGCAATGACTCTTTATTCATTCTGCGACGCCTTCTTAAAACGTTCCCCAGTATGTTCTGGTGTATAAGGTTGGTATTATATCGTCGCCTCCAAGCAGCGGAAAAGGCCCCGGAGCCCCCCGACCCCACGGCTGCAGCAAAGCCTTGAGCGACCCGCCCTGCGGCCCCCGAAGACCCCCGGGGCCCCCAGAGAAGCCGGAAGCCCGCGGAGCAAACCCTACGCCCGGCCCCGAGGAGCATCACCCGGTCCCGGAGAGCGGGAGGAGACCCTGGACGCCAGGCACGGAGCGCAGGCTCAGCCAGGTCCCGTGCCGACGAACTGACACCCCACCCAACCCCCACACCCACCACAGAGGGCGAAGCCCGCCCCACCGCCACCGGTCACAAGCCCCGAGCGCCATCCACGTAGCTGGGTCCGGGTTGTCCTCAGCGCAGGACGCCCAGATGTCGGCCCCCGCCCGCAGACAGCCAGATATGTGGCCCCTCCACCACCCGGGCACCCGCCACAGAGAAGTGACCCAGCAGAGCGAAGGCGGACAGCCGGCCTCCGGTACCGCCACCCACACCCTCGACGGGTAGCAGCCTCCAAGGGGCCCCGGAGGGCACCGGGCGGCGCTCCCCGCAGCCCCGCCAGGTCACGGTGCCAGAAATCACCCGGCACCGGGCAAAGTTCTGCTGAAAGTCTTAAGAAGTATGTCCGTGCAAATTGGCAGCCCGTGTTTATAAGGTCGGGACGTGAGTAAACAAAATCACCGGATTTCAAGCGGGACGGTGAAAATGTCCTGTGAAGCGATCTGTTGGGACAAAACTGATTTGGTCGGGAGGACATCAAGGATATTTGAGGACATTAAGAAGATTTATAGTTCTGTGAACTCCGTGCATCATGCCTGCATGGCTCTTTCTTCACAGGCCTTGAAAAGAAATGCATAATAATCCTTTAAAACTATTTCTAATTCCAGCACCCTTGAAATCCTATCCGTTGTGCATCCAGCGATCAGAAGCTGTGGAGCCGTGAGACCCGCTCTGGAAGGCCACGCCCGAAATGAATCCGCTTCTGGAGGTGGTTTCTGGACGCGTTCCAGAGATAAACGCTGTGTCATTTGGCTGCTCGGGGGCCAAGAGGAGAAAACCAAAAGAGAGACATGATCTCATCGTCTGCATCTGCAGCGCTGGACGCTAGATCGCAGGGAAACAACGTCCATGCGGGAGAACAAGGCCCAGAAGGTGTGAGGGACGCGTCGACCGTACGACCGAACCGCTTGAGCCGTCCGTGTTCGTGGTTTCAAGGCTGGACGTTGAGATGGAGGGATCAAATACAGCAGAGCTCCAGAGCCTCCTCGTTAACAGAGCCATTTTGAGAAAAAAAGCAATTTTCGAGAATGCATCTGCAAAAAAAAAAGAAAAAAAAGCAACGCGTAATCCCCATTTCACCGATATAACCCAGGATTAGTTCCAAAAGTGGTGTGACGCAGATATGACGTCGTGGTTTGATGAGTGATAAAGCGAAGGGAGCGTCTGCAGCAGGATGAATATGGCTTCGCTCTAGGACAGGGGTCTCAATGGACCTGGGGGCCACTGGCCCTGTCTTCTTCCAGGAGGCCCGTGTTGAGCTTCGAGAGATTAACTTGGAATTCAATTTTTAATTTCGAACAACGGCGTATCTTACCCCCCCCACCCCCCCCACGTCAGTGAGATGCCTCGTAATACCGTTAGAAATAGAAAAAAGGGATTTCATGTAACCACGAAAAAAAACACGAAATCCCCCTTCTCATCTATGATGAGAAGGGGGAGAAGTGTTTTTTTGAAAAATTGCGAGGATCAATTAAGCATTGTGAGTTTAAAAATATTAATTCTGGGCCAGATTTATCAATTTATAATCATCGTGTCGCAGGCCATATATAATTGTTCGGTGGGCCCGATCTGGCCCCTGGCCCTGTAGTTGGACCCCCGTACTCTAGGAGAATAAAAGACAATGGCTACTCTTACGAGTGGAATACAGTAGGTGAACTGCTTGCACATTTATTAAAGATATTAATAAGATTCCCAGTTTCAAAGTCAAGTCCATTCAGTTTGTTCAAATTTCAAGTGGAGAGTGCAAAGCGCCGGGTCCTCTGCCTGCGGTACCGGTGCGACCCGGCAGGGGGCGCCACTCCGTAATCACGTGCACGTCACTACTCTCACTGCGCGAGGGACATTCGCAACAAAAGCTTACAACGTTTTCTAAAATATTTAAATAATTGTTTTTTGATGAAAACGGTTTTTATCCTTCCCAAGGAGGGTTTTACTTTTACACCGAAGTGTTTTTGTTTGGGGGCAAAATCCGTGTGAACTTCCGGTGAGTTGAGCACGCTAACTTCCGGTTGCTAACTAGCCTAGCTAGCCGTAATGTTTAGCACTTCAAGTTCAAGTTCAAGAGATTATGTGTCACATACAAACACATACGGTCGTACATACATGCAGTGAAATGTCATTCAGAAGGACTGTGCTGTTCTTGTGGTATTATATTTATATATATATATATATATTTTTTTTAATAGTTCTGTGTTGATCTGGATCCCTCTGTGTCTGTTTGTATAAGTGCAAATGTGTGAACTTGACTTTGACAACTTTGGACACGTACTTCTTATTATAGTTGATTGTTTTATTTGTGCGATTAGTGTGTTCAACGCACGTGGAAGCCGTTCAGCTTTTCTACCTTCAAAAAGAGCCGTTCACTTTCCTGTCCTGTACTTTGCTGTATTAGTCGCGCTGAGTAATGCGAGCGGGTGTGTAGTCACTTCACTGCACCTGAGACGCTCCTCGTCACTGAGACCCTTCATTTAGAAGAACTCGTGCTGTGTCCGTTCAGAACACGCCTGTTCAGCACGGGCTGCATTGTAGGGGCGGGCGGATCCACACCAACAGTACCGACACCGCCGGTACCACAAAGTTGGTACGTCTTGTGAAAAGCGAAAGAACAGGGAGACAAATATAACGTTGCTTTCCATTTGTTCCGTTAAAACAATTAAAGCAAGGAAGTTTTGCCCGTGGCCTTAAGTGAAAACAAAATAAGATCTTAAAATATTCAATCAACAATCGATAGTGAAATCAAAGCGTAAAGCAACACGAGGCAGCATGAGACCTACCTTTAAACATGGTAGCGAATAAAAAGATTTGATAGGACTGAATTGGACTCTGGTCACAGTAACCAGTGTCATGTTCAATTTCTCACGTTTACAACAAACTAAATCTCATTGAAAATGGGTCCAGAGTGAAGCGAGTTACAGTGGATTTTGTAGAGAGGTCTGCATCTCTCAATACACATGGTGCGTAGTTTACCGGTGGATGTTGACCCTTCCAGTATGGAGGACCAGCAGAGGCAGAGCGGTGACACACAGCAGCTCGTTCACCACACGTGGTGAAGAAGCAGCGACGCAGCGTCAACCAATCACTGCTTCATAGTAAAACACAGCAGCATCTGTCTTTATCTTCTTCTTTATCTTCTTCTTTATCCTCTTTTCACTTTTCAGTGATACTCTGCGTCCACATTCAGGCAACGACTTCAAAAAGTATCAAGCGGCAGTAAAACTCTATTTCGCTATGAGGCTTAGATTTTGCGGCCGATCCGCGGTTCACGCGCGAGCCGAACCGCGGTGGGCGAGCCGTACGCACCACGCTTCCTCCGCGTTCGGGTACACCACTATTGCGCGGTGCCCGTCACTGTGTGAACGGGGGATCCGTTCCGCATCCACGCTGCGCCAGCGCCCGCGTTGACGTAACGTGCGATCAGTGAAAGCGATCGGTGAAAGCGATCGGTGAAAGCAATCAGTGAAAGCGATCCGCTGCCTGCCCCGTTCAGCATTTCTCCAAACTCAACCAGTAATAACAGTTATTTTTGGCCAATTCTGGCCCCTGTATTACTCGGCAGCGGATCGACCAATCGAACCGGATTTTGCCATATGGGCCACCCCACACTGCGGTACCGTCACTTAGCGCTGCCCACAAAAACCCAGACATCTGGTGGTGCTTCCACATTTACCTGGAAGCAACTGACGAGCATCGCTGGGACCGAACTTCCCAACAGATCGGCTAAAGTGGGAATGCAGAATATTTTGGGGATCCCTGTTATTCTCCCTGGATAATTATGGGTTGTAGCTGATCAACCTGAGTTTCTCCAGAATTGTTATTCTTCTCTTCAATTTTACCTACTTTACTTTTTTTTCCGCCCATTTCCTCTCCAACATATTTTCTCTTAAGTAACAACCTGAATGAACGGTTGAAATCAGTCAATAGGTTTTGGACCCATCTGGTCAATCTTTCTCATTAAAACCCCGTATTTAATACCATATTTTCTGTGTGTTGAACAAGTGGTCTATATGGATGTACACTACTGTATAACCTGTGCTGTAAATCCTCTGTAGGAGATACAGAGTACTCAATGGAGGAGACCTTTCAATTCTCCGTGTGGTATACTATTTAAAAAAATAAAACAGTGGAAAACCGAATTTTCAATCAAATTAAGAGTTGTGTAGTGTAATGTGTAAACAGCGCATCAAATGGAATTACTCTCCCGTTTCCAGCTCCCCCTGCCCTGTCCTGAAAGAGCTGGAGCCAGGAGCCGACGAGCGTCCAGGCCCATGAGACGGATCGATGTGGAGGAGGAGGAGGAGGAGGAGGGATGGGATGAGGGGGGGGGGGGGGGCAGCCCCTCCCATAATTATGTTATGGTGCTGTTGTGGGTGTCCGTGCTCCCAGGGCAGATGAGGCAGCATTCCCAGCCTTCCACTCTTTTGCCGACTGCTCCGAGCCACGGTTCCTCCTCTCCGTCTCCCTCCGTCAGTCTCAGTTCCATTTGGTAAATAGTCCCGTCCTCTGACCGGCCGAAGAGGACGCAGGGGACCGGCTCGTGCAGGACCCCCAGGCTGTCCCGGCTCCTGGGACCCGGGTGGGACTCCAGCGGCTGCAGCCTCCACCCCCCTGCCAGGCCGCCACCATGTGCGACTGTTTTCATCTGGCCTTCCCCAACTGGCACGCCTCTCCAGGCACCGGTGAGAATCACTCTCCTCCATTCCTCCATCTGCAGCTTCTCTCCCCTTTTTCCTTCTGTTTTTTTTTGTACCAAACAGCTTGTGACTCAGCATCAGGGCTCAGCAGTGCAGTGCAGGGGGGGAGAGGGAGGGGGGGGGGGGGGAGGGAGAGAGAGAGCTGGTGCTAGACTGTGCTTGTGACCTGCTGCATGCAGGGCTGTGCTGTTCTGTCCTCAATCAACGCATTTGCATTACATTGACATTACATATTCATGTTTAATTTGTTAGTTTAGTTTCCGCCGATATGCTTCTGTGTATGATGTGTAGAGGGTGTAAAGGGGAGTGCAGGGGAGGGGAGTGCAGAGGAGTATGTATGGGAGTGTATAGAGGAGTGTGTATGGGACGGTATAGAGAAGTGTGTATGAGAGAGTATAGAAGAGTGTATGGGAGTGTATAGAGGAGTGTGTAGAGGAGTATGTAGGGGAGTGAAGAAGGGAGTGCGTGGAGGAGCGAGGAGTGTGCCGGAGTGTATAACGGAGTGTATAGAGGACTGTAGAGAAGCATTTGGAGAGGAGTGTATAGAAGAGTGTGTATGGGAGTGTATAGAGGAGTGTTTAGGGGAGTGTAGAGGGGTGTTTGGAGAGGAGTATGTAGAGGGATATGTAGACGAGTATATAGAGGGGTATGTAGAGGAGTATGTAGAGGGGTATGTAGACGAGTATGTAGAGTGGTATGTAGATGAGTATGTAGAGGGGTATGTAGAGGAGTATGTAGAGGGGTATGTAGAGGAGTATGTAGAGGGGTATGTAGAGGAGTATGTTGAGGGGTATAGAGAGGAGTATGTAGAGGAGTATGTAGAGGAGTATGTAGAGGGCTTGTAGGGTTACAGGACATGGTGTTTTGAGACGTTCTGTCTACACACATAGTTTCATCATGAAGATTTGTGTGATGATCGAGGATCATAACAGAGAACCTGATCGATCACTTCGCTGTTCCATGATGCCAGACTGAACTGTCTATTATTGGCTAGGTATGATTCAAAGTAGTTTTGGGGCTTCTATCCTTCTCTCCATCTCATGTTTTACTTTGCATTTCTTGCCGTACTCTCATTCATTGTGTTTCCTTTATAATACTTGACACATTCACACATCAGGTGCATTGTTTCAGTGTATAACGTTGACTGACAGGAATCCCAGCTGGCGTTGGCGTCTCTGAGCCGTAAACATCAGAACGCACTTGTAACCGTAAACTGTAAACACTGTAACAGTAAACTGTAAACACTTTTACCGTAAACTGTAAACACTGTAACTGTAAACTCACACTTGTGCTGGAACATTATTATTCCATGTAAGAACACACTCACTACCGTCAGCCTTGAACTGAACCTGGAAGAGAAACTCAAGGTCACGACAAGGGAATTAATTTCATCCAAATTATGACTTGGCGGGATGGGAGAGGGGGAGAGGGGGGAGGCAGCGAGAAGGGGGGAGAGAGAGAGCGAGAGAGAAAAGGGAGGAGAGTGCAAGAGGGTGAGGGAGAGAGGCACAGAGAGATGGATGGAAGGCAAGGGAAGCACTTACTGCTCAGAGAAGACGGCGTCAGAGTTGATCCACTCTAAAATGATGGTGAAGGCAGACGCAGTCGAGCGCCGGAGCTCGGAGACGGCACAACCTTCCACAGGGAGTGTGACCAACACGCTCTCAAATCAATAAAGATGCATCGCAGATCGTCCAGAACAGCAGCTCTGAGCGTCATTAAACCTCTTCCAGCGCTCGCCACACAGGGAAACATCAATTACAGCTTCAAAGCTGGAAAAATAACAAGAAATTATGAGAATAAACAACACTGATTGACAGTGTTTTGGGCGCAATCCTAATCGTCTTGGGGTGTTGAATATCGACATAATTAGCTCTTGAGGCGAGTTGAATAAAACACGTGATTCCCTTTAGCATCTGTGATTAAATCCAGGTGTTGACAGCACCGTGGTCTGTCCGATACGAGGGTGTGTCGTGGAATTACGGGCAGATTAACATCCAAATTCCATAGCTACAATGAAGCTGCTTCTGCGTTAGTTCCAGATGAATAGATTGGGAGCACACGCCGTGACAGTCCCATGTTCATGTAAATCCAGCCAGAAAATCCAATTCCGTTTTCCCCTTCTCCTGTACCTCAAATCTCATTACAAATCGGTTCCAAACAAACTGTGAAAGGAGCTTGTGTCCGTCATACCAAAAAAAAAGTAACTGGAGGACAAGCAATCAACTGTTTTATTATATTAGTTTAAGCTGTAAAGTAAGTCAAGGGGGGGTGGGGGGAGGGGTGGGGGCTCTTCCTGGCCCTGGACAAACAGCGATAAACAAGTTGATGTTTCAGTCGTGGACTCTTCACCGTTGTTGTCACAAACGCGTTTGTGTTTGCAAGGTCGGAGCCGCTGTGTTGCTTCAAAGCAGGATTCCACTGAGACGCCGAGTGCAGTCCAGTTAATTTCCCCTCCGCAGCAGCTGTTGCAGACGGCCCACCGGCCACGCCCGGACGCACCGCCGCAGAAAGTCCACACGTCCTGACGCTCATTTGCAGACGTTCTGATCCCGCGAAAGGCCAGTGCAAACACGGACTTGCATCATTGAACCACTATTGTTAGCAGAATCACCAGTCAGTTTACGACGTAAATCACATTTGTCAAGCTGTCAAAGTAGTTCATTATTATTATAGTGATTATGTTTGTTTGGGTCAACAGTGATGGACCTTATCAAGCCTCTGCCGCGCCCATATGACAAATATTTGCGAAGGGAGTTCCAACATGTGCCGTGCCACTGGCTAGCGCTGGCAGAGTGGACGTCTGGCGAGTACATCACCCCGAGGAATGAGTCATCAGATCGGCTTAATAGAAATAATTTATTTTGTTGAGCCCATGTGTTCCAGGATATCTTTATATTAAGTTGCTAATGGCTAAAAAAAAAAGACTTGGAAATTAAAGCATTTTTTCAAGGACAATCCAAACTGCACCCGATGGACCAACGAGGCATTTCTCAGTCTGTGTTTCTTACCGTGCGTCTCCTCCAACAGGTCCCGAAATGCTTTAAGCTCCTGGTGTTGGGCGTGTTTGGGAGTGCAGTGGGACCAAACCGACCCCATCTCAGTGCACTCAGTGTTCAAACACTTATTATCAACACTGTGAACCAATTTAGAGCTGGGAGGTAAAGCGGCGTGAGTTGAGAAGAACACGTTCTCAGGCTGATCAAGGAGGTCAGCTGGGACTCTTATTCCCTCTTCATCCCCCCTTTTTAACCTAAAGAGCGTACAAATAAAAAAGAAACACATTCTCCATTCTACACACGTAAATATGGCTTCACGCACAAAGCCAAACCAGGTCATTTGTGATGTTTACACGGCTCTAATTCAGAGCAGTGATAATTCATCGCATATTTCATGTGTTGACGTTAATCAGTGGCACATGAAACAAATATTCTGCTGCAGAGTCGCAGCAACTGTCTGGGATTCAAAGACCCGGTGTAAGTTTAGTTTCCTGGAGTTTATTTTCGGACATGTACCCCAGCTTGTGTTCAGGGTTCGTCCCTGGCGGTGAATGGTTCTGCTTATCATGGGGTGTGGCACAGTTGGCACAGTGCGTTGCACTGCTGCCTCACAGCAAGAAAGTCCTGGTTTCTATACCCGCCTGGGGCACTGTTGGCACTGTGCTCCAGTGGGTTATCTGCTCATCAGGGGCCTTTCTGTGTAGAGTTTGCATGTTCTCCCCGTGCTCACATGGCGTTTCCTCCATGTAACATCATAAGAACCCACTAAAAACATTCACAACAAACATCATCTGGCCAGGAGTTGAGGTTGGTCGCTGGATGCCTCACTCCTGACTGCCCCCCAGAGGAAGGACAAGCTTTGATGGGATAAATGTGGAAAAGAAATTCCACAGCCAGAGATAATGTACATTGATAATGTACATTCCCCGCACATTATGCATGTGTTAAGGTGTGGTGTGTGTGACAGTAAAAGATGAGCTGAAGCTTGTCCAGTTTAATCTTTTCATCCAGACTATACGCTCCCACTGTGTTTATTGGGAATTTGTTGTTGGAACGCCTGATTGGACCCAAAAGCTAAAAATAGGTGCAACTATCTTCTTTTATTTTAGACTTTGTTGTAGGTTACAGGTGAACACGCTGAAGCAGTATTGCATTGATGCCGGAATAAACAGGCTGCTCTATTCCAACTGGGTTTGGAATCATGATGTGAGTGATGCAACTCAAGTTTGGGTGAGGTACAGCAGCGCGACCTGAAAGTGGCTGAGTCCCGCCTTGTTTGTCCACCTGAGTGTGGACATTGTCTGGCGGAATCAGTTGGCCACGATGGCAGTTCACACCGGCCTCAGGATCCACAGCCGAGTCTGGGAGCGGGAGCACTGAGGTGTTTGGAGGCTTTTGGTTTCAGACTGTACGAACCGGCCGGTGAGTTGTTTGTGTGAGATTAAATGAATGTGTTTTATACTGTCTGAGGGAGCGAAATACTGTATCAGACTGTATGGAGCCGATTCGTCCACCAATTATGCAGTTTGCAGTCCAGGTGAGAGAAGTGCTCATGTGCTGTTGTTTTTTTAAGCTGTCTTGCACCGCGCTGAACTTTTCCATCAATTCGAAGGAAGTGATGATACCATGAATAACATTTACTGTTGTTATTTTCCCCTGTCCAACACAAACCTGCAAACATGTACCTTTAGCAGCTTAACCACTCCCCACACACTGCATATTGCACTCGTGAAACCTGCTTAATTCTTCACATCAGACAAGCATGATTCAAGAGTGAAATATGGAAACTTATTGGGTTGCTTATGTATCAGGTGAGGAGATAAAATCGACCGGTTAGCTTCGTCTTGGAAGGTATTTTGCCTTTGTCAGCCATCGGCCCCACTCAGTAGACGTGGAGCCCGTTCAGGATCAATAAAGTGGATCAGTTAGCAGCGGCCCTCTGGGAACATCCTTCCAGGAAGAACTCAAAATACCCTCATTGTCGGATGCGGTGTCTCAGAGTTCCAGAACAACACAGACTCTGCTTGGCGTGCAGAAAATACTTGTAAATCAACACTCCTGTTTGAAACTTTTCTTGCCATTTATAGTAATTTACGCCATTGGAAATATAACACTTCATCAAATATTGCAAAGTTTGAAATATTTGCCTGTAAAAGATAATACTTTTCCTGAAAAAAATGGCTAAAAGTGTTAATATTCTGACCTGTTTGTAAAAACATTTGTCTCCTCAACTAATCAGCAGGGAGTCAGCAATAAGAATAAGTCATCTCTTTCTCCTATTACGGCCAATAAACCAAAATGAAATAACCTATTTGAAACCCGTTTTAACCTCTATCCTAACCCTTTTAACCTAATCTGATGTTATTTCTGGAAGCTTCATCGCGAAACCTTGTTGTGATTTCCCCCCAGGAGCCGGAAGGCGGCTGCGTGGAGCTGAGCCTGGAGCCGAGTACGATTCGGTGAGTGAACAACCACCTTGTGCCAAATGTAAATCAAACGTTGAGTGTTGAATGTCCGCACTGTCAATAATACTCAACTCAAAGGAATGAGGGGCTAAATGCTGCGTTTATAACGGCTATCATTTGGCTTCATCTGTCATAATTTCCCAATCTTAACCCTATCCGAAGGTGTAATGAAGTAAGCATGCCTCTGCTCTCCAGATCAGTGACGAGCCGTTGCAGTTGGAGAGGGAGAGACCTCGTCCTCAGGGATCCTCACCCGTGGAGGAGTTCCCTGAGACCGACAAGTTCACGGACAGCGACAAGGAGGTACACAGCACTTCATCCATCGCTCATTTGTCCTTTTTTCAGACGCGGACGCGTAGATTCACAAAACCAATTTAATGGGACAGGGGTGATTCCTGCGCAGTCCGGGGGCCTGTTTATGCAAACGACGATCAAAGAAGAGAGAAGCCACGAAGCCACGAAGCATTTTAGGCCAAATCGAATTCATTTGATTGTTTTCAAAGAGCGATACTGGGAAACTGAGATGATCTGCAGATCTCACGTTCGGATTTCACATCCTTTCAGCCCGATCAGGACAACACAGCTGAAAAACTGTAACTGAATAAACTTGGAGACCTGAATAGGGTGCTTGTTAAATGTAATAGGATTTTCTTAAATGTTTTCGAACTGATTAAACCTGACTAAATGTGAAATTGAGCAATTTTGTAATTCTAAAAAGACTGTTATTTTTGTTACCATCACAGAAAGAAATGATAACCAAATAACTGCATCCGGCCATCATGTGCAATTCCCTTCTCTACCAATTATAAATGAGGGCGTACAGGGCAGCGGACCAGTTTCAATGTGTGCATGTACACAATTGACCTTCGTGCAACTGTTCCCTGAGTGGGCCGCTAGAAATACAAATCTCGGTCAAATGATTAATTCAACTGTAATTAGGTCTCACGCGGTTCAGTGGTTCGCACGGCTGCCTCAGAGTAGGAAGGTCCTGGGCTCAGACCAAACGAGAGCCTCTCTACGTGGAGTTTCCAGGCTTTCTCTATGTGTCTTCTCACAGGTTCACAGTCTTGCCGTTACCATTGAGCAAAGCTCTGGTACTGGACTTGGTTCCTGGGTCGGGTCCTGCGGAAGCCCACTGCTCTGATTTGTTTGGATGAAGGTTAAATGCAGAGGATGGATTTCCCACGGGATCAGTGAAACCTTGCATTTGTTTTATTGGTTTAGCCCATGTTGTGACTGTATGTTTTCTTTTTTCCGTCAGGGTGAAGTAGACTATGAGCCACACCATAAATTTGGGTGTGGAAAAAGAGGTAAAAAGGCGGGACTCGGCTCTCTGTTTGACAAGCGCTCAACTCCCAAGATGAGTAAACTCAAGGTGTGGCGTCTTTGCATTATGCAGTGTAAATGTGTGAATCTTGTCTGTGTCCCAAAAGGGAACAACATAGGCGAAAGCAGGTTGTTGATATTATTTTGATCTGTTTGCAGGAAGCCCAGAGCCCGGAGTCCGAGATGATAGTGAAAACAGCAAAAGATGGAGGTGCAGAGGGGCTTGTGGTTGGTGGAGGTGGAAAGGAGGGAATCTTCATTACGCAGGTGGTGCCAGAGTCTCCAGCTTCAAAAAACCTGAGTGTCAGAGAAGGTAAGCTGATCTATAAGAGAGTCCTGAGGTGGTGATACAGCCCCAGTCCCCTGAAGGTTCTGGACACCCCATTACTAAAATAGGAGTGGACACGTGGTTGTCGTATTAAAGCTGAAACATGCCCTTGTGCATGTCTTTCAGTGTCATCATGTCAGGTGAAAAAATAATGCAATACAATGTATATTGTATTTCCTCTAATAGAGACTGTTGCCTTTATTTACCTCAACTGCAGAGCGTATCAGGTCTTTATTTGAAGCAGGCTTATATTAGAGGCAGGCTTTTATACCTAATTCCCTCTGTTTAATTATATATTTGTATATTTTGTACATATAAGATAATATATGACAAGAAGTGATCTGCGATCTGCTACACAGCAGTAGGAAACGGATCTACAATACATATATAAATACATCTACAATAAAAACACACTGTTTTTATTTGCTACCGGAACAACGTCGCAGCTCCACGCAGTTTTCCCCCCGGTCTGTATTTGAGGCAGGCTTGTATTTGTTTGTGTCGACCACCCCTCCGGCATTTATTAGAGGCCTGATTTTTATTTGACTACCGCTTAATATTTGAGGAAATACGATATATGCTTATTATGGTTGTATGCTCTCTGAAACTCTTTCCCTTTAATTTACCCAGGGGACCAGATTTTGAGTGCCACTGTGTATTTTGATAATGTGACCTATGAGGACGCCCTGCAAATTCTAGAGCATGCCCAGGCTTACAAAGTGAAGCTGTGTCTCAAACGCAAGCTGGAAATAACTGAAAGTGAACCCCTCAGCCATCCTGAAGTCATCCAAGTAACTATTCTCATTATTATTATTAACAGTCTTCTTTTTTTTTTACCCAACTTTTACTTGTGTAAAACAGCAGCACGCAGATGAGACGCTTTGGGACAGCCCCCGTAGAAACATGATTGAACCCCTAGGTGTGAATGGAGAGTGAGATAATGTGTGTGACCCTTCAATGGACTGGCTTCTCATTCAGGTAGACTGCCTGCCTGAGGCCTGTGATAAACTACGGACGATTAAGAAAATTGGTGGATGGACAATGTAGTATAATCGTTAGGTAATAGAAGTAAAACTTAATTCTGACATGGTAATATTTGATGGGGCCAGTAAAGATATAATTCAATGACGATATAACAAGAACCTCAAAAAGGCCAGGTAAAAAAGAGACATTCATTTTATGTCATTTGCACGGGTGATGAAATTCATGGCTCTTTCAATAATGAAGTCTGAAACTAAGTGGAAATTGGACCTTCGGGGATATAACTGATACCACTCCTTTTGCGCTTTACAGGAGGAAGAGGTTTTCCCTCTGCAGATGAGGGATCAAGGCAAAACAAAAAGGCACGGTGATGCACGCATCTCATGGCCCAAGTTCCCATCTTTTGGAAAGGGAAAGAAGTCACGTTTCAGAAGGTCTCACAGCACCTCAGAGGCTGAAGAGCAAACAAAGCTGGAGTTGAGCCCCACCACAAGCGACACAGAATCGCCAATCAAATCTCAGGAGGCTCTCAAGGGAAAGAAAAGGCACAAGGTAAAACTTTATGCGTTGAGGAAAAGGGGTCAGGTCAGCACATCCGAAGACCAGGACACAGATACAGTCACAACTGGACCCTTTAATGTGGTAGATGTTGACCCAACAAAGGAGGCACCACAAAGCCATTCACCTGAGCTTTTTAAGAGCCCCACCGGGGAGCCCCCTCCGGTCTATATCACACATCACATCAGAGTCACAGAAACCTCTGACTTGGAACTTCAGCAGAACGATCCTGACGTGACTGAAGCTGAAGGCCAGCAGCACAAGGTGGAACTCATCAGCCTTGATAGAACTCTGAAAACAACAGATGTAACTGAGGCTCTGGCCGACCAACAGAGTCCCCCAGGTAAGTCTCCTGATAGCAAGAAGAAGAAAAAAAGGTCTGAATTAAAAATGAAAATTACCGGGAAATCAAAGGCTCATCAGCAAGATGTCAAAGTAAAAGCCTCACCAAAAAGACTGCAGACACTAGGAGCAAGTGTTGAATCAACAGATCCGATGCCAGTCGATGTCAGCGCGGAAGTAACTAACAATAGGATTTCTGAGGTCATCTCTGCTAAATCGGTTCCAGCGCAGGTAGAAAGGGGCATGCCTAAGGTGGAACTTTCTTTTGACATGAAATCTCCTCAGAAAGATAAGGAAAAATTGCAGAAGAAAACTCCAAAAGTATCAAAGGAGATTAAACAAAAGACAGATGCAAACACAAGTCCTACATTTAAGCTCCCTAAAACCAGCTTCAAGGACATTGCCATGGAGGAAACGATACAAAAAATTGATGTAAATGATCAGGAATGTACAATTAAGACGAGGATTCCTAAATCTGATATGATGGTGAAAGGAGATCCTTATGATAGACTTTCAGAAAGCAGCCTTTCCAAAACCCAACTTCCCAAACGAGAGGATATTGAGATACCTGGAATGGAGGATCTATCATCTGTGAGAACCACAACACAACAAATTAAAGAACCTAAATTTGATTCTGCTACTCATGCAGGAGAAATTAATGCTGAAACTGTACAGATGTCCATTGATGTTGACAGTGTCAAAGAAGCAGTTTCAAAGTTGCCTGGATTTAAGCTGCCTAAAGTTGACATATCAGGAGTGCCCATTCCAGAGGAGATTACAATGATTGATGCAAATGCACAAAGAATAACAGTAAAAACACCCACGAAAGTCTTACATGTCAAGAGCAAAGTCTCTCCAGATATCCTAAGCAGTGCCACCGTCAAGCTGCCAAATATTAAACCTGCTCATCTGATTTCCCAAGAACCTATAACTGAGACTAAAGTAGATGTGAAAGAATTTAAAAAGGAATACTCAGCCACAGTGAAACAAAGCACCATTGAAATTAAAACAGAAATCAAACAAAAAGGAACACTTTTAAAAGAACAAGAAACAGTGAAAACTAAAAAAAAGAACGACGGTATGCAATGGGCACCGGAAACGGCATCTATCACAGAACAAAACAAAGGCATAACCGACAAACTGCCAAGTCCCAAAGGATCAGATAAAAAGTCCAAGAAAGCAAAGATAACCATGCCTACCCTTGGAATTGCAAAACCAGATCTAACATTTCCTGATGTTGGAATTGACTTGCCAAAACAAAAACTCTCTCAACAAAAGCGCTCAAAAATATCTATAGAAACCTCTCATTTGGGCAAGGAAATCCAAATTGGTGGAAGTGGTGATATGAAATTTGATCAAGCAGCAGTCCAAATAACAGCGCCCAACATAAGCAGTGAAGATTCCACTATCAATGTGAAACCTCCAGCTGTTGAGCTTGACAGAAAACAAGGCGCGGTTGAAATGCCAAATATAAGCCTATTGATTCCAGGAGCTGAATCTCAAGTCAAACCCCTTGAGATGGAAATCAAAGAACCTTCTGTCATTGAAGCGCCAGATGGACCTACTCTACAAGAAAACGCCGATATGAAACAGTCAAGTTTCATGCCCATGCTGTCATTTTCTAAGCCAGAAGTGAAAACCCAAGTTTTGGATGGAAATCTTCCAAACGTAGATATTTCCATTCCAGAGACAAAGCTCGAGATGACTAATTCTGGAACAGAAGCTGAAATTGACATGCAAGGAAACCAGTTTAAAATGACAAAGTATGGGGTGTCACTACCACAAGCTGATATCAGTTTGGCAAAGAAACGTGTAGATGTCACACAACAAGGTGCTAAGGCTGAAGTTAGAATCCCTCATATTGAGCTTCCATCAGCCAAGTGCCAGCCTGAAGTGGAAATGAAAGGTCATGAAGCTGCAGTGGACATTTCAGCGCACAAAATTGAGATAGAAGGACCTTCTTTAGATGTGACAAGCAGAGGGAAAGAAGGCATGGGAAAAGGAGGCAAATTCAAAATGCCAAGTCTTGGTATATCGATGCCAAAAGTCAAAGGACCCGAAATTGATTTAAGCTTATCAAACAAAGATGCAAATGTGAAACTACCAGAATCCAAAGCTGAGCTGAAACACCCTGATATTGAACTCTCATTGGGTAAAGTGGAAATTCAAGGTCCTGAGATTGAGCCTAAAGGAAAAGATGTGGATGGTCCCCAATCACAATTTCAAATGCCTTCATTCAAGCTTCCTAAATTTGGAGCTGCTAGTCCCAATATCACTGTAGAGATATCAAAGGTTGACAATAAAATTGATACAGATCTAAAAATTCCCAAAGCTTCTGTAGACCTTTCAACACCCAACGTTACAGTTGAAGGACCTGATATAGATGTGAAAAACAAAGCAAATGAAGGTAGAGGAACGGGAATCAATATCATGATGCCAAATCTCAGCCTCTCAATGCCGAAGGTGAAAGCTGCAGAAATTGATTTAAGCGTATCAAAGAAAGATGGAGATGTCACACCACCAGAAGCTGAAGATGAGGTCAATCTTCCTGAAATGGAACTACTATCTGCTAATGTGGAAGTTAAACATCCTGAGATTGAGCCGAAAGGAAAACATGTGGAAGGCTCACAATCCAAATTTAAAATGCCTTCATTCAAACTCCCTAAATTTGGTTCTGCTGCTTCAAACATCACTGTGGAAATACCTGAAGTTGACAAAGAATTTGATGCAAAGATGAAAGTTCCAACAGCAGAAGTGGACATGTCAGCACCCAAAATGACCATTGAAGGACCTTCTATAGATGTATCAAGCACAGGAGATGAAGGTACGGGAAAAGGAGGCAATTTTAAAATGCCAAGTCTTGGTCTCTCGATGCCAAAAGTTAAAGGACCTGAAATTGATTTAGGATTATCAAAGAAAGATATAGATGTCACACTACCAGAAGCTGAAGTTAAACTCCCTGATGTTGAAATACCATCTGCTAAAGTGGAAGTTAAAGGTCCTGACATTGAGTTTAAAAGGAAAGAAGTTGAAGGCTCACAATCCAAATTTAAAATGCCTTCATTCAAGCTTCCTAAATTTGGTTCTGCTGCTTCAAATATCACTGTGGAAATACTCGAAGTTGACAAAGAATTTGATGCAAAGATGAAAGTTCCAACAGCAGAATTGGACATGTCAGCACCCAAAATGACCATTCAAGGACCTTCTATAGATGTAAAAAGCAAAGGAGGTGAAGGTACAGGAAAAGGAGGCAAATTGAAAATGCCAAGTCTTGGTCTCTCAATGCCAAAAGTTAAAGGACCAGAAATTGATTTAAGCGTATCAAAGAAAGATGTAGATGTCACACTACCAGAAGCTGAAATTCAACTTCCTGATGTTGAAATACCATCTGCTAAAGTCGAAGTTAAAGGTCCTGAAATTGATTTTAAAGGTAAAGATATGGAAAGTTCACCATCCAAATTCAAAATACCTTCATTCAAAGTGCCTAAGTTTGGGACCGCTGCTTCAAATATAACTTTAGAAGAACCCGATATGTATAAACAAATCAACATTGAAGGAGGTGACATAGAGGAGGATGTTACAGGGGACGTCATGGCACCCAGTATCGCCATCAAAGGCTCGTCCGTCATGGAAATCAAAACTACTGGAGTTGAATTTGAGGAGAAAGGAAGCAAGTTCAAAATGCTGAGCCTCGGTATGTCAATGCCACAAGTTAAAGCACCAGAAAGTGGTCCAAGTTCATCAAAAACAGATGTCAACATTACTCTGCCAGAGACCGAAGCTGTAGTCAAGATACCTGAGGTGGAAGTGAAAACACTCTCAGGTGGCATTTCCGTACCAGCGGTTCCCAAAGCTGAAGTTGATTCCACATTTAAAAAGCAGAGCTGGTCACTGCCAACATTTTCATTTTCAAAGACAAGTGTTAAACCCCCGGATGTTAATGTAAACATTAAAGCCCCTAAAATTGATGTCACATTGCTGGAGACCAAGACAGGAATGAATCTCTCAGATGAATTGAAAGAGCCCAGTGGAATTTCCATTGAGGAACTACCTGCTGCAGAACTGGAGGCAAAGTTGAAAAAACCAAGATTCTCATTGCCCAGATTTTCATTTTCAAAGCAGAGTATTCAGGAACCAGAACTTTTCATTGACTCGCCACAAGTTGGTCTTTCTCTTCATGAGGAAAAGGAAGAGCTCAAACAATCAGAATCAGAAATGAAAGCACCAGAAGACGGCACTGAAATCGATTGCCAAGGAAGCAAGTTGAAATTGCCAAAGTTTGGGATCTCATTGCCAAAAGTAAAAGGACCAAATGTTGATTTAAGCGTATCAAAGAAAGATGTAGATGTCACATTACCAGAAGCTGAAGTTAAACTCTCTGATGTTGAAATACCATCTGCTAAAGTGGAAGTTAAAGGTCCTGACATTGAGCTTAAAGGGAAAGAAGTTGAAGGCTTACAATCCAAATTTAAAATGCCTTCATTCCAACTCCCGAAATTTGGTACTGCTGCTTCAAACATCACTGTGGAAATACCTGAAGTTGACAAAGAATTTAATGCAAAGATGAAAGTTCCAACGGCAGAAGTGGACATGTCAGCACCCAAAATGACCATTGAAGGACCTTCTTTAGATGTAACAAGCAAAGAAGGTGAAGGTACAGGAAAAGGAGGCAAATTGAAAATGCCAAGTCTTGGTCTCTCGATGCCAAAAATTAAAGGACCTGAAATTGATTTAAGCGTATCAAAGAAAGATATAGATGTCACACTACCAGAAGCTGAAATTCAACTTCCAGTCGTTGAAATACCATCTGCTAAAGTGGAAGTTAAAGGTCCTGACATTGAGCTTAAAGGGAAAGAAGTTGAAGGCTCACAATCCAAATTTAAAATGCCTTCATTCAAATTCCCGAAATTTGGTTCTGCTGCTTCAAACATCACTGTGGAAATACCTGAAGTTGACAAAGAATTTGATGGAGACCTAAGAATCCCTCAAGCTTCTGTAGACATGTCAGCACCCAAAATGACCATTGAAGGACCTTCTATAGATGTAACAAGAACAGGAGATGAAGGTACAGGAAAAGGAGGCAAATTGAAAATGCCAAGTCTTGGTCTCTCAATGCCAAAAATTAAAGGACCTGAATTTGAATTAGGATTATCAAAGAAAGATGTAGATGTCACACTACCAGAAGCTGAAGTTAAACTCCCTGATGTTGAAATACCATCTGCTAAAGTGGAAGTTAAAGGTCCTGACATTGAGCTTAAAGGGAAAGAAGTTGAAGGCTCACAATCCAAATTTAAAATTCCTTCATTCCAACTCCCGAAATTTGGTACTGCTGCTTCAAATATTACTGTGGAAATACCTGAAGTTGACAAAGAATTTGATGCAAAGATGAAAGTTCCAACAGCAGAAGTGGACATGTCAGCACCCAAAATGTCCATTGAAGGACCTTCTATAGATGTAACAAGAACAGGAGATGAAGGTACGGGAAAAGGAGGCAAATTCAAAATGCCAAGTCTTGGTCTCTTAATGCCAAAAATTAAAGGACCCGAAATTGATTTAAGCGTATCAAAGAAAGATGTAGATGTCACACTACCAGGAGCTGAAATTCAACTTCCAGTCGTTGAAATACCATCTGCTAAAGTGGAAGTTAAAGGTCCTGACATTGAGCTTAAAGGGAAAGATGTTGAAGGCTCACAATCCAAATTTAAAATGCCTTCATTCAAACTCCCGAAATTTGGTTCTGCTGCTTCAAACATCACTGTTGAAATACCTGAAGTTGACGAAGAATTTGATGGAGACCTAAAAATCCCTCAAGCATCTGTAGACATTGCAGCACCCAAAATGACCATTCAAGGACCTTCTATAGATGTAAAAAGCAAAGGAGGTGAAGGTACAGGAAAAGGAGGCAAATTGAAAATGCCAAGTCTTGGTCTCTCAATGCCAAAAGCTAAAGGACCTCAAATTGATTTCAGCGTATCAAAGAAAGATGCAGATGTCACACTACCAGAAGCAGAAGTTAAACTCCCTGATGTTGAAATACCATCTGCTAAAGTGGAAGTTAAAGGTCCTGACATTGAGCTTAAAGGGAAAGAAGTTGAAGGTTCACCATCCAAATTTAAAATGCCTTCATTCAAACTCCCTAAATTTGGTTCTGCTGCTTCAAACATCACTGTTGAAATACCTGAAGTTGAACAAGAATTTGATGCAAAGATGAAAGTTCCAAGAGCAGAAGTGGACATGTCAGCACCCAAAATGTCCATTGAAGGACCTTCTATAGATGTAACAAGCAAAGGAGGTGAAGGTACAGGAAAAGGAGGCAAATTTAAAATGCCAAGTCTTGGTCTCTCGATGCCAAAAGTTAAAGGACCTGAAATTGATTTAGGATTATCAAAGAAAGATGTAGATGTCACACTAGCAGGAGCTGAAGTTAAACTCCCTGATGTTGAAATACCATCTGTTGAAGTGGAAGTTAAAGGTCCTGACATTGAGCTTAAAGGGAAAGAAGTTGAAGGTTCGCCATCCAAATTTAAAATGCCTTCATTCAAACTCCCTAAATTTGGTTCTGCTGCTTCAAACATTACGGTGGAAATACCTGAAGTTGACAAAGAATTTGATGGAGACCTAAAAATCCCTCAAGCTTCTGTAGACATTGCAGCACCCAAAATGACCATTCAAGGACCTTCTATAGATGTAACAAGCAAAGGAGGTGAAGGTACAGGAAAAGGAGGCAAATTGAAAATGCCAAGTCTTGGTCTCTCAATGCCAAAAGTTAAAGGACCTGAAATTGATTTAAGCGTATCAAAGAAAGATGTAGATGTCACACTACCAGAAGCTGAAATTCAACTTCCAGTCGTTGAAATACCAACTGCTAAAGTGGAAGTTAAAGGTCCTGACATTGAGCTTAAAGGGAAAGAAGTTGGAGGTTCACAATCCAAATTTAAAATGCCTTCATTCAAACTCCCTACATTTGGTACTGCTGCTTCAAATATTACTGTGGAAATACCTGAAGTTGCTAAAGAATTTGATGCAAAGATGAAAGTTCCAACAGCAGAAGTGGACATGTCAGCACGCAAAATGACCATTGAAGGACCTTCTATAGATGTAACAAGAACACGACATGAAGGTTCAGGAAAAGGAGGCAAATTGAAAATGCCAAGTCTTGGTCTCTCAATGCCAAAAGCTAAAGGACCTCAAATTGATTTCAGCGAATCAAAGAAAGATATAGATGTCACACTACCAGAAGCAGAAGTAAAACTCCCCGATGTTGAAATACCATCTGCTAAAGTGGAAGTTAAAGGTCCTGACATTGAGCTTAAAGGGAAAGAAGTTGAAGGCTCACAATCCAAATTTAAAATGCCTGCATTCAAACTCCCGAAATTTGGTTCTGCTGCTTCAAATATTACTGTGGAAATAACTGAAGTTGACAAAGAATTTGATGGAGACCTAAAAATCCCTCAAGCCTCTGTAGACATTGCAGCACCCAAAATGACCATTGAAGGACCTTCTATAGATGTTAAAAGCAAAGGAGGTGAAGGTACAGGAAAGGGAGGCAAATTGAAAATGCCAAGTCTTGGTCTCTCGATGCCAAAAGTTAAAGGACCTGAAATTGATTTAAGCGTATCAAAGAAAGATGTGGATGTCACACTACCAGAAGCTGAAATTCAACTTCCTGATGTTGAAATACCATCTGCTAAAGTGGAAGTTAAAGGTCCTGACATTGAGCTTAAAGGGAAAGAAGTTGAAGGTTCGCCATCCAAGTTTAAAATGCCTTCATTCAAATTCCCTAAATTTGGTTCTGCTGCTTCAAACATCACTGTTGAAATACCTGAAGTTGATAAAGAATTTGATGGAGACCTAAAAATCCCTCAAGCTTCTGTAGACATTGCAGCACCCAAAATGACCATTCAAGGACCTTCTATAGATGTAAAAAGCAAAGGAGGTGAAGGTACAGGAAAAGGAGGCAAATTGAAAATGCCAAGTCTTGGTCTCTCGATGCCAAAAGTTAAAGGACCTGAATTTGAATTAGGATTATCAAAGAAAGATGTAGATGTCACACTACCAGAAGCTGAAGTTAAACTCCCTGATGTTGAAATACCATCTGCTAAAGTGGAAGTTAAAGGTCCTGACATTGAGCTTAAAGGGAAAGAAGTTGAAGGTTCACCATCCAAATTTAAAATGCCTTCATTCAAACTCCCTAAATTTGGTACTGCTGCTTCAAACATCACTGTTGAAATACCTGAAGTTGAACAAGAATTTGATGCAAAGATGAAAGTTCCAAGAGCAGAAGTGGAAATGTCAGCACCCAAAATGACCATTGAAGGACCTTCTATAGATGTAACAAGCAAAGGAGGTGAAGGTACAGGAAAAGGAGGCAAATTTAAAATGCCAAGTCTTGGTCTCTCGATGCCAAAAGTTAAAGGACCTGAAATTGATTTGGGATTATCAAAGAAAGATGTAGATGTCACACTAGCAGGAGCTGAAGTTAAACTCCCTGATGTTGAAATACCATCTGTTGAAGTGGAAGTTAAAGGTCCTGACATTGAGCTTAAAGGGAAAGAAGTTGAAGGTTCGCCATCCAAATTTAAAATGCCTTCATTCAAACTCCCTAAATTTGGTTCTGCTGCTTCAAACATTACGGTGGAAATACCTGAAGTTGACAAAGAATTTGATGGAGACCTAAAAATCCCTCAAGCTTCTGTAGACATTGCAGCACCCAAAATGACCATTCAAGGACCTTCTATAGATGTAACAAGCAAAGGAGGTGAAGGTACAGGAAAAGGAGGCAAATTGAAAATGCAAAGTCTTGGTCTCTCAATGCCAAAAGTTAAAGGACCTGAAATTGATTTAAGCGTATCAAAGAAAGATGTAGATGTCACACTACCAGAAGCTGAAATTCAACTTCCAGTCGTTGAAATACCAACTGCTAAAGTGGAAGTTAAAGGTCCTGACATTGAGCTTAAAGGGAAAGAAGTTGGAGGTTCACAATCCAAATTTAAAATGCCTTCATTCAAACTCCCTACATTTGGTACTGCTGCTTCAAATATTACTGTGGAAATACCTGAAGTTGCTAAAGAATTTGATGCAAAGATGAAAGTTCCAACAGCAGAAGTGGACATGTCAGCACCCAAAATGACCATTGAAGGACCTTCTATCGAGATAACAAGCAAAGGAGGTGAAGGTACAGGAAAAGGAGGCAAATTGAAAATGCCAAGTCTTGGTCTCTCAATGCCAAAAGCTAAAGGACCTCAAATTGATTTCAGCGTATCAAAGAAAGATATAGATGTCACACTACCAGAAGCAGAAGTTAAACTCCCCGATGTTGAAATACCATCTGCTAAAGTGGAAGTTAAAGGTCCTGACATTGAGCTTAAAGGGAAAGAAGTTGAAGGCTCACAATCCAAATTTAAAATGCCTGCATTCAAACTCCCGAAATTTGGTTCTGCTGCTTCAAATATTACTGTGGAAATAACTGAAGTTGACAAAAAATTTGATGGAGACCTAAAAATCCCTCAAGCCTCTGTAGACATTGCAGCACCCAAAATGACCATTGAAGGACCTTCTATAGATGTTAAAAGCAAAGGAGGTGAAGGTACAGGAAAGGGAGGCAAATTGAAAATGCCAAGTCTTGGTCTCTCGATGCCAAAAGTTAAAGGACCTGAAATTGATTTAAGCGTATCAAAGAAAGATGTAGATGTCACACTACCAGAAGCTGAAATTCAACTTCCTGATGTTGAAATACCATCTGCTAAAGTGGAAGTTAAAGGTCCTGACATTGAGCTTAAAGGGAAAGAAGTTGAAGGTTCGCCATCCAAGTTTAAAATGCCTTCATTCAAATTCCCTAAATTTGGTTCTGCTGCTTCAAACATCACTGTTGAAATACCTGAAGTTGATAAAGAATTTGATGGAGACCTAAAAATCCCTCAAGCATCTGTAGACATTGCAGCACCCAAAATGACCATTCAAGGACCTTCTATAGATGTAAAAAGCAAAGGAGGTGAAGGTACAGGAAAAGGAGGCAAATTGAAAATGCCAAGTCTTGATCTCTCAATGCCAAAAGCTAAAGGACCTCAAATTGATTTCAGCGTATCAAAGAAAGATGCAGATGTCACACTACCAGAAGCAGAAGTTAAACTCCCCGATGTTGAAATACCATCTGCTAAAGTGGAAGTTAAAGGTCCTGACATTGAGCTTAAAGGGAAAGAAGTTGAAGGCTCACAATCAAAATTTAAAATGCCTTCATTCAAACTCCCTAAATTTGGTTCTGCTGCTTCAAATATTACTGTTGAAATACCTGAAGTTGACAAAGAATTTGATGGAGACCTAAAAATCCCTCAAGCTTCTGTAGACATGTCAGCACCCAAAATGACCATTGAAGGACCTTCTATAGATGTAACAAGCAAAGGAGGTGAAGGTACAGGAAAAGGAGGCAAATTGAAAATGCCAAGTCTTGGTCTCTCAATGCCAAAAGTTAAAGGACCTGAAATTGATTTAGGATTATCAAAGAAAGATGTAGATGTCACACTACCAGAAGCTGAAGTTAAACTCCCTGATGTTGAAATACCATCTGCTAAAGTGGAAGTTAAAGGTCCTGACATTGAGCTTAAAGGGAAAGAAGTTGAAGGTTCGCCATCCACATTTAAAATGCCTTCATTCAAACTCCCTAATTTTGGTGCTGCTGCTTCAAACATCACTGTTGAAATACCTGAAGTTCAACAAGAATTTGATGCAAAGATGAAAGTTCCAACAGCAGAAGTGGACAGGTCAGCACCCAAAATGTCCATTGAAGGACCTTCTATAGATGTAACAAGCAAAGGAGGTGAAGGTACAGGAAAAGGAGGCAAATTTAAAATGCCAAGTCTTGGTCTCTCGATGCCAAAAGTTAAAGGACCTGAAATTGATTTAGGATTATCAAAGAAAGATGTAGATGTCACACTACCAGAAGCTGAAGTTAAACTCCCTGATGTTGAAATACCATCTGCTAAAGTGGAAGTTAAAGGTCCTGACATTGAGTTTAAAGGGAAAGATGTTGAAGGCTCACAATCCAAATTTAAAATGCCTCCTTTCAAACTTTCTAATACAGATCAAACTGAATCTGAGGGAAAAGCAGGAACATTTAAAATTCAAGGTCTTGGCACCAAAGGCCCTGAAATGGACGTAAGCCTTTCAAAGCAGGATATGGACGTTACAATATCAGAGCACGAGGCAGGAATTACACCCTCAGCAGCTGATGTCAAAGAGCCTTCCATGGACACAGTCAAGGAGCCCCCCACACTGGAGCTTGATGTCAAACTGAAAAAAACGAGGTTTTCTTTCCCTAAATTTTCTCTTTCAAAGGCGAGTGTCAAAGAATCTGAAACTGAACACAGTGTTCCACAGCTGGAGGAGGCTTCACCAGCAGGAAACATCACGATCACTCAACAAGAAACAGAAGTCGGAGCTGAAAGCCGCTCAGAGCAGAAAGCCGCAGAGGGATCTGCACTGACGCTTAAATTGCCAACCATTAAAATGTCTACATTTGGAGAGGATACTTCCAATGTTACTGCCAAAGGTAGAAAACAAGATGTCAGCTCTGTTGGAGCAGCGATAAAAACATGTGAGGTTGAGGCTGCAGCAGACATCAAGACTCCAAGTTTTGATGCTAAAAAAGACGAACAGGAAAAAGACGCATCACACTCTGTGACGACCGGTCCTGTCCAGGGCTCTCCAAGCAAATTCAAACTTCCCTCATTTAAGATGCC
Organism: Zeus faber; assembly: GCF_960531495.2. Lineage (NCBI taxonomy): Eukaryota > Metazoa > Chordata > Actinopteri > Zeiformes > Zeidae > Zeus > Zeus faber. The sequence goes on along the minus strand of NC_137198.1, from coordinate 2,355,802 downwards.
AAGGCTCAGTTTTTCCAAACCCAAACTGGAAGACGAATATTTACCGGTTAATACTGAATGTGAAAACAATCAGTTGGAAGTTGAAGTTGAGCCTCAAGAAGCGAGGAAATCTCCCAGTCGGTCTTTACTGTCCCCGAGTGACCTCCTGAAGGGCTTTGATGTTGAATTTAATGTTCCCAAAATACAGCAAGAAGAGGAAAAAATGACACCCTCAGAGGAGGAGACAAACAAAGCCGCTGGTCAAAACGTTGTTGAATCTCGAGTGCAAAAGGATGACGATATCTTCAAGGCGAAGTTCAAATTTCCGACACTGACTTTAATTCGGTCATCGCCAGAAACGGAGGCAGCGCCTCAAACAAACGTGACCGAGGAAGACGGGAATGCCAGGAAGTCGGAGGCAAAGGGAGCAAACGGCCAACAAGCGTCGAGCAAAAGTCCTGAACGTGTTGCCTGGTTTAAGTTCCCCAAGTTTGGGTCGTCCTCTCCGTCGGAGCCAGCCAAAAAGGCGGAGCGAGGAAGCGAGAGGAGCTCGGCTGCGGCCACACCGGAGGAGGATGCCAGCACCACCTGCTCGCTGCGGTCGTCCGACGCCTTCGCCGACGTCAGCTCGACAGCGACCGGCGAACTGGCCGGCCTTTCCTCACCCTCCCCCACCAAGGTGACCGTCAAATACTCCGATCCCGACGCCGCCGCGGGGCTCAGAGAGGTGCGCGCCAACGTGATCACCTCCACCGCCAAGACCCGGCGCATCTCTGTCGAACCCGACTTGCCGGAGAAAGTCGTTCTATCTTCTGGTTTTTCGTCCTCCTCGGCGGAGACTCTCAAACTCGAGTCTGAAAAAATACACGTTATCACGTCAAACATTCAAGCGACGCCCCAGGTGCAGCAAACCACGTTAATGACCCGATTCCACATCCGGTCGGCGGGGGGGCTGTCGCCGACGGAGATGGGGGAGGGGGACGAACCCCACCGGACACGACGGGACGAGAGCACCGCCACCGAGAGGCTGGTGACGTGGGAAACGTCTGGCGAGGTGAACACAACGGTGACCAGGAAAACGGTCGTCATCACCAAACAGGTGTCACGCGGGTCGGGCGCGGACCACGGCTACGAGCCCATTTCGGGCGAAACGGCGTCGTCCATTCAGCGGCTGAGAGACACGGTTCACTCTGAGAAAATGAAGTTTTTTGACGGAGAACAAATGTGATGATACTAGTTTACAAAGAGGAGACGGAGATCATCTTCTTTCCGACTAAAGTCTTGGTGGCTGAGGGAACGCATGGAGCCAGGCCGGCACCGGTCGCCGTGATCCGTCTGATACCGGGCTGAAATAAGACAAAGGCACCAGAGAGGATCTGTAATGCAAAAGCCAAACATGGAGATCCACACAGAAACAAGTCAGACGCATCGAATGGATTTTATAACGACTGCAAACGATTCCAAGCTAACGGTCTCCGTGTAGGCTGCTCGGTAGAAGTGACGGTGGGACCAGTCCTCCCGATCGGCTCATGCCAGTTTTGGACAGAAGTGAACGATAAAGAATAACCAACCGGGGATCGGCGCTGCCTTGAGTGCACTCGACGCCCCGGTGGAATGTCACACACCTGACGGATTGAAAGGAGTGACAAAGTGCAAACTCTGCAGTAACTGTGATCAGGTCGTCATTGAGGCGGTGCCATGAAGCGCCTTCACAGCAGATATCAATGGGTTTCCTGGAACGTGCTTTCTCTGCGACGCAGAGCTCAATGATCCGCGTCTCTGTGTGTTCGAGCTCTGTCGTCTTACGCTCTTCATCGCTAAACGCTGACCGCAGATAATTCGGTTTATCTGTTTATTTTACAAGATTGTGGCGATCGTGCATTTAAACATATACAGTATAACAAAATATATATGATATATCTGTTGGAGACGAATCAGACGATCCAAATAATAATATGTATATCGAGATTCAAGATTCAACATCCAAGAGGTTATTTGTCACATACATAAACTGTACATTCCATCATACATTGTGAAGATATATGAGCACGCTTTTGCAAAGTATATGATAAAATGCTAATATATACCATATGCAGACAAAATGCTTGTGATTGAACACAGCAAGAATGTTACTAAAAGTATATTTTTATCACTTCTTTGCTTAGACTTTGACTTGCCGTGGTAAAAATCTAGTAATACTAATACTATACATTTTGTTCCAGTATGACTGTATAAAGAGATCTGTAAATAGATTTTAACACCCTTTTAAATTCCTTTGATTATTGCTTGTGTTTGTATTATACCTCTGTGGGCTGCCTCGACGTGTCTGCAAAACTATACACAATAAAAAAACTATATGAACGTATGCAGGTGTGCTTCTTTCATTTTTCACTTGATGTTTTCATTTCTCGTGGGACAGATTGGGGCCTGTCGTGATTTTTTGGAGAAAGACATTATATTTACGAATAAGCAACGTATTAATTGTTAACAAATTAATATACAATACTTATCGGATGTGACAGAACATTTGATAAAGATTTGGGGTATCAAACCACAGGCCCACGGACCACATCCGGCATGCAAGATCATTTAATAAGGCCTGCTACGTGTTATATAATACATTGTTTAATCCGGCAAATTAATAAAGAACAGAATGCTTAATCCACACAGTTCTACCTACTGTTCAGAATATAAAACAGAATAAAATCCAACGTAACAGAGCTATTATTAAGGAGTTAACTATTCCCTCCCACCAGGAGCAGACAGCCTGGCCAGTGGCCCCCAGGTCACCTCAGCTTTACAGTGGATGGGTGTAGATGTAGTGTGCAACTCCAGTCAGTAGGAGGCGGCAGAGCTCAAGTCAGCGTCGCACACTGACTGTACATCATGTTCAGACCAATGAATAAACCTTGATCAACAAAAGTTAGAAATGACCCTGAAACTGACTTGTTATCTTCATGAGACGCGCGGTCACTTCTATTGCGCCTCAAAAGGCCATACTAAAAATAATAATAATAATAACAATATTAACAAACATTGAACAAATACTAAAGCAGTATATTTTCACTTAACGGTCTATATTTCACAGGATGAGATATGTCAGCCTAACTATTATGAAGATCTACTATTATCAAAAGTACTACTATTATTAATATCTGCTATTATAAAGATCTACTGTTATTAAGAAGTACCATTATTAAAATCTACCATTATTAAAATCTACTATTATTAAAATCGACTATTATTAAAATCTACTATTATTAATATCTACTATTATTAATATCTAGTATTATTAATATAGAGTATTATAAATATCTGCTATTATAAAGATCTACTGTTATTAAGAACTAACATTATTAATATCTAGTATTATTAATATCTACTATTATTAATATCTAGTATTATAAACATCTACTATTATTAATATCTACTATTATTAATATCTAGTATTATAAACATCTACTATTATTAAGATCTAGTATTATTAAAATCTACTATTATTAACATCTACTATTATTAATATCTACTATTATTAATATCTACTATTATTAATATCTACTATTATTAATATCTGCTATTAAAAAGATCTACTGTTATTAAGAACTACCATTATTAAAATCTACTATTATTAAAATCGACTATTATTAATATCTACTATTAATAATATCTAGTATTATTAATATAGAGTATTATAAATATCTGCTATTATAAAGATCTACTGTTATTAAGAACTACCACTATTAATATCTAGTATTATTAATATCTACTATTATTAAAATCTACTATTATTAATATCTACTATTATTAATATCTAGTATTATTAATATCTACTATTATTAAGATCTACTATTATTAAAATCTACTATTATTAATATCTACTATTATTAATATCTACTATTATTAATATTTACTATTATTAAGGTCTACTATTATTAATATCTACTATTATTAATATCTAGTATTATTAATATTTACTATTATTAAGGTCTACTATTATTAATATCTACTATTATAAAGATCTACTGTTATTAACATCCAGCATCATTAAGCTCTACTATACTAGTAAACGCAGTTGGACGAACAACCCAATTATTCATGGTTCTCTAAAGATGGGCTCTCCGTTTAGAAGCCACTGTAAACTTAAACAAACTCTTATTACTTCCCCTATTTTGGCGAATGTCAATTTTTCTCCCTCTCTCACAGACTCATCTTTTCACTTGTGGCACAGGGGAGGGATCGAGGAAGGGCACTTTATTTCAATTGAACAGATAAAGAAGGGTTTTGATGTTCCCCAGGGGGGTTTCTTTACATCCCTGCAGGTACGTAGTTATGTCAACACGTCTCTCTTACAACTCCACAGAGAACCTGGGTAGATGAGTCTGAGCATGGACCCCTCAGGCAGGGGTCCGGTGTCTGTATCCTGAGGGTCCCTCCCCATCACGTACCCACTCATCAAGGCGGTGGGAGGGAGAGCTGGGAACGACCGTATCACATATCAATGGGCAGTTTGCACTCACCTCGGTTCACTCGTCATCATTATACATTACACACGGTTTGCTGTACTTCCAGGTTGTGCATCGGGTACATTTATCTGGTAGTAAGTTACCAAACTCCACCCTGGTTTAGACCCACCTGCACCAGGTGCAGTCGAGACCCGGCAAGCCTCAGTCACATGTTTTAGCTGTGTCCCAAGCTGGCCCTGGACAGGTATATGTACCACCTTTTCATTTATGTGTAATATGGTAATGGATCCTGATCCACTGACTGCATGGTTTGGTGTAGTCCCGCAGGATCAGGCTGAGACCGCAGCAGTCTCCACCTACTTGCTGGACGACTGATTCTCCTCAGTTGGAAGAAAGTTATGGCACCATCTCACAGGCACTGGGCGGAGGAGGTAATGTCCCATCTTAAGATTCAACAGCCTAAATACACCACCCGAGGCTCCACCCACAAGTATTATAGGGTGTGGTTACCATTTCGGACCTATTTTTTGATTGAGATCCCCTTCATTAATACAAGGTAGCCACCCCCCCTCCCTTTCTATTCTATTTTATTCTATTACATTTATTTATTTATTTATTTTATTTCAATTTTGATTTGCCATTTGTATTTTTGTTTTGCTTCAAACAAATGTATTCATTAAGTGCCAGTTTCTTGTACCAAAGTGGTATCTCACTGAGGGTTCATAATGCTGAGCGGTAACTTGTTTGTATGTTTCTATGTCTTATTTTGAAGTATTGGTTACTACTGTGAGTGTACAATATATGTAAAAAAATCGATAAAAAAATATTTACAATCATAAATAAAGATCCACTATTATTAAGATCCCTTCACCCTCCAGTCCCAGCTGCTCGCAGGTGACGGGTGGCCTCAGTGCGCATGCGCCTGGCCGATCCGCAGGTGGGGGTTCAGTAGCAGCAGCATCCCTCCGCAGCATCGCTGGAGCAGCATCCCTGGAGCAGCATCCCTCCGCAGCATCGCTGGAGCAGCATCCCTGGAGCAGCATCCCTGGAGCAGCATCCCTGGAGCAGCATCCCTGGAGCAGCATCCCTGGAGCAGCATCCCTGGAGCAGCATCCCTGGAGCAGCATCCCTGGAGCAGCATCCCTGGAGCAGCATCCCTGGAGCAGCATCCCTGGAGCAGCAGCACCTGACCTGCAGCCAGGTGAGCGGCGGGAGACGCGCGTCTCTCTTTTTATTCTCACGCGGTGACAGAAAATATGAAACGAGTGGAAAAGCATGACGGAGCGGAGTGGCAGCCTAGTGCAGAGTTCACAAACAAGGTTCCTTTTTTGTTTTCCTGTATTTCGGACTTTTCCACTGTTTTCCACTGCGCGCGGCGGTCGGAGGTTCGAGCTCGTGACAGCCGTGTGGTGATCCATGACGTCATCCCGTGGAACAATCCCGCGATGGATTTTCTTTTTAATCTGTTACTTTGGAAGAAGCGGTTGTTGCGTCGTCTCGCGTGCCCCCCGGCGTGATGTCTCCATCAGCGGCGGCGGGGTCCGCCTTTCCCGCCGAGGATGCGCTGATGTGGATGAATGAGCTGAAGCAGCGCAGCTCGTTGTGTTGTGCTCAGGGATGCACATTCATTTCAAACATAGAGACTATAAATACTGTATATATATATATATATACATATATATATATATATATATATATATATATATATATATATATATATATATATATATATATATATATATATATATATATATATATATACACACCTCACCACCTCAAGTGACTGATCTGATGGATTGATGCTTTAAAAGGAAACTGTCACAAATCTTCCTTAATCCCACAAATTACTTTTGAATTTACATATATACATAATATACTTTCCATTGGTCTGGGATTTTTTTTAAATTTCATATATATTTTCTCTTTAGTTTTTATATTTATTATTATTATCATATTTATTATTATTATTATTATTATTATTATTATTGTTATTATTATTATTATTATATTTATTATTATGTTTATTATTTTTATAATTGTTATTATTTATTTTTATTATTATTATAATTATTATTATTATTATTATTATATTTATTATTATTATATTTATTATTATGTTTATTATTTTATAATTGTTATTATTTATTTTTATTATTATTATTATTATTATTATTACTATATCATTATTATTATCATAATTATTATTTTTCTCTATCTGTACTATGCCCACCAGAATTGTCTCTGGAGTTTTCCAAAAGGCATTTCACAACATATTGCACGTGTCATTTTAGATTAATTACCTTCATAAACCAGATACAAATAGATTTTTTAAAACGCCAAACCACCAATTGCCATGAAAATAAAGTCAAATTCCACATAATAAATCATAATAAAACAGAAATGAAGGAACCAACGAGAAGATGGTGGAGGTGCAAACCAATAGGGTCACAGAACCCTCTTTATAATAACATACCATTGTATTATTAATAATATTAATAATAAGATACCATTGTATTATTATTATTAATATTTATAACAAGATACCATTTTATTATTATTATTAATATTTATAATAAGATAACATTGTATTACTATTATTATTAATATTAATAATAAGATGAATAACGTCTGGTCCGACAAGCAGAGGACTGAACACCGTGCTCATGAGCAGTAAAAACCAAACGTTCTGATGCTGTTTCTGGTTGCCATGGTGATGCTGCCGCTCAGGTGCGGATGGAACGGGGGAGGTTGGGCGGGGCCGATCAAACCTCTTGATTCCTGACGGACGCGCGTTGATCAGACCGGCGTGGTCGTGTGGGAGGAAGTTGGTGTCAGTTCTATTTTTAAAAGCTGAAATATGAAAAGATGTTTTATTGTCAGGGCTCCGGTGGAGGGCGTGGTGCGGACGCTCCCGTCCCAAAACCACGCCTTTTCCAAAGTCACGCTGGAAAGTGCTCGAGGAGAATATTCTAATTCAAGCTCCTTCAGCGCCGTGTGCAGTCAGAAAAGTTGATTGAAGCTTGAGGTTCTAGTTGAGGATAAATTAGAAATAATTCACATTCAAATAATTCAGTCGTATAAATAATTGCAATTCACAATTTAATCTTCTTTTTCTTCATTTGTATATATATATATATATATATATATATATATATAATATATATATTATAATATTGATAATATACTGTATATATTACTAATGCAATAATACAGATAGACACCGTATGAAGAACAGCAATTGATCGACGTTGACACAGACATTTTGGCAGAACGCAGCTCAGTTAAACTTTGCAACATTCCTAACAAGGCTTTAAAATTCCCTTTAATTGTCGAATGGGATGTTTTTACAAAAGCTGGAATGCGGCGCTTGCGTGTTATCTGCGTCAGCTCTGTGAGGGAGCACAGGAACAACAACTGTAAAGCAGAGAGGAAGAGCTTCACCCCGGTGGCTCTCAACACGGGGTCCGGGGGCCCCCAGGAGGCCCCTCCAGAGCTCCCAGCCGGTCGCCTGCGAAATGATGGACAATGACACTGACACCGTTTCACCATCGCCAGGACGTTAGAGAAGGAGCAGTAACGACGGTTCCCACGGTGATCTCCCATATGAGAGCGGAGACACTGAATCAGATCCGACAAAAACAATATTGATCTGATTGGATCCAGAATCCGATCGAATGGACCGAAATAACTGAAAGGGTTCGAGAGGGACTTTCAAAGTGGGGTCCGCGGCACTTAGCCAGGGGGTCCGTGAAAAGTTTCCTTGGGGAAAAGAAAAACAACTTTCAAATACGTTTTGTGTCCTCTGAGGGGATTCGTCTTTTTGTTGAATCGTAGACAAATAAATGCCGCCCTGTGCAGCTCCCCGCCAGCGGGCGTGGCCGTCTCTCCGTCGTGCCTCTCTCTTGATTTGTGTTTGATGTTTTGTTTGGCTACAATGTCACTTGTTCATTCCATTGTTGGTAATTGAATTGAAACCGTTGTTTATAAATTCTGTATTTTGGAACGGTGCCGCACAAATATTTCAAACACATTTCCCTCGAGCGTTTCTGGGGGCCGAGGGAGGGGCCGAGAGGGGCCGAGAGGAAGCAGGAGGGGTCTTGCGGTTAATTGCTCCGAGGCCCCAAACCGAGCGCGCCGCGTCATCAGTCAGAGGAGGTGTGGCGGTTTCGGAGACTCGTCGCCGCGGCAACAGAAGCCGGCGGCGTGCGGGGGGGGGGGGGGCGGGTTCCCTCAGACCCAGCGAGGGGCTCTCTCCACCGCCGTCGCAGGGAGACGGTTTGTGATCCTCCTACGAGGAACGGAACTCCACCCTCACTGGATTCTCATTGAAACCTCCGTCATCAGAGATGGAAACGGTGCATGTGCATCACCCGACCACCTCCAAGAATAACAACTTGTTCATGTTGCAGTAATATTGCTCTGCTTTAGAGGTGAATCTCTGACCAAACAGAGGAACCTGCTTCACCTCCCCCAACCGCCCTCCTGGGCAGAACACGGTGTTGTCCCCTCAGTGCGTCATTGTAAACACGACTACGTCATTTAAAACAGGGGTCAGCGGCTCAGGAGGTGGAGCGGGTCGTCTAGTCGGTGGAAGGTTGGTGTCCACGTCGGGGGGAAACTTCATTTTAATCATTTTTATAAAAAAGAGATTTCTTGATCGTGAACGTGGTGACATCCAACATGAGCGCCAATAAAGTCATGTCAGGGGATGGTAGCTCAGGAGGTAGAGCTGGTGGTCTAGTCATGTAAAGGTTGCTGGTTGGATCCCAGGCTCCTCCTGCTAGCATGCTGTAGTGTCCTTGAGCAAGACACTTAACCCCTAATTGCTCCTGATGGCTGCGTCCGTCGGTGTTTGAACAATTGTAAGTCGCTTTGGATAAAAGCGTCTGATCAATGTAAATGTAAATGTCATATACGTGACGCGTTCACTTCGTTTTTAACCCGTTTCCGATTTTAAACTTGAGCGACGTTGCTTCGGGTCCAAACTTGTCGCATGAGTCGGACAATTCCAAGGCGTTCCGGAGCCGCTCCTGCAGCGCAGCGCGGCGCAGCTTTTTGGGTTTTGTTTTGTTTTTCCCGTGGGGGCGTTCTGTCGTTTGTGGGATCGGAGTCGTGAACGCACCCAAAAACAAACCGAAAAACGAAAGAGAATGTGTGTATTTACGTATTTAAGTATGAAAGTTGTTCCTCCGCAGGATGACCGAGGTGATAAACTCCCTGGAACCCGGGAAGGAAGAGTTCGGCGGGGGAGGAGCCGGGGCGGAGCAGGCCGCCTCCACCTTCCAGGTTTGTGATCGGTTTTCCCGGGAAACCCAAAGCGCCGACGGCTCGAGCAGCCTGTGACGACGGCGTTTCTTAGGCTCGCAACGACCGAAACGCCTGTGGCCTCCGAGTGGGCGAGCTCCGCCCTCGCGCCGGCCTCACAAGTCCTCGCCGCCGGGGTCACCGCTTCATTTCATTTCACATTTAAAACTGTCTCAAGGGGTTGACCCCAAAAGAGTAGTAAAAAAAAAAAAAAAGCTAACAAAAAAAAAACGCTTTTGCATGTGGTGCCTTGTTGACGCATGTGGTGAACCCCACACCGGACTCTCCTGCTCGGGTGGTGTCGTTCTTCAACCTTCTCGCCCCCCCGCGGCAGATTTTCCCGGATTCCCACGAGCGCTACCCCAAGCTGTCCAAGCGGCTTCCCTCCATCGTGGTGGAGCCCACGGACGGCAGCGAGGTGGAGAGCGGGGAGCTGCGCTGGCCCCCGGCAGAGCCCGTCCCCTCGGACCCCCACGGCCCCCCGCGGGACCCCCGGACCCCGGAGGACCCAGCTGCAGGTCAGGGGCTGTTTACACGGCATCGAACTCTACCGACAGAAATATAGAAATATACATCTGTTCCTACCGGGAGCCTTCAGGGTTAGTTCTGCTCATTTGCCGGTGCAGCTGAATGAATGAACATCGGGATATTTGGGAAACGTGATGATATCTGAGGGAAGGATGTTGTTTCTTCAATACAAGTTCAAGAAAAAAGGAGAGAAACGACTCAGGTAGAAACAGTGTGAGGGCAGGTCCCTGACCACGCCCACTCTCATTTAATGATGATGTGATGGGGGGGGACACACAGTGTTTATGTTCACAGTGTGCGGTTTTTCTTCCAGAAATCACGGAACCGGACCTCGACGTGGACCCGTCCGGGACGGAGGAGCAGGACATGGACTGAACTGACGGACGTAGAAGTTCAATCACAAGAGGACGGCGGAATGGAGCGATGGAGGGATGGATGGAGGGATGGAGGGAGGGACGGGCGGGCGGAGGAGACTCGGGGGCTTGGGGCCGGCGGCGGAGGGTGATTTGGGACTAAATTTGGAGAAATGAAAGTGCGGCATAATCCTACAAATGCTCTGTGGAGCGGCAGCTCCATTCATATTTCTATGATTCATTATTCATTCTATTCTATTTCTGCTGCGGTTGCAATTCATGAAGGAATTTCTCCATTCGCTTCATATGTTTTTCATACAAGAGACTAAACCCAGAGTTTTAAAAGATTCCATCAAAATACACTGTGCTCCAACACGGGATCTTCCCCCTCTGGCTCCAAGCCACGCCCACGCCCCAAACCATGTCTTAAGTATCTAGCTCATGTGTACCATACTATTCACGTTTTTAGCTTCTGTTTATTATTATTATTATGATGATGATGATGATGATGATGATGATGATGATGATGATTATTGTTCTTTTTTGTGGAGAGTTTTACATTCGCCGTGCGCTCGCTGCTGTCCAGCGATGATGTCGTAGATAAATCGATCTTCACTTTGTCATATTGACTGAAATGTTTTTTAGGATATGTCAGAGGAATGTCAGTCTTCCTCGCTGCGGTCTGCTTCATTTTTCGGTGTGTAACCGTGTTCACTGTAGATATTTAGAGCAATATGTCCAGAAGCGTTTTAGAGTCTTTTTTGTGACCGACTACAGGGATCAGGAAACAAAACTGTACATTTCGACGTGTGTAGACTGTGACAGACGTGATCTTTTTTTAAAACAGCGGAAACCTTAATTTATTGCACAAATAAATCTTTTGAAAATTCGTAAAACAGCGTTTCTTTTGTTGTTGTCAGGGCTGGATTATGAAAGGTTAATTCCACTCGGTATCTCTCCTCTTTAGAATGAGAGGTTGATGTGAACCCACAACGGCAGCTACAACAGCAGTAACTGGTGCACTCACGATGCATTGTTTTAATTCCTCCAAACTCTGCGTTTACCGCCAAGATCTGTAGCTTTGTAGTGTAATCAGCCTTTAATATGGCTCACAGTGATCACAGCAAATGTCTAAATGAACGATTATAAGAATATGGGGTGTACGCAACGTTGCTACAGCAGTTTTCCAATAGGAGGCGACGCAGCTTCCGGTTTCTAGTCTCCCGATGCAGCCAAAAGCAGCTGATTAGTGGAAGTGCAACAGAGATTCAAGAGATTCAAGATTCAAGATTCAAGATTTTTTTATTTGTCACATACATATACATACTTTCATACATATATGCAGTGAAATGTAAGAGCTGCCGCAATGGAGGGAAAACCACATTGTGATGATAAACACGTGTCACGTGACCCTGCGTCCAACTGCTAAACAAGACTCAAGAGGTTTATTTGTCACATATACACACATTCATGAATGTATGCGTCGAAATGTCTTAAACAAACAGGTTGAGCTGCCATTTGCGGAGACGTAAAAAAAAAAGAAAAAACATAGAATGTTCAAAACTCCACCAAATGCAACGTGGTGAATAGAGTCCCCCTAGAAACCAGAAGCTGTTAAGAAGAAAAGGCCGATGCACTGTGGGATAAGATAGCAGAGGGGCAAAATCCTGGTTCAGAAAGTAAAATCCTTTCAGGAATTTCTTGGTTTTGAGTCGTGTGGATCCGCTGCCGAGCATCAACCCAGAACTTGGAATGAGGAGCGGAACCAGGCGGCCGGTGCACGGCCGGAGCAGGGGCGGAAATTCCTGGGAAAAACAGAGAGTTGTCCTCCTCGACACATGATTATAAACATGACTGTATCATCTAAAGTAATTTAATAATATTCGTTGAAAGCGTTTGTGCTAATTATAGACGCAAAACCATGTTTGAATAAGTTTGTAAATATCGTGTCCCCCCCACCTCATATGCCTCACAGTGGTTTGGTCCACTGCCCACCACTACCTTCCACTGCCCACCACTACCTTCCACTGCCCACCACTACCTTCCACTGCCCACCACTACCTTCCACTGCCCACCACTGCCCACCACTGCCCACCACTGCCCACCACTACCTTCCACTGCCCACCACTGCCCACCACTGCCCACCACTACCTTCCACTGCCCACCACTGCCCACCACTACCTTCCACTGCCCACCACTGCCCACCACTGCCCACCACTACCTTCCACTGCCCACCACTGCCCACCACTGCCCACCACTACCTTCCACTGCCCACCACTGCCCACCACTACCTTCCACTGCCCACCACTACCTTCCACTGCCCACCACTGCCCACCACTACCTTCCACTGCCCACCACTGCCCACCACTACCTTCCACTGCCCACCACTACCTTCCACTGCCCACCACTACCTTCCACTGCCCACCACTGCCCACCACTGCCCACCACTACCTTCCACTGCCCACCACTGCCCACCACTACCTTCCACTGCCCACCACTACCTTCCACTGCCCACCACTACCTTCCACTGCCCACCACTGCCCACCACTACCTTCCACTGCCCACCACTACCTTCCACTGCCCACCACTACCTTCCACTGCCCACCACTACCTTCCACTGCCCACCACTGCCCACCACTGCCCACCACTGCCCACCACTACCTTCCACTGCCCACCACTGCCCACCACTGCCCACCACTACCTTCCACTGCCCACCACTGCCCACCACTACCTTCCACTGCCCACCACTGCCCACCACTACCTTCCACTGCCCACCACTGCCCACCACTGCCCACCACTACCTTCCACTGCCCACCACTGCCCACCACTACCTTCCACTGCCCACCACTACCTTCCACTGCCCACCACTGCCCACCACTACCTTCCACTGCCCACCACTGCCCACCACTACCTTCCACTGCCCACCACTACCTTCCACTGCCCACCACTACCTTCCACTGCCCACCACTGCCCACCACTGCCCACCACTACCTTCCACTGCCCACCACTGCCCACCACTACCTTCCACTGCCCACCACTACCTTCCACTGCCCACCACTACCTTCCACTGCCCACCACTACCTTCCATTGCCCACCACTGCCCACCACTGCCCACCACTACCTTCCACTGCCCACCACTACCTTCCACTGCCCACCACTGCCCACCACTACCTTCCACTGCCCACCGCTGCCCACCACTGCCCACCACTGCCCACCACTGCCCACCACTACCTTCCACTGCCCACCACTGCCCACCACTGCCCACCACTGCCCACCACTACCTTCCACTGCCCACCACTGCCCACCACTGCCCACCACTGCCCACCACTACCTTCCACTGCCCACCACTGCCCACCACTACCTTCCACTGCCCACCACTACCTTCCACTGCCCACCACTGCCCACCACTACCTTCCACTGCCCACCACTGCCCACCACTACCTTCCACTGCCCACCACTACCTTCCACTGCCCACCACTACCTTCCACTGCCCACCACTACCTTCCACTGCCCACCACTGCCCACCACTACCTTCCACTGCCCACCGCTGCCCACCACTGCCCACCACTGCCCACCGCTGCCCACCACTTGCCCACCACTGCCCACCACTGCCCACCAGTGCCTACCACTGCCCACCATCCGCAAGAGCCCCCCACACACGGACCCTGGGAACGAGTGTCTGTGGAGCGCTCTCTATAGGCGGTGGCTGACCTCCTGTCAGTCGTTATGTTGCGAAGCTAACCATAAAACAAAGGAGGTGTCGGACAGGTTCCTTTCCCTCTACCCCTCAGTAGAATAAAAGACATTTACATTGGTACCAGAATGCATTGTGTTCGCTCCGTCACCACGTGGGTTGCATTTTGTACGGACAGCCGCATCACCTCATGCATCTACAGGAAATGCAGGAAATGGGATTCAAATCGCAAACTTTTCACACCCTTGGGCTGGGGGGGAACATGAAAACGGGACTTCCTCAGCCTGGAATTTTTTTCCTCCTCTGCAAAGACGAAGGTGTTAGTTCGTTAAACAGGGATCTGGGTTCCAGTTCCAGTCTCCTGATGGATTCCAGCCTCCTCGGCATTTTGGGAGCAGCGGGGCCCTGTGGAGAGCCTGGGAGCGTTAAGCATCTCTCCGGAAACATTCCCAGACAACTGCCCAAAGTCAGCCAGCCCCATCCACCACATGTCGTGATGGAGCGGGCTGGGTGCGGCGCTTAGGTGGAGGGCGGAGCAGCTTCCACACACTATTTTAGGATTGGCCATCTCTGTGCCGTGTCTCGGGTCATTATTCGAGTCGAATAATTGGGGCCTCTGAGCCGACGTGTTTGAGCTGGCGTGGAACCCGAGCTCCGGAACTGAAACATGGGGTGTGGCCCTAGTTTTGTTTATTTCTCCTTTCTGGATGAAACACAGTGTTGTTTTTGCTTTTGCTAAGTCAGTTCCGTGGGAGAGGTTTTGGGAGATTTTTTAATCTTCAATCTCAGCCTGGGCGAAAATTCTGTATTGATATTTCATGTTGCGGCCTCTGACATTGTTGTCCTGCGCTGGAAAAAATATTTTTTCCCACAATATTTTGGGAACTTTTTTTTGATACAACAGTTCAAGGGTGGGTTCGGCATTTTTCCACAACAGGTCTTGAAATGTTGCTTGCATCATTTTTCATCATTTTTAACTGTTCATACGCAACCTGCTGAGGAACTTACCACTCTGCTGCAGCTTCTCTGAAGGGTTCTTTCAAATGGGATTTTAAATACATAGCGTACAGAGATGACGTGATAATTGGGTTGGTGCAATTCCCTCCGATTGTTATGATTATGAATGAGCCCAAACCGATTAGGAACCAGATACGACAGGTGAGTCCTCTGATAAGGCGACAGCACAAGTATTAAAAACACTGTTCAGTCTCCCTCTCTTTCTATTCCACCTCTCCCTTTCTGTCGGTTCTTTACGCTCTCATCCACACTCAGAAACACTCAGAGCGAGCGCGGCGCCCCCACGTATAATTTGGTCGCTCGTTGAGCCTGATTCGCTGTTAAAGGTCAGATTGTTGTCTTCATACACGCTGCGAGATGGATGGCAGGTTCTCCATCTTGTTTTTCTTTCTCCAACCCTCTCCTCACGACCTTTCCAGCGACACCCACTCGAGAGCACTTGATCGATGCAAGTGGGGTCTCCCCCGGGAGAGCGAGGGGTTACGGAGAGCACGGCTCGGAGGGACGAGATAAAATGCAGCATCTTTCAAATGTCGCCGGCTGCTTTTATTTTGAGAGGAAAGGACAAACATCTATATCTGTCTGTCTGCCTGTCTGTCTGTCCGTCTGTCTGTCTGTCTGTCTGTCTGCCTGTCAAATTAATTTTCGGATCGGCCACTTTGGCTCACTTGGCTCCGTCCTCTCCTCTCCTCCATTGTTTGCTCTTCATTCATATTCAATTTGGAGCCCAGAAAACAGACGTGTCGGCGGTCACTTGTGTGTGTGTCGTGTTAGAAGAGCTTTTTAACAGGCAGGGGGAGGCGGGGGAGGGCGGGGGAGGTGCCTTTTAACAGCACATGTGGAGGCTGTGGATGGGGGCTGAGGCAGGAGGCAGTTTGTTGATCCAGACTTTCATCTGCCTCGCCCGTTGCCTTCAAACGTCTCTTTTAACTGTGTCCGTGATAGGGCAGGGTCCTTCACCCCCCCCACGCCCTCACCCTCTCACTCCCACATCTCCCCCAAGCCCCTCACCTCCTCATATCCTAACCCTCTCATACCCTAGTCATCTCACCTCCTCACCTCCTCACTCCCTCACCCTCTCAACCCTTACCTTCCTCACCTCCTCATGCCCTAACCCGCTAAGCCTCTCACTCCCTCACCCCCTCACTCCCTCACCCTCTCATTTCCTAACCTTCCCACTCCCTAGCTTCCACCCCACCTCACGTCCTCACTCTCTCCTTCCCTCACCCTGACCCCTACTGTCCTAGGCAGACAGGCAGATAGACAGACAGACAGACAGACAGACAGACAGACAGACAGAGAGACAGACAGACAGATAGATAGATAGATAGATACAGACAGCTGTGATGTTATCTCCGTACTCTCCAGTGCAGTGGAGCTTAGGGTTACCGTAGAAACCTTCCTGTGAACGGATGAATCCTGAATGTCACGGCACTCGGCTCCACGCCGGGCGGCGCTGCGGGCGGAGAGGCCCCACCACTGCAGCTCCACCTCCCGGTGAACACCACCCTCTCAGGAGGTTGAGCCGGTGGGGGGTGGAAGGGAGGGGGTGCCTTATTTGGAGGGATGGAGTGGGAGTGGGAGGGTGGGATCACCAAAGCGTTGCATAAAGCCCTTACTATTCTCCATTTTAACAACGTGAGCAAGTTCACTTACTCGCCTGGAGGATTAAAGAGTATGTCCACTAGGGGGCAGATCAGGGCCGAATCATCCCCGCCGACACCAGACTGACACCAGTCATTGGTATTATAATAATACTATATTGTTCCTGTTGACATCAAGTGGAAGCGGACAAGCTCTAAAACGTTGTCGTCGTTTTCTGAGAGTCTGCTGCTGAGCTGCCTGTCACATCCGGATATACTGCCCCCGCTGTTCATGTGCTAAACTGCATCTCCTCTACGACACAAACACGTACTTAGAAGCAGGTATGAAGACGGTTCAGGAAATAATGCAACAGCACCGGTCTCTACAGCCCTAGGCCCAGTCCTAAACATCCTTAGTCCGTGGTCTCGAGAACACAGCCTACCAATGGCTGTCCAAAACACATTTTTACTAAATTCGATGCCCAACATTCATGTGCATCTGGATTTATTCCGAGTACTGACTTTCCCGAAGCCCTATGAAAAGCTAAAAATTCGGATCAGTTATTCCACATCAATCAACGCTATGAGATGAGATTGGGCTTTAAGAGCCAATAGAGAACCTACAGTGCAGTGATCGGGCCCATTAGAGTCTAATTTAATTGAAATCTCATCGCTTCCTGTCCAGTTTATTTCTGCAGACCTTAATCACGGTGCAGTCTCAAAGGGCTTCACCACAATCACATTTCACATGGAAATCCCCGAAGCAGCAGAGAGGAAACACTCCCCAATAAAGCACTCAGGGGAGGGGGGTGGGGGGTGGTAAAAAAGCTTGAGAAGTAGTCCCAGAGAGAGACCCCTCTGCAAGGGCTGCAAGGGAGGCCGAGTGGGAAATGATATTATTATTATTATTATAATACTATGACAAGTATTGGAGTCAGCGACATGTAAACGAGACGGTTTGGAATTCACCTGCAGAGAAGTCCTGGATCGTTAACGACTCCTACTCTCCGTCGGGATCTGGAACGCGGTCGCTTTGGTTTATGTTCCGCGTTCCTGCCTG
The DNA here is from genome assembly GCF_960531495.2 of Zeus faber. Lineage (NCBI taxonomy): Eukaryota > Metazoa > Chordata > Actinopteri > Zeiformes > Zeidae > Zeus > Zeus faber. Next base: position 2,337,821 of record NC_137198.1, on the reverse strand, counting down.
TCGCTGTTGAGGTGGCCCAGGGCGAGCGGACAGGAGTCACGCAACCCCCGGTATCGCGGACGAACTCCACCTCCGTGTTTTTCCAGCCTCCTCCCACACAGACATGACATAGAGCAGACGTTTCCACGTGAATAATTCAGCGACCTTCACCGGCGTGCATGCTCCGGCGCTAATTGCCCTCAGGTGTCTAACTTTACGCCGCCGGCTCACCCTCAAAACCAAGAGGAACCAATAAGCGGAAAAACTCAGATGAGCCCGTTGGTGACACGTCCAGTCCACTCCAGACATGAATATTTTATACCCGTTGTCGGCAAATAGGTAAATGTCTCCTTTTCCCTCCTCCCAGTGTGTGGAATACTGTAATGAAGTAGTAAACCTGCATTGCTAATGTTCCTGTAACTGAGTTCATTACATACATATGATTGAACATCACTGATCCAAATTTTATTTCCCTTTTCCCGCCAACCATGTCAGCTAGGTAACCAGTTCCGTTTTATCCTGTGCTGTCAGCGTGCTGGACATACAGTACAACACAGAGTATTTGTTCCACTGCATCCAGGACAGAGTTAGTTGCAAGTGGAGTTGAACTTGTCAACCTGCAATGACTCTTTATTCATTCTTTAATCATCAACAACTGCTGCAATAACTCTGTCCTGTGTACGAGCTGTGGGACGAGCAGAGCACAGCTTTATATTACATACAACCACCACCAAGCAGCACCAAGCACCACCAAGCACCACCAACCACCACAACCACCACCCACCCCACCCACCCCACCAACCACCACCAACCACCACCAACCCCACCAACCCCACCAACCACCACCAACCTCACCAACCACCACCAACCCCCTCTTTGGAGAACCATCTCACCATGTTTTGGTCTTTAGACAACTAATAATCATCACTACTCCAAGAGGGAGAATCACCACGGGTGAGACAAATAAACAAAGAAACAAACAACAACATGTACATGAAAAAACATAAAAATAGAAACAAACAACATGAACATGGAAAAACATAAACATAGAAACAAACAACAACATGTACATGAAAAAACATAAACATATAAACAAACAACAACATGTACATGGAAAACTATAAACATAGAAACAAACAAGATGTACATGGAAAAACATAAACACAGAAACAAACAACAACATGTACATGAAAAACATAAACATTGAAACAAACATGTACATGAAAAAACATAAACATGGAAACAAACAACAACATGTACATGGAAAACTATAAACATAGAGACAAACAAGATGTACATGGAAAAACATAAACATAGAAACAAACAACAACATGTACATGAAAAAAACATAAACATATAAACAAACAACATGTACATGGAAAACTATAAACATAGAGACAAACAATATGTACATGAAAAACATAAACATTGAAACAAACATGTACATGGAAAAACATAAACATAGAAACAAACAACAACATGAACATGGAAAAACATAAACATTGAAACAAACAACAACATGTACATGGAAAAACATAAACATAGAAACAAACAACATGTACATGAAAAACATAAACATAGAAACAAACAATAACATGTACATGAAAAACATAAACATTGAAACAAACATGTACATGAAAAACATTAACATTGAAACAAACATGTACATGAAAAAACATAAACATGGAAACAAACAACAACATGTACATGGAAAAACATAAACATAGAAACAAACAACAACATGTACATGGAAAAACATAAACATTGAAACAAACAACAACATGTACATGGAAAAACATAAACATAGAAACGAACAACAACATGAACATGGAAAAACATAAACATTGAAACAAACAACAACATGTACATGGAAAAACATAAACATAGAAACAAACAACATGTACATGAAAAACATAAACATTGAAACAAACATGTACATGAAAAAACATAAACATGGAAACAAACAACATGTACATGAAAAACATAAACATTGAAACAAACAACAACATGTACATGGAAAAACATAAACATTGAAACAAACAACAACATGTATATGGAAAAACATAAACATAGAAACAAACAACATGTACATGGAAAAACATAAACATAGAAACAAACAACAACATGTACATGAAAAACATAAACATAGAAACAAACAAAGACATGTACATGGAAAAATATGACCCGCGCCCTGCCAGACGCCCCATCCAGCCGCAAGCCCCGAGTGCCCACCCACATAACCGAGTGTGTTCGGGTGCTGGACACCCAGATGTCAGACCCCGACCCCCCGCCGGGCCCCCGCAGACCCACAGATAGGTGAGCACTCCACCACACCCGGCACCCGTTGCACACGATGCAGAGAGGCCATGCAGCGGGAGCAAAGGCCGACGGCCGAAAGCCGCCCCCCGTCCCCCAACCCACATCAACCCCAGAACATGAGCGTTATTAAAATTGCAGGAGACGAGAAGCACATCGGGGCAGGAGCGTGACGGGCAAGATGGCAGCCGCCCGCCCCATCCCCACCCACATGGCTCGCACCCCACCCATCCCGCAAGTTTGAATTGTTTATGGTTCTGTTCACTGTCCCTGACACGGCCCTTTGGCAAAGTGTCCGTGTTCACAGGCTACAGTGTTTTATTTCATATCGATAGATAATTCTCTGAGTATGAGACGGAACATCAATCAAGGTGTGTTTCCGAGACTGTTGAGAGGCTAAGTCGGCCGGAGAGAAGCTGCTTAATTGTTGATAAAAAATAATCCATTCATAGGAAATTAATTTCCCACATTGTCCTTCGGAAAGAGCTGAAGATACCTTAACCTCATGTGTCATTCAGAGGTTTAGTGCTTTACAGATTTAAACGTGATGCCATCAGTGCAGTGTTTTGGTCTGTGGCTGCGACCGTGCGCAATCACCAGTCTCACCCGCCCCCAGGACCCCCTGGAGGGCCTGGTATTTAGGTTCCCGCTGGGGCCAATCTGCGGGCGGGGTGGGGGAGCCGCTCCACCGTATCCGATGACTCTGCGGGGGGCGGCAGACCACCATCCCACCACCAACCTGAACGTTATGGTTTGTATTCCACCGGGACCTCAATATGGACCTTTCACACTCCATAATGACACCATAGAAATACACCATCCATGTATGACTGTGTGTGTGTGTGTGTGTGTGTGTGTGTGTGAGAGAGACAGAGAGGGAGAGATCTGTCCATCTATCTATCTGTCTGTCTGTCTGTCTGTCTGTCTGACTGTTTGTTTGTTTGCGTGTGTGTGTGTGTGGGTGTGTGTAGTATGCACTGGAAAGCACTTTGAGTCGTATGGCTAGAAAAAGGCTTTATAAATGCACCCCATTCACCGTTCACATAGCAGTAATTCATCATTATAGTTCATACTAACCTATCCTGTAAATAGAATTTGTATATTTTGTATATTTCTGTATTATTTGAACATTTTGTTTTGTAATTTTTGGCTATTTGTGTATACTTGGCAACTTTTATACTATTCTATTTCATTGTTTTTTGATAAAACATAAAAACAGAACGAATAGTAAGAAATCACTATTCATTCTATTTTATATGTGGTGCTGGTGCACGTCACCCTGACCCTGTGAGGATGCGTCCAAACGCACTGGAGCCAAGTCCTGTTACTAACGCCCTCCAAGTGTCTCCAGTGTTTAGTCTGTTTGATGGATCTCTGAGATGAGAACCAGGGGTGTGTGTGTGTGTGTGTGTGTGTGTGTGTGTGTGTGTTTGTTTGTTTGTGTGTGAGTGGTTGCATGTGTGTGTGTGTGTGTGTGTGTGTGTGTGTGTGTGTGTGTGTGTGTGTGAGTGTGTGTGAGTGTGTGTGTGTGTGTGTGTGTGTGTGTGTGACAGCCGCTGGCAGAGCCAGTCCTCTGGAGCGGGTCAAGCCATCGGGTGCAGTCTATTTCCAGCGCTCCTCTCCCTCCTGCTCAGTCTCTCAGTTCGTTTGCTCAACCTCAATTAACTCGTCTCTGAAGCAGAACAACGGGGTGAAGCCTCCGAACGGAGCCGTGGCCCCACAGGTAGAAACACACCTGACACACAGTGTTTGATGTGGACGTCACACACCTGGGATGTACAACGTCACATTTAAACACATCACATTGTTAAGAAGGAAGACAGACAGATAGACAGACAGACAGATAGACAGACCGACAGACTGACAGATAGATAGACAGATCTCTCCCTCCCTCCCTCCCCCCGTCAGACATCTTTCTGACAGCGGAGTGTCTCTCGCCCTCCTCACCCACATCTAAATAAACCTTCCTCCCCCGAGCAGCGAGACCTGAAAACAGAGTGAGTCACAGAGCGAAGCACGAGCTGAACAAACACACAAAATAAGGAATCACAGAGCTCCAAACCCATCTGTCTGTCTGTCTGTCTGTCCGTCTGTCTGTCTCTGCTATATTTACTAAATATATGGTCACATATCTAATATTGTTATGTTGTATTTTCCTGGTCCTACATTATTGAAGGAATATTATTTTCAGATCTTAAATTTAAATTACATATTGGATTAAAGAACTGATTCAACCATTAATTATACAGTAAAAAATATTGTGATATTTGAATTTATTGTGTGTGTGTGTGTGTGTGTGTGTCAGTAAGACCCATAATAAGGTGAGGAAATGTGCACCATGACAAGCTGGGGGGGTGGGGTGAGACAGGCTGGGGGTGGAGGCTGGAGATGGGCTGAGGGGTGGAGCAGAGCTGAGGTGAGCGGGGGGTTGATGGAGGCTTTTATCACCTGGTGGAGAGGAAACCCACCTGGAACATGTCTCGTGCTCCGCGTCACTTTATTCTGCTAAAGAAAAGAGGAGGAATAATACAAAACGTCCTTCAAGCTGAAAATAGATGAAGCGTCTCTGATCTCCTCCGTCTCCACCTCCACCTCCTCCGTCAGGACGTCGCGGCTCCTTATCACTGCACACACGCAGCGTTTAATCCGTCTTTGATCGGTCATTTGGGTTTCTTCCCTTGGGGCCTCGCATTGAGCCTTGGATCGGAATGTTCTCGCCGCGTGACGGAGGTGTTGGAGTTGGATTTGTCCATCTGATCTGCTTCGAAAAACACGTTCTCCGCCTTCAAGGAAAAACGCGTTCGTCTGCTGCACCACCTCACCCAGCGCTTTTGCCGCTGCCCCTGTGACCAAGCTGCGACCCCGGGTATTTTTATCACGTTTTTCCAGGGTTTCATCGACTCTCTTGGCCGATATAAGAGACTAGAAACGGGAAGTTTGCGTGGCTTCCCCCTGGAAACCTGCCGTGGCGGCCGCGCGCTCTGGATGCACCGCAACTAGGAAAAAAAAAAAGTTTTTGGATGAAATGTGATGTTTTCGCGTCCTATTGACTGTTCATCCTTCGCCCCGTTGGACTGCACTGAAGCCCAGAGAGAAGCTGCGGCAGCGTGCGACGCTTCCCTGCAGGGGGCGCACAAACTGAGAACGATGGAACCAACGTTTTCAATCCGGACCCAGGAAGGAAGTAGAAAACCAACCTCTCAAAGCGGAGATTCGCAGAGAGTCTCCGTTTCACGGGATCAGGCCTGCGCTCGTAAAGGACGAGTCTGATTTTATGGAGCTACTTTGTGGGGGCTGTTGCTTTTTTGGGGCAGGGGGGGGTGAGTTCATGGCTGTCCGCTTCGTCCTCCTGGTGCAGTTATCAGTTTCCCCTCTCCGCTGGAAGCCACAGCTCCATCTGCAGAGAGCCACCCCCCCCCGGCCTGGCACTCAGCTGGGACCACCCGTCTCACCTGTCAGACGGATGGCAGGCAGACAGGACGCTCATCTCCATACGCTGATACTGTGAAATGTCACTTCTGACATTATTCAGACGTCACAGTGTATTCAAATGAGAGACGCTGGGATCAGGACGCTTGATTTCCTTGAGGGTGTGTGTGTGTGTGTGCGCGTGTGTGTGTGTGTGTGTGCGTGTGTTACTGTGACTAAATCACCCTGACAGGTAAAAGAGAAATATGGGGAATGCCAAAGCACCAGTGACAGACCACATTACAGACAGGATTTTGAAAGACTGAAGGTTAAAGTTCTATGAGCCCCACGTGGAGCTGATCAAGCACCGCGCTGGACTCACTGTAACTCACCTTCTTTCATTTCGATTTGGTTTAGATTGGGTGAATAAAATGTTCATGTTAGTTTTTAATACAGTATCTGCAAATAATAAATAATCCATATTGTCTGACCCCGCTACAACTTTCCACATCCAAGCTGTTGAAAGAAAAGTAACAAGCATAATAATAAAAATAATTATCCTAATATTCATAATCAAAATCCATAAATGGCTGAGGTGTTTCACAGTGAATTATTCTGCAGAACTACTCACATTACTACTTGATTACTTTATAAAGTAAATAGTAATATACTATTGCATATTTGTACTCTACTCTACTCTATTTTATCTATCTATCCATCTGTCTGTCTGTCTGTCTATCTATCTATCTATCTATCTATCTATCTATCTATCTATCTGTCTATCTATCTATCTATCTATCTATCTATCTATCTATCTGTCTGTCTGTCTGTCTGTCTATCTATCTATCTATCTATCTATCTATCTATCTATCTATCTATCTATCTATCTATCTATCTATCTATCTATCTATCTATCTATCTGTCTGTCTGTCTGTCTGTCTGTCTGTCTGTCTGTCTGTCTGTCTATCTATCTATCTATCTGTCTATCTATCTATCTATCTGTCAGAGCTATGACAATGAACCATGTAAACAATGCAGAGGTGCAGTGAATCCAGTCTGATCTCAGTGTTTGGCTGCAGCAGAGCAGCGAGTCGCACCAGAGCTGCACGGACACAACAGCGCGTGACGTCCTGATCCACCGGTCACCTGGGTCCACTCCACAACGCTACAGCCTGCAGGCGGACCACACGCGCACACACTCCACACAAGGACACACACTGATGCACACAGCGCCAAACACCCACGGGCAGCGTACCTGCATGTGTACTCAACCACCCTCACACACACACACACACACGCTCTCTCTGGCTGTATATTTCCCTGTGCATTATGTAACAGTAATCCAGGGTCTAAGTGGCGACATGTGGCCACTGGGCAGCAGAGCTTCAGTTGGAAATCACAGGATTAACACGAAGCTTCGCGTGAACGGTGACCAAGGACCCGGCTGCTTCCTCCGTCAGGAAATACCTTTTCGATGCTTCGAGGGCTCCCATCAAACCGGATCGGCTCGGTGCGCAAACAAACTTGTGTGTTTTTCAGAGATCCTGTCTCTAATACATCACAATAAGTACAAATATTAAAAGTATAAAAGTATATTAAGTAGTATTCTTTTGGAATCTGTACTGTAGATGTCAAAGTATCACCAACAGTACAAGTTATGATACCCAGCTGTATCACTGTGTGTTTGGTGTGTGTGTGTTTGTGCGCGTGTGTGCGTGCGTGTGTGTGTGCTCTGACTGTGTGTGGGATGCTACCCTGTTATTATTTTCCCACAACATTGAAATTACAAAACAACTCAAATACTTGGGTCCAGGGGTGTCAAACAGGCGGCAGGCGGGCTGGATGCGGTCCCCAGGGCGTCCAGTCAGGCCTGTGGGAGAATTTTAAGTTGTTTCATTTTACTTTTTATTCTACTTTTTAATTTCTATCTGTTTTCTACCTATTTTCTACAGCACAGGGTAGTGTGTAATACTTTTTTTTCCATTTGGAAGCTTATTTTGGGACTTAAAAATACAAAAGTTGATCAAAATAAAAATAAAAAATACAATTTTGTAAACTAAAACTAAAGTGAAATGTCCAGTCGCTGTTTTTTTTTATGTTTCCTAAAAAACTGGTGATGAGAGACTGTTGCACAACGAACCAGACACACTTCAGGTGGTGGCTGGGGAACGCACCCATCATACTAAAGCCAAATGAAAAGTTGTTTTCCCCCAAAAATCTGAGTCAAAAATCAGAAAAGTGTTTTTCCTCCGATGACACTCGTCTCTCATTTGAAAAGGTCGGAGGCAAAGAAAAAGAAAAAAGCCTCCGAAAGCCTCCCGTGGAAACGCCGTGAAGAAGGTGGAGGCGTCGCCGCGCTCCACCTGCAGGAAAATCCAGGTGAACGCCCACCTCAGGTTGAAGCACGTCACAGAGAGGGACGTTTCTAAGCGCCCCCTCGGCCGTCACCGTGTGATGCATTTAAAACGAACAAACAGCGACGACTAATAAATCCAAAGGTTGTTGGAAATGTAATGCAAACTTAATAACAAATAAAGAATATTGTAATGATATAAAAAATATATTTTGGATATTAAAAATGATAATGAGTTACCTCGCAAGAGAAGTAAAGGGAAGCAGACGAATCAGAGTTTGATAAAGAATGTAAACTGTCTGAGGTCTGATACGAAAGCACGTCATATTTCCCTCAATTAGAAAAAACGTAAACAGGGAAAAGAGGCGATTTGAGTGCCTTCATTTTATTTCCTATAATTCTAATGGTTCAGCTTCCTCTCCCTCTGTTCCTTTTGTGTAATTATGTTATTTCAACATTTAAATCCTGGTGGTTTTTGGTGTATTACTATTTTCATATGACTTCATATGTTAAATGATCCTTGTCTCACTGAAACGTCCTCTCACAGGGGGCGTGGCTTCCAAACGGCCTGTCCTCTACATGTTTTAAATAAAGTTGCTTTAAAACAACAACAACAACAACAACAACAACAACAACACGGCGGCCATGTTGCTCTGACGTAAGCAACATGGCCGCCGTGTGAATACGCCACCTGTTTAAAAACATGTATTTCTCTATTTCTATTGTAATCGATGCCAAAATTGACCAGAATCGCTTGATTATGGTAACATTAGTCTAACATAAATGTATTAAAAATATTTTATTTTACCAAGATATTACTGCCTAGCTACAAAAAGGCTATGAAACGGATTCATTTTTGTAAAAAGATCTTTATCGTGATATGTATTGTGCTTGTATTGTTTTGTGTTTTGCTTCCAATTAAATAAGATAAAATAAATCATATATATATATATATATATATATATATATATATATATATATATATATATATATATATATATATATATATATATATATATATAAATATAATATATATATATATAAATATTATATATATATATTATACATATATATATTTGTTGTCACCACAGCGCCCCTCGGTGGTAGAAGACGGGACAGAAGAACCCGCAGCTGCCGGTCAGCGGACGCTGCCGTGGAGCGGAGAGCTCGTCCCCGCGCACACGGCCTCCTGACGCCGCACGGACAGAGCCAACGCCGGGCTTCAATCATTAACTCCGTCCCGGGTCTGCCCTTTGTGCCGCTCACGCTTCAAGGAGCTTTTCGTGTTGGTTTCGACAGAGAAGAGCGTGTGGGAGCTACACCTGCCTTCTCCACCGAGGTTACTACACCTGCCTTCTCCACCGAGGTTACTACACCTCCCTACTCCACCGAGGTTACTACACCTCCCTACTCCACCGAGGTTACTACACCTGCCTTCTCCACCGAGGTAACTACACCTCCCTACTCCACCGAGGTTACTACACCTCCCTACTCCACCGAGGTTACTACACCTGCCTTCTCCATCGAGGTTACTACACCTCCCTTCTCCACCGAGGTTACTACACCTGCCTTCTCCATCGAGGTTACTACACCTGCCTTCTCCATCGAGGTAACTACACCTGCCTTCTCCACTGAGGTGACAACGTGGAAGCAAAGAGGCCTGACTCTCCTACTTGTTGCTCAGGTAAGTTCAGCTTCTTTTTAACTATTTAACTATATAACTATATAAATTCTATTTAACTTCTATAGAACTTCTATATAACGTCTGTACTGTATAACTTCTATATAACTGTATAACTACACCTTCCTTCTCCACCAAGGTGACAGTGAAAGCAAAGCGGGAGGGAGATTCCTACCTGTTGCTCGTAAGTTCAGCTTCTATTTAACGTCTTTATAACGTCTAAATAACTTCTATAGAACTTCTATAGAACGTCTTTATAAAGTCTAAATAACATCTATATAACTTCTACAGAACTTCTATATAACTTTATAACTACATAATTTTTACATAAATGTATAACTACATAACTTTAATATTACTGTATAACAACAAAACTTCTATATAACTACAACACTTAGATATAACTGTATAACTAGATCATTTCTATGCAACTATATAACTACCTACATTCTATATAACTTCTATATAACTACATAACTTCTATAAAACTGTATAACTACGTAACTTGTACGTATGTAACTCTATAACTACATAAGTTATATATAACTATATAACTACATAAGTTCTATTTAACTGTATTACTACATAACCTCTATACAACTGTATAACGACTTAATATACATACAGATATATAACCACATAACTTCTATGTTAATGTTTAAGTTTATTGTGAGAATGTGCTTTCAGATCGAATGTTAGTCCATAGTTATTATCCCAACGACCAGAGGGATTTAAATATCATACTGTATAATTGTATTGTAATCCTGCAGTGCTGGAAGAAGTACTCAGACATTTGAGTTCAGTTAAAAAGTGAACATTTCTCCTTGAAGTGGTAATCCATAAGATTGTTTCGCAAAATAAAAAATCCATATTTGATAATTTCCTGTATGTAGCTCAGATTTATTTTTAGGAAACGCCCATTCAATGTATTTGTGTTCTGCATGCGTTCCGCTATACGCTGCTTCCAGTGTTGGTGGCGGTGTCCGCCACCGCAGCCCAGATAGATCCAGTCCCCGGATGTGTGTCTAGAAATGTGCTGGAGTAGAGTAAAAAGTGCAGATATTCCCTTTGAAATAAAGTGGAGTCAAAGTGTCCGAAACGGAATATACTTAAGAAATGTCCTCACGCACAGTAACAAAGTACTTGTATTTGTACCTGTACTTGTACTTGTACTTGCCCTCTGTGTGCTGAGCTCACTGTGACACTGGAACTGATGTTATCAGTTTGTTTGGCGGGTTTTAAATTGTTCTTGCAATATTTCAAAGTTCTTCCGGTAAAATGTAATTCAGTTAATTTCGATTAACTCAACTTTATTTGTTTTAACATCCAAGATATGTTCCCACTGCCGCCGTCTGGATTTGCGGCTGAATAAATCGAATCCTTAACCTGTAGAACAATAGCTTTTATTTCCCCTTTGCTGTATAAACAACAGCTGTTCTGTCCTATTCTTCCACTCACAATGGACAGGATTAAATGTTAAAATACCTTGACATGACATTTCCTTGGATCAACATCAGTATCTTTGGGACTGATATCCCCATTTTACAAAAGAGCCCCCCAGGATTTTTACGTTTTTTGTTTTGTTTCACGCCCAAAAGACGCTCGGTCGCCGCTTTTCTTCGCCTGAGAAGGTGGTGAGAACACCACCCGACGAGGTTTAGGGGAAGGAGCGGTTGGAGCCGTGGGGCCGCGCTGGGATGTTGTCAGTAAACAGGCTTTTTGTCGGACAGGTTCCTGAACCGCATTCCATCCGCAGCTTCAGACGCGAGCGTTTCCGGGGAACATCCTGCTGACCCGCCCCGGGTCGGCGCAGTTCGCCCCGCCGCCATGGCCGGCGAGGGCGGCTCCGGAGGCGGAGCGCCCCTCAGGGAGACGCTGGACGAGGCCGGACCCGGGATGCTGAGCACGTTCCGCCAGAGCATCAGGCGCGTCGGAGAGAAGAGCCCCTTCTCCCCGAGCAAGAGGTCAAAGGTCACGGGCAAATCGGACGCGGGGACACCGGACGCCGCCGCCGTCCGCGCCGCGGCCCCTCCCCGCCCGGCGCCGCCGTCGCCCAGTGAGTTCTGTCAGCGTCTACCACTTTAACTTAATGAAAGCGGCTTCCAGCACCAGCCCAAGGTCACAGGAACAGAGAGCCACATAGGGCAGAGCTATGACGTTGAATGAAGCGCGGAGGGAAGCGTTTGGCTTGTCCACACTGTTTACCTGCCGGGGGAAGAAAGCGGCAGCGATGCCACCATCACATTGACTTTGTACATTAGGTGAGATGATTTGGCCGTTGATGCTCAGTTCACTCATCACAAGGTGAGAATTCCAATTCAAACAGCGGTCCATATCAGCTTCGTTTTCAGCCCAAATAAATATTCTCTTCTTAGCTTTAGGTGACTGTAGAGTCAATTCACAGTTAAGATGGCAGAAACCACGCTCACACACACACACACACACACACACACTCACACACAGTGAAATAAGAACAGTTTCAGTTATTGTTTTTTCACCACGTGAGCAGAGACTGACTCCACAAACAGGGAACAAGGAAGTACATGAAAGGAATGTGTGCGGAATCTCTGCCAGTTGCCCAGAATGCCTCCTGTCTCACAGGATGGTCGCCAAAATGTGACACACAAAATATGTTATTGATCAATATCTTCACAAATAGATTATTTCTGCTGTTGAAACACTGACGATCAGATCAGGAAGTGATGTCGAATCCATGATGACATCACATCCCTGACCTGGAAAACACTGGGTTCACTGTAGAAGGAAGAAGAGAGGGACAAGAGGGTGCTCCACCTCTACTCCACCCCTACTCTACCTTGACTCTACTCTACTCCACCTCTACTCTACTCTACCTCTACTTCACCTCTACTCTACTCCACCTCTACTCTACCTCGACTCTACTCTACTCCACCTATACCCCCCAACCCGTTCCCAACCTATAGGCCGCGGCATTGCAAGTGGGCCTCCAAATCATGGGCAAAACACATCGATTTTATTGAAAAAAAAAAAAAATTATTAATTACAAAAACGTTTTTAACGTTTTTTAGTTTCATGGTATTTTTTCTTTCAAACCTTAAAAAATACATCAGCACTGGTAGATATGAACTTATGTTCGAGCGTACGACGTCCAAGCCGGACCATGATCGATGTGCACCTGTTCATTTTTGAACTTGCAGTGATAATCAAAATGGACGGTTGGCAGCGTCAGACTGACACACTGGCAGGACATGCCCAAGCAGTTGAATTTATCGAAAATAAATTCAAGGAGTATCAGGGCAAGAAGAAAGTCATGGAAACGTCATGTATGGGCACCGAGAACGCAAAGACAGCTGAAGCGTCCTATCGGGTCGCCCGACTCATAGCCAAGCCTGCTGAGCCGCATACGATCGGGGAGAAATTAATTCCTCCCGCTACAAAAGGGATGGCGGGGGCGATGTTGGGGGAGAAGGCGCGCGAGCCAATCAACCTCATCTCACGGCCTGATGACCCGAGATGGCAGAGGATGTGTCAGAACAGCCCTTCACGAGCGTAGACTTGTGGCGTTGAAGACGAAATACAGGAATAAAGCGAATGTTGATCCAGATCTTCTCTTCAGAGCGTCGTCCCTTTAGCCAGACATCAAGCAGGTGGTGTCTGCCATGCGCCACCAGCTTCTCATCAGGTGACTTCATGTTCACGTGTTCCTGTTATTGTTAGTTTTACGTTAAGAACGTGACGCGAAAGTCCCATAAATACAAGGATATTTTTAGGCTGCTCTTTTTTTGATTGACCACCTCTGCACTGTATGTATGACACTGCATACCACTGTTAAAATACACGTCCTCTGACAACGCACTGTGTGGCTCCTGGATTACTTCTGGTCGGGTGTGGCCGCCAACACTTTTGAGATTTTCAAGGGGGCCGTCTACTCCATCTCTACTCTACTCTACTCTACCTCTACTCTACTCCACCTCTACTCTACCTGTACTCTATTCTTCCTGTACTCAACGTCTACCTCTACTCTACTCTTCTCCACCTCTATTCTACCTGTACTCTACTTCTACTCTACTCTACTCTACTCCACCTCTACTCTACTCTACCTATACTCTACTTCTACTTCTACTGTACTCTACTCCACTTCTACTCTACTCCACCTCTACTCTACTGTACTCTACCTCTTTTTTTATTTGTTTTATTTATTATTATTATTATTATTTTTTTAATTATAATTACTGTACTCTACCTCTACTGTAGTATCCCTCTACTCCACCTCTCCTCTACTCTACCTCCACTCTGTACAGAAGTGAGGAGATAATCCGCAATTTGAGTCGATATTTTGATTAAAATTAACAAAGGCCCTTTGTCCCCCACAGGTTTGAGTAGCGGCTCTCCGATGACCTCTCCTCTGAAAGCCATCGGCGGGCTCTTCCAGAAGAAGGAGGAGTTGGCGGTGCCGGGCTGCCCGCCGGGCGGCGCTAAGACACTCTCACACTCCAGAACTTACTCAGGTGAGCAGGTCGGGCCAACGTGGGTCCGGGTCCAGGCAAAAAACAAACACAGTATGGCTGACTGAGGACGTGTTGGTCCTGAATTTCAAAAAACCCACAGACCCCATCATAGCCCTGAGCAGCTCCTTCTCGAGGACGGGAGCATCCATCAGACGCAGGTTCAGTGGCAAGAAAGACAAAGAGAAGGAGGAGAAGGAGAAGGAGAAGGTCCCCAAGCAGGAGGTGCTGCCGGCCGTCTCCGAGGCAACAGCAGAGGAGAGGAAGGAGGTGGAGGAGGAGACGGAGATCCCAGAGTGCTACACACTGCCAGAGATACCACACACCCCACTGTCAGGTGAGGCTCCCACTCACAACTCCATTCATCCACCCATCCATGCATCCATTCCTCCACCCATCCATCCAACCGGATTAACAACACACATTTTGGTTATGGGAGTGAGTGGCTTCTTGTACACTCCCTACTGTTATTTTTCTCTGGTGTGTATATATACAGTATATATACCAGTAGATATATATAAATATATTTATAAATATATAAATGTATATATATTTATATTTGCTTTTTTTTCTGGATGCTTTTATTCATTGATAGCTTGGTAGATTTGCGGAGCTTCTCTCTTTCCAACCACTGGCTGGATCCTGAATGTCCTGGTGCTGTTTTCACCTTCTCCTGTCTGGGTCGTCTGTGCTTCTGTCTGTTTATGAAACTGCTGCGTCCTCTGTTTTGACAACAGACCCAAAGACACAATGTCATCATCCTCTCCTCTCCTCTCCTCTAATCTCCTCTCCTCTCCTCTCCTCTCATCCTTCCCCCCAGTGATGCAGATCAACAAGCTAATAGAGATGGAGGTGTTGGAGGAGGCCCACCTGAACCTCCTCTCCCTGAGGCGGGAGTTCCAGTGGGAGCAGTCGCAATGTGGGGAGGAGGCCTCATCCATGGATCTGGCCAAGAAGGAGAAGGACCTCAGCCTCCTCTACGGGGAGCTGAGGGACAAGGTGAAGACCATTGTGCGCGACTCCAACTCCCTTCCCTCCAGAAACAAGGGTCTGCTGGTGCACGTGGCCCGCATCATCCAGGAGGAGGAGAGGAGGCAGGCGGAGCCTGGGGGTCTGTCCGGGCCGGGCGGCTGGATGGAGGGCTGGCGGGAGGCGGTGAGCGAGGGCGTGCAGGCCAAGCTGGGTGGCGTGCGGCTGGACGCCCAGGTGCAGAACCCCTCCTGGCTGGCGATCCACCTGGGCCTGCTGGGCCACACGGTGGTGGAGGACCTGGAGAACGTGAAGAGGGAGCTGCGCTGGTCCTACCCGCCCAGCTTCCGGGTGTTCAGCACCTACGTCGGGTGTTACCACCAGGCCGTGGGGCAGCACCTAAAGAAGCTCCAGTTCCAGGCCACAGAGCTGAAGGATCTCTACGCCCTGCTGGACTGGATCATCAACCGCTACCAGAGGTCAGTACACCCAGCCAAGGCAGGTTCTTCTTAAAGATGGCTCTCACTGCAGCTCATCTGCTCCAACCTGTTCTGTCCAGTCGTACAAAGTCGGCCTCCTGGGTTCTATGGAAGTTACAGATGGTACTTATCTACTGCGGCTACTGCCAAAAGTAGTTCCACATCTTTTCTGATGTTTAGCACTTTTTCGAAGACTACATGCATCATTTACCTCCCTTCTTTGTGCAGCGATCTGGTCAAACAGCTGGTAGCCAAAAATACAAACCTGTCCTTAGTTCACCCACAACAGTCATTTGATCGAAGAGTCACTTTGCTAAAAAAAAAAATAATTATTATTTATTTTCATTCCATCTCTGCATTAAGCAGCAAATATAGTGATTCCCGAGTTGAGCAGATTTTAAGATATCCTCATCCTGAAGTGACACGTCGACATTCCTGAGCTGCCAGCGAGCCGCTGTCCCATGTCCAGACCTGGATCCGGGCAGAGGCACCTGGGGGTGAAATTATCACCGGCTTAAATAAAACACCGTCTGTAAATGCTTTAATGTAGATGTGTTGAACGTCATGTAGGTCGTCATAAAAATAAATTAAAACGAAAAGAAAACTATACAATGATTTGGAGGAACCCAAACTAAATTTCTTGCACAGTCTATCCATGTAATGCGCCCCTAACCTGGGCGTCTTTCCCTTCTTGCCGGTCAGTGAGAATGTGATGGGATGCCCGTCCCTGCGTGTGGAGATGGAGTCGGAGGTCTGCGGCCCAGCGCTGGAGGATGGCTTCCTGGACCAGCTCAAACACAAGTACTGCAGCAGAGCTCAGGTGGGATTCAGTAGCTTTTCAGTCGGTCTGGGTCCCCGTCATGGCACTGATGTCCACTCAGGTGACCCCACCTCCCTTCACGGGTTCCACTGTGCATGTTCTTTCTACAAGCTGGTTGTTGTTATGAACATTTACATGCTGATTGCTTCTCCGTTTCCTCTGTCTGTCAGGAGGAAACAAGGCTTTCTTTGGATAAAATTGTAGAAATGCAAAACGAGGAAGTCTGGAAGGAGAGAAATAAACCCCAGCTGGACGAGAAGTTCCTCAGTTCTGATATTGTCATGGACATTTGGACGGTAGCGCACTGTTCACTCTGTTGAAACCTGTCTGTCTGTCTGTCAGTCTGTCTTTCTGCCTGTCTGTCTGTCAGTCTACAGGAAGTGGACAAAATCACAGAAACACCAGGTTAAAAAAGGGCTTTAACTTTGAATCAACAAAATCATAATTTCATAAAGTCACCTTTGGCTGACGTGACCAACGTGAAGGAGCTTTGACACTCGGCACTTTGAGATCTGCTTTTTCAAAGCAACATGAGCCAACCAGCCCCCCCAAATAACAGGTGCACCAGTTTCTAAAGCTGCAAAACTATTAAATATATCAAGAGGGACAGTCTCCAAAAAACGGAGAATGGTCCGATATATACGACGACACACGGTCCGGGGCTGTAGGACGGCACCCCAAGAAGGATTCCTGCTCCTTTTTAGGTCCTTGATCTGTCATTTTGTCCACCCCCTGTGTCCAACATATTTATTTATTTTTCTATGACACGATCAATTCTTATTCCCCTGGTTGTAATTATCTGTTTTTTTCCAATCTGCAGTATGTATTTGTCCGTCTTATCTTCCAATCTGCAGTATGTATCTGTTGTTCTCAGGTTCAGGTGCAGCTCTGCCCTGCAGCCACATGGGGGCAGTGTGGAGTCGGCCCCCTGCTGAAGTGTCTTTTCGTTTCAGAGAATCCAGGGTGTTGTGGGGAACTCCAGGAAAGTTGATGCTCAGCTGGGGAGGAAGGTGGTGTGTGCGTGTCTGGAAGAGCTGAAACACTTTCCCAAAAGGTAAAAACAAGGAATGTTCAACATCACCCCATCCTGGATGTCCCCCTCAGGGATCAATGAAGTATCTTACCATTCACTCTGAGCTTCACACGGCCAGACAAAGTGAATCGTTCAGTGGGATGCGTTTAAGACATTCCTGTGTTTTTGGATCATCCATGTATTAAATCGTCTAGAAATAAAATGACTTACCGTTGTTGGGATCTGGAAAACGGATCCCTCCCAGGTTGGTTGATGTGTGGCGCTTCCTCAATAAGATGGAGACGGGTGCGATGCAAAATGGATCCTTTATTGGTGCAGCGACAAAGACCAAGAGACGAGCCAAAAGCAAGAGCGCACCAGAGAGTGTCAGAGAGAGATGACAAAAGCTTCATCCCTCATATAGTCTCTCCTAAACAAGTCGTCATTAAGGCTATATGGATGTGACATGTCACAAAGAGACATTTTCTATGTTGGGCACCATTTTAAGTAATACGCCGAGCGCGATACTACATCCAACACCGTGTAAGTCTGTGGGGGGGTTACCAAGCACAGAAAACAGGATCCTTGTACTATCGTCTGCCAATAACCACATCATTGCATGACTTTCTCTCTTGAGAAATATCAAGAGTTTCACAAGTTTCCCTGTGTGTGGGTGTGAGCAATACTGTTTTACTGATTATCACATGCAGAACCACAAGTGTGTTTATATTTAGAAAATATGAGCGTTCTGTCGCTCCATTTCACGAGTCTTCCCTTCACCCCCCTTGCCCTCCCCTCCCGCGCTCCGTCCCCAGGTTCGAGGCCTCATTCCGGGCTCATTGCGGCCCGGCAGAGACCCCCCCTTCGCTCTTGGCAGAATACCACATCTCCTACATCAACAGCTTCACGGAGCTGAAGTAAGTCCCGGCGCTTCGCTGCAACGCCACGTTTCCTGGAAACCCGCCCGGCGCGAGAACGGCACCGCAAGCGACGGACAAACAGGCTGCAGCATGCAGCTTATCTCAAAGCCCAATGTTGACACAAGCAGTGCCTGGCACGCAAGGGCAGGCAGACGTGCTGTACACAAGGCAGAACAATAAAAGCAGGGAAATATAAAGCTAAAAAACGAATAACGAGATTAATAATCACAGGCTGAAGTGCAGTTAAAGCAGATTGTCAGGCTTCTTCCCGTGGACCGCGTGGGAACACCTCCACAGAGTAAACAGCTGTTGACCATGTGATAATAACGGTTGTCGGGTTTCCCCGGACAACCACATTTGGGCCTCGTGCTGTCTGGTAATGTACTGTAACTCTATGTTTAGAAATTGAAAATTCTGCTGCATTGATTAACTCAACTGAGATTGTTTGCGTGTGGGTTTAAAATTGAACAATAACATAAAATTAAAGATCAAATAAAATCAACAAATTAAATTTGATTTGATCTAAAATCTATGGATGATCACTCAATTAATCACTAATATTGTGCAGCTCCCCCTCGTGTCACCAAATCAGCTGTGACATGGAGGCAGTGACTCCACCAGACTCTGAAGGTGTCCTGTGGTATCTGGCACCAAGACGTTAGCAGCAGATCCTTTAAGTCCTGGAAGGTGGAGGTGGGGCCCCCATGGATCAGGCTTGTTGTTCCGGCACATCCCACAGATGCTCCATGGGATCGGACCCTAACCCCACCCATCCACATGATGTAGAAGAAAACATGATCCATCAGACCTCCACCTTCTTCCATTGCTCCATGGTCCAGTTGTGACACTCACTGTGTGTTCTACATCTTTCTATCATAGCAACATTCACTTTTTCACCACTTTGTGTTACAGTAGTTCTTCTGTGGCATCGAACCAGACGGGCTACACTTCACTCCCCACGTGCATCAATGAGCCTTGGGCCCCGTGACCCTGTGGCCGGTTCAGTGGTCGTCCTTCCTTGGACACTTTTGGTAGTAACCACTGCAGAGCGGGAACAGCCACAAGACCTGTGCTTGTGGAGATGCTAATGATATATAAAAGTATATATAAAATAATAATATAAAACAGTATATATATAATAATAATATATAAAAGTATATATGTAATAATATATAACAGTATATATATAATAATATATAACAGTATGTAGATAATAATAATATATAACAGTATATATACAGTATATATAAATATATATAGAGTATATATATATAACAGTATATATATATATATATATATATATATATATATATATATATATTTATTTATTATTATTATTATTATTATTATTATTATTATTATTATTATTATTATTATTATTATTATTATTATTTTTTTTTTTTTTTTTTTTTTTTTTTTTGGGCTGGTTTCATGACTGCCGACTGCCTGGAAGCATTCAGTTGGATCTCACATGATTTCTAAGAATTGTCCTTTTAAGAAATGCTTTGTGGTTCTAAATTTATATATATATATATATATATATATATATATATATATATATATATATATATATAAACACTGCCTTTAGAAACAGTTTCTCTGATAACTTCCTTTTTAGAATTGAGTCGTAGAGAACTGAATGCTATGGTTTCACCAGCAACGGCGCATGTTTCTCTGAGACGCAAACGAACCACAAAGCGTTTCTAAAAAGGACAATTCTTGGAAGTCATGTGACTATATATATATATATATATATATATATATATAGAAAGAAGAAAAAGTCTTTATTTGTCACACAACACATGCTTGCACACACACACACACACACACATGCTTTGGGTGGTGGCTGGTGAAATGGTTCCTCTGCATTTAACCCCATTTGGCCTGTCCTTCCTCCGGGGCCACAGCCAGTAGCAGTGGGCAGCGTTCGCGGACGCGCCCGGGACCATATATATATATATATATATATATATATATATATATATATATATACTGTATATATATATATATACTGTATATAGTCTAGCGTGCCATATAGTTTTAGAAACTCCTGCTTGAAAACAGACTTAATATTATCATTATTATTATTAATTTTTATTATTATTATTATTAGTAGTAGTAGTAGTGGTAGTAGTAGTAGTAGTAGTAGTAGTAGTAGTAGTAGTAGTAGTGGTTTTGTTATTATTGTTATAAGGGCTTCCAGCTTCTAAGACGTATGTAACTGCATTTTCACGCTACAGTAATATTATATGATGAAAGTAGATTATTTAAGTAGAAGCATGCAATGGTGATTTCCTCATCTCAACCAATTTATTGAAACAAAAGCCAACAACAGTGGTGGGTTTACCACAACAAAAAATGTCAATGTCTCAATAACTTGTCATGTGCCCTTGAGCATCAATTACAGCTTGACAACCACGTCTTATGCTGTTCACAAGTCGACTTAGTGTCTGCTGAGGCCTGGCCCCCCACTCTTCTTGAAGGGGGCCCTCAGGTCATTGAGCTTCTGGGGCACAGAGTTAGGAGCCTCTACACGGCCACTCAGCTCATCCCATAGGTTTTCTATGGGATTCAGGTCTGGAGAAAGTGCAGGCCACTCCATTTGAGGTGCCCCAGTCTCCAGCAGCCGTTCTCTAATGATGCCACCTCCATGAGCTGGAGCGTTGTCGTCCATGAAGATGAGATGAGGCCTGTGTTGTTCATGCAGGGGCACAATGACTGGATGAATGATGTCATTCAGGTAGTATGGACTTGTCACTGTACCATTCACAAAGTGTAGGGCAGTTCTGTATTGACCAGACACACCTGCCCACACTGTAACACCACCACCACCAAAGGCTCATCTGGTGATAGCAGTGGCTGATGCGTAGCGCTCTCCTTGACGTCTCCATCATTTCTGCTCAACGTGAATGGACTTTCATCAGAGAACAGCACTGAGGCCCCTGGTCCCTCGTCCAGCGTCAACGCTCCCTGGCCCCTGCAAGACCATGATGCCTGTGCCTGGTGGTGTGGTCAGGTGCCCTTGCAGGTGGTCTAGCACGCAGACTGACGTGACACTTGGTGCCTCTCACCTCCCTTAAATGTGCTGCTGGAGTTTATTGGCATCATCATGTGGTTGCGCAGGGCACTGTTCACAATGAAGCGCTCATCAGTGTGGGATGTGGCCAAAGGACGTCCACTTCTATGCCTTTCTGTGACTCTTCCAGTCTCTGTATCTCTGTTGCAACCTGCTGATGACACTCTGTGACACTCTAAGCTCAGTGGCCACTTCCCTCTGACAACATCCTGTTTGAAGCCTCGCAAGGCGAGGTGCTGTTGATCAGTTGTAAGGTGTGGTCTTGGTCTCATGATGTCAACATGTGAACAGCATGATGAAGAGGACTGTTTAAATACCAACTCTAATTGAACCAGGACACGTATTGGTCCATTCATGGATCAAACACCTGTTGTGAATTTTGCCGTTCAGCTCCTTGTTAGAGAACAGCAAGTTGTGCAAAAAGTACTGAGACATTGAACAGTTGGACATGTGCATTCAAAAGTTTAGAGAAGGTCAAATTAGGTTAACCTGTAAAGGTTATAGTGCATTTTAGCTTCATCCTGAAAATTTCACCTGAAAGCCCAATATCCCTAACTTTTTGTGAGTAGTGAAATATACATGTAGTATATCTATGTATATTGTGCAGGTTTTGGTCAGGTTATGGAATATAAAAAAAAAAGTATAGTTAAAAAAAATATTGTGCTGTTTTTCAGGCGATAGCAGCGCAAGGGCAATTGATGAAACAGTGCAGTAGTGAGTGTAAACAGTTATACAGTGCAAGGCAGTAAATGTAAACAGATGAACGTTGCAGAAAGTGAGATGCAACAGGTAAGCAGGTCACAACAGGTAAGCAGGTAACCATTTAAAGTCCAGTGCTGGGGGGGGGGGGGTTATTCAACAGTGTTACAGCCTCTGGAAAGAAGCTGTACTTGAGCCTGCTGGTGAGGGAGCGCAGGCTGTATCGCTTGCCAGATGGGAGAAGGGTGAAAAGTCAATGGTTAGGGTGGGTGTCATCCTTGACAATGGATTTGGCTTTGTTTAAGCAGCGGTCATGGTATGTGTTGTGGATGGGGGGGGAGTATACAGCCAATAGTCCTCTGGGCAGAGTTCACTACTCTTTGTAGTGCCTTGCGGTCGGCAACATTGCAGTTACCGTACCAGACAGAGATGCAGTTTGTAAGTATGCTCTCAGTGGTACAGCGGTAGAAGTCCGATAGAATCCTAGGACAAAGCTGTGCTTTCTTAAGGGTCCGTAGGAAGTGAAGGCGCTGATCCGCCTTCTTCACACAGACTGGAGGAGTTGAGGGACCAGGACAGATTTTCTGTGATGTGGACCCCAAGGAACTTAAAGCTAAACACACGCTCCAACTCAGCACCGCTGATATGGAGGGGGGTGTGTGCCCTGCTCCTGGTTCTCCTGAAGTCCACAATGATCTCCTTGGTGTTGAATTCCAGGTTATTGTTTATACACCACGTAGTTAGATGTTGAACCCCATCCCTATATGCTGTTTTGTCATCTCTGATCAGGCCCACCACAGTGGTGTCATCTGCGAACTTGATTATGGCATCGGAGCCATAAACAGGGGCACGGTCGTGAGTGAATAGAGCAGAGGGCTCAACACACAACCCTGCGGCACGCCAGTGTTCAGGGTGATAGTGGAGGAGGAAAGACTCCCCAATTTAACAGCCTGGGGTCTGTTAGTAAGGAAGTCCATAATCCAGTTGCAGAGTGAGTTGCTGGTGCCAAGCTGGCTGAGCTTGGAGGGGATCACAGTGTTGAATGCAGAACTACATTACATTTAGTCATTTAGCAGACGATTTTATCCAAAGCGACTTACAATTGTCAAAGACCGACGGACGCAGCCATCAGGAGCAATTAGGGGTTAAGTGTCTTGCTCAAGGACACTACAGCATGCTAGCAGGAGGAGCCTGGGATCGAACCAGCAACCTTTGGATTACTAGACCACCAGCTCTACCGCCTGAGCTACCATCCCCTAGCTATTAACTAAAGTCAATAAACAGCATTCTAACATATGTCTCATCCAGATGGGTGAGTGCTAGATGGAGCACTGTGGAGATAGCATCCTCTGTTGATCGGTTGCGTCGGTAGGCAAATTGGTACGGGTCCAGTGAAGGGGGCAGGCAGGCTTTCAGATGTGAGAGGACCAGCCTCTCAAAAAATTGTGCAATGATGGGTGTCAGTGCAACAGGGCGGAAATCATTCAGTTCCTTGGCTGTAGAGTGTTTAGGCAACGGAACAATGGTGGCAGATTTAAAACTGTGGGGGACTGTTGATCGGGCTAGTGACCTGTTGAAGATGTCAGTGAAGACACCAGCCAACTGCTCTGCGCAGGCTCTCAGCACACGTCCGGGGACTCCATCAGGGCCAGCAGCTTTCCGAGCATTCACCCCGCTCAGGATGTTGCTCCCGCTCAGGATGTTGCAGACCTCTGAGGCGGAGAATTTAAATGTGTCCTCGCCTGTGAAACGGCTGACTTGAAGGCTGCCTCCTTGTTTTCCCGATCAAATCGAGCGTAGAAGTGGTTCAGCTCGTCTGGGAGGGAAGTGGAGGAGGGTGGGGGAGAGTTGCATGGGGATTTGTTGGTGAGTGTATGTAGGCCTTGCCACATACGCCGGGGGTCAGAGGAGTTGAAGTGCTCTTCAATCCTTTCCTTGTAGTTGTGTTTGGCCCTGGATATTCCTTTCCTCAGATTGGATCTGGCACTGCTGTAGGCCTCCTGGTCTCCCGACCTGAAGGCTGCGTCCCTGGCCTTGAGGAGAAGGCGAACTTCTTTGTTCATCCAGGGTTTCTGGTTAGGGAATAATTTCACTGATTTATGTGTCGTCACTCCCTCTGCACACTCGTCGAGGTAATCCATGACAGATTTGGTGACTGTGTGAATGTTGGTATGAGAGTCCTTGGTGGCATCAGCAAAAAACCCTTTCCAGTCAGTGAGTCGGAGCTGGTCTTGAAGAGTGGGATCTGCATCTTCCATCCAGACTTTAACGGTCTTTGTTGTTGGTTTCACATGTTTAATGGGAGGGGAGTATTTTGGCGTGAGAAACAGAGAAATGTGATCGGACTGACCAATGTGGGGGAGGGGTGTGACTTTGTAAGCAGCAGCAACATTAGTATTACAATGGTCTAGAGTGTTACTGCCTCTTGTGAAGCAAGTAACATTTTGGTGAAATTTAGGGAGAACGGTTCTTAGGTTGCAATGGTTAAAGTCTCCAGTGACAATAAAAGCCCCATCTGGATGTTTAGTCTGAAGCTTATTAATGGCAATAGAAAGTTCCTTCATTGCCGTTTTACTGTTGGCATCAGGTGGAACATACACAGCAATGGCAACAATGCAGCTGAACTCAGGTGGAAGGTAGAAGGGCCTGCATCTCACCATTAAATACTCCAGTTCAGCAGAGCAACGGGCACCAAGAGTGACGCAGTCCGTGCACCAAGTTTTGTTTACATAAATGCATAAGCCGCCTCCTCTGCTGTTACCCGTGGTCTCTGCAGTCCTGTCCGCTCTGAAGATAGAGCGTCCTTCTTGTTCCACCACGCCTGTTGGAGTGTCGTTGTTAAGCCAAGTTTCAGTGAAAAACATGACGTTACAGTCCATAAGGCTTTTCTGTGTGAGGGCCCATAACTTCGTCCAGCTTGTTGAACAAAGAACGCACGTTGGCAAGAAAGATGGTAGGCAGCGCAGTTCAGTGCGGGTTTAGTCTTAGCTTAGCACGCACTCCACCTGGTTTACCCCGTCTCTGCCTGCGGTTGCGTCTCTGTCTACGAGCCTTTCCAGTCGGTAAGAATTGTCCATCTGGGAGCGGTGATCTGATCAGCTCCGGAGGGAGCAGTTTGAAGTTGAACGGGTGATCCAAAACTAAGTTCTTGCAACTTTGATGTATATCCAATAGTGAGTTTCTGTTGTAGGTTCGTTTCACTCGAGTGTTTCGAGTGAAAACAAGTAGAATAGTCAGATAAATAAACACTAATTCGCAAAAGCCGGAGAGACGCCAAGCCGCGTGCACGTGCCGCCATCTTTGATCTTCATATGCCAATAAGCACCTTTATACATTTCCAAGTCATCTCTGAATCATGTGGTGTAGAATCATGGTTCAGAGTGAATCCATGACAGATTGGGGTTTAGAGTCAAGGTAGATCCTTGTGACAAGAAGTGATGGAACTGGAAACACTGCCGCTTGCGTCCAAAGGGGGCGCTAATTTGACTTCCAATGTCCCTAAAACTCTTCAAAATCAAACTCTTCGTTTCGCCAGGAGCCACATGGAAGCCTACGTGGTGAGCTGTCCCCAGGAGGTGGAGCAGTTCAACGAAGAGGTGAACGGGCTGGTGCGCCGACTGGGACGAGACCTGGAGGACCAGTACAAGGACGACGTCAAGGTACGATGGGGGGGAACGCCAAAACCGAGCTCCGTCGCTGCATCGTTGGCCATGGGCGGACGTTGAGCCTCTCGGGTGTCTCCTCAGCCCTACCTGAGGAGGATGATGACCAGGAAGTGGCTCAGAAGCGATGAAGACTTCAGGCAGCTCCACCGCCGAACCGACATGCTGTTGCAGCAGAGTGAGAAGATGAGGCCGCCCCACGTGCAGGTGAGCGCCCGCCGCCTCGGCAGCAAGACGCAGGGTGTTCAAAACGCTCAGAGCGTTGTGATAGGAAATGGGGAAGCTTTGCCAGGGATCCAGCGGCTCAGGGTCTGGGTCACTGCACGGTGCAGGGTTCAGTTTAGCTATGTCTTCCAGTTTCATCTATTCCTTTTTTTGGGCTTATAATAGTAAGATATAGAGATGAGATAAGATAAGATCCCTCAGAGGCATAAAGCAGAGTAACAGCAGGAGAATGTGCATTCAATTACCATGTACTGTATATTCATACATACAAAAAGCAATCAAATAGTAAAAATCGAATAAGGCATAATACAAATTCTGCGACTCATCAGTTCTGGGTTCTGTATGTTCTTTTTGCACCACCATTTTTGCACCGCCTCTACTTTTGCACTGGTGACATTTATTTTCTGCAAATTGTTGTGCCACAACATTCAAAATGCAAAATGATTACTATTCAGTCTGCACTGTTATTTCATTTCTAAGACGTTATAGAATGTCAGGTAAGGTCTGTTTGGCTCAGAGCTTCACCGTTACTTCTACCACTACCACTACTGAATCAGATCGTACCCTAAAAATGTTGATCCGATTGGATCCTGAAACTAAATCTGATCGAACGGAGGATCCTCTTCAGGATCCTTCCTAAAGAGCTGCTCTCCGTCTTGGCGCCAGTGACACTGTATCTTGCGGAGGCAGAAGGTTCAGGGTTTAACGACCCGCCCTCCTGCGTGACTGGAAGGGAAGTTCTTGCTGTTATTGTGACGATCCCCGTTGATGTTCCAGGAAAACTCATTTGGAATCCCGTCATTTGCCCTGGCGCCGCTTCAGCGCTGGGGCTTAATGAGTCAGTTGGCTCCGTCCACGTGGATTCCTGGGCAGGAGGAAACAGAGTAGATGCAGGAAGCGCCGGGGGGCGGGGGGGGGGTGGAGGTGGAGGTGCCGCTCAGATGATCCGAGGGCAGGCGGTCGTCTAACAGAGGAGAGTTTCACTTCCTGTTTTTTTTCCTGCTGCAGACGCTGGTGGAGCGGCTGCAGCGGCACGTGGTGAAGGAGCTCGCCGCTCAGCTGATGAAGAACAGCTACTCCTGCAGGAACGTGAAGCACGAGAAGGCGGCGAGGAAGATGAGGAGGCAGTGGGCGGAGCTGGCGGAGCTGTTCGTCTCCATGGTAACGACCCCCCCCCGTGCCAACTGACTCACCGCCCGTTTCCCGTCTTCCTGTGTACAATGAGAAATCCTGGCACTTCACACTCAGAGGGTTCAGCACACCCCTGGAACACTTCATCAAGATTTCACGATAACAAGGGTCTGACGCCGGCGTAAGACACGAGGGACCCAATGCAACAATGAATCCATGAAAAACCTCCACATGCACAGCATCCAGTCAGAAGGAAAGAGCCAGCGTGCGCTTTTCAGGTGAAGCTGATTTATTGCACTGGGGATGAAGGAGCATTTCTAACCTGTAGCTGCGCCTCCGCCCTACAGGGCAGGGGGCGCAGCCCCGTAAGATTCCCTGCCGCACGCCCCTGCAGGCGGCGGCGGCGGCGGAGGGCGGAGACCCCCCACCGCCTAAAGGGTGGATATGTAAAGCTCTTTGATTGACACGTGGAGTTGCCGACCCTCCGCCTCTTCCGTTGGTTTAAGCCTCGCACGTTTTGAGCTGCACCCGATAATTCCTCGCCGCCACCGCCGCCATGACGGGCCTGAACCCGACTCGTGTCACCCTCCACGCCCGCATTAACCAGCCCAAACCCAGGTTCCCAGACCACGCAGCTGGAGGAACTTTGTTGATGCTTTGGTTCCTCATACCTGGATCGGTTCCTTTATTTTTAGCTCCTTATGCAAACCGCCGTTCCACTTGAGTGGAGAACCGCTGAGTTCCCGCACAGTTCCCACACTGTGGGAGTTATGAAGGAGAGAAGCTATAACACCTCTCTCAATTAGATTTTTTACTAAATGATAAAATTCACAATTCAGTTGTTATTTATTTATTGTGTTGTATTGTATTATTTATATATGTATTATTTAGCTGGTTCAAATAATATATTTTTAAAATATATAATATATTATTATATATATATTTTTCATATATATATTATATTGTATTTTGTGGCCCACCTCTGCACTTTGGGATTCAGTGGTGTAAACTATTTTATAAAATAAGATAAAACTTCATTAATCTCAGAGGGACATTCGGGATGCTATTTTAACTTTCAGTTTAAACCCGTGGTTCAGGGTAGTACTAAGGAGTGCTGCTGGTTTCATCATACTGGAACTTAAGAACTTACGTAATAGTGGGTGACACACGTGCACTTCAAAGCAGCCGTGCACTGTGCTGTGGTCTCCTCCAGGGGTCGACGCAGGAATGGCTCCTCCACCTGGGAGAGCACCTGAGTGACATCATCGGACGGAAGAACAAGACGGACATCAAGGACCACCTGCAGCCCCTGGCTGAGCAGTACCCGGACTTCAGGTCAGTACCACAGACTTTAGGTCAGTACCACAGTCTTCAGGTCAGTACCTAGACGTCAGGTCAGTACTACAGTCTTCAGGTCAGTATTCATACACGGCAGATTTGTAGATTGAAGTAGCTCTCACTGCTTTTATCCTTGGATGTGTTTGAGAAATGTTCAAGATTTTTAAGATTCAAGATTTTTATTTGTCACATACATATACATACTTCCATACATATATGCAGTGAAATGTAATTATAAATGTGCTTTATAATTAAATCCTTCTGTCGGCCCGTTCTACTCTCAGGCCGCTCGTGTACTGTAGTTGTGAGGAAATCAAAAGTAGGTCAACGCCTAAAACACCTCCCACCATTGATCCATTCTCCTGGCAGCGTGAGTTGTCCTGTAACTGTCCCAGCGAGTGCTTTCCCTGGGATTCAGGAAAGTCAGGAAAGAGACCCATTTACCATCAGAGCCGCTCTGGGAAACATGCGCATCTTGACCGGAGCTCTGGGCGGCGCCGGGGCCGGAGCTGTTAGAGAGGGAATTCCGCTGTGAACTCATGGAAAGAGCAGGATGCAGGGGGGTTTCCAGGGGCCTGGAGTTTGGGAGGCAAGCGAGGAGCAGATTGATGCTGCGGGAACGTGGGGCCGAGCGTAAAGGAGAGTCGAACACTAAACTAAACAGCATCAGACTGCCGCACCACCTCTTGCTCCGCTAAACCTTGGTGTTCAAGTGTCAAACCAGGCTTGTTGAACAGATTCCCTTCGTCCTTGAAAAGGCCCGACTGTATAACCGAACCACGCAATAAAAATAATCCCGATCAGATCAGTTATTCGTGACTTAGCCAGGTGCCGTGGTAGTAGGTCTGCAGCCGCCCTTTCTGACACCGCATGAGGCACCTTTTATGCACCTGTACAAAGAAATCCACCTTCATCCCGTACAAGCTGCCTAAGAGATGGTTGACGCGCCTCGACGGCCAAAGCTTTGTAATCCTTGAACCCCTCCCTTACCTTAACCCCACCCTCTTGTCCTGTGGTTCTCGGTGGTTTTCCTCCAGCAAGAAGCACCTCTCGGCGGTGCTGTACTTCCGGGGTCTGGTTCGGGGTCGGGAGCGGCAGCTGATCCTGCAGCGTCTGGTGCAGATCCAACGCGGCCTCGGGGACCGCGGCGACCGCGGCCGAGCGCTGTTCAGCGAGGTGCCGGTCCCCGTCCACACCGACTGCCTGGCGGAGCTGCCCCTCTGCCTGTCCTTCCTGCTCCCAGACAACTAGTCTGTCGCCAGGGCACTTGCCGGCTTTCGCGGGCTGAAGCCGAGACGTGGGGAGCGCCCCCGGTGGCTGTTTCCAGAACTGCTTTAAACCCCACCGCACCAATGCAAGTGGATGGAGGACGAGCCAAGGTAGCCCCACCTCAAAGAACCAGGGACAAGCTGACCATGTCCCTGATGATGGCCTACTTTTAGACTTCACAAATATTGTCTCTATTTTTGGGTTTTGGAAAATTCAAAGGATATTGGTGAGAAACTCAAAAACCTTAAAATTATATCCTGGTCCCTCTGGCAACTACGTCAACACATATTTTTGTCCAAGTTACTTTACTTTGCCGTATTTTATTTATTTTAATTCCATTTGCAAAGTTGAAGGTTCCATGACATTAACAAATACAAAATACGCCAAATGAAGTTACTCTGACAAACAACACGTGTTACTGTAATCAGCGTAATGTGACAAAAATGATACGATATTGATATATGATATTTTCTAATAATGGAATGGAAAATGTGTGTGCTGCCGTGTAAACATCAACGTTTTTCCATGAGATGTTTTTTAGATTTGCAGTTTTGTGCGAGGGAAAAGGTGTTTGTCATCCAACGGTTGTGCAATAAAAGTAAAATCTTGTGCGGTAGCTGTGACGTGCAGGTACACACCCTTCAATACTCCAGTGATTTGAACTTGATCCAAAGACGTTTTCCCTGGAAGAGCTCAATGCTCTTCCAGCGAAAACGTCTTTGATTGGAACCTGTGATTCATTTGAATTCCTGGTAAGGAATCCAGAGGCAGACTGGATGTAGGCGTCGCCCGGGATTTCGACCTCCTCTCACGCAATTTATTCACATTTATTCTGAGGAGATCCAACCCATTCATTAGGTTTGCAGAGGGCTTTCACGCTGTTTTTCACAGATTGTTCTTCCTACTTCTAGATTTGTGGAACTCATTCATCCGGTGCAGAGTGCACCCGTTCACACGCAGAGGAAAACGAATAAACTCTGGTAGCGAAAGGGAGTTTCCAGAGAGAACCTGCCGTGCCAACAGCTGCTTGAAATTCAATTAAGAAACAACATTCATTCAATGCAGAATGAAGACGAAGCTGTGGAATGGATCACAATGATGTGGAAACGTGTTGGTTTTAGAATGTACTTCAGGTTTTTAAAGTTAATAGTTTGAACACTCAATGCACTAATGACCACACATGTTGTATTCTACATACATTATACAAAACTTTATTTTGAAAATTGTAACTTAAAAGCGCCGCCCGATCAGAGGCAATATGTATATTATTATTATTAGTAGTAGTAATGTTATTAGTATTATTACTGTTATTGTTGTTGCTGAATACTGAAAAGTCTGATTTATATTATTGTTTCAATCTGTGTTTTGTGCTGAAAACGCTGCGTTTCTATTTACGTTGAATGGAAGACGGTTCCTTTGATTGAATGAAGATGCAGGGAGCTAAGTAATAAAAGGGTGTTTTTGGATGGTACGTCCGGAGTGTACCTCTGTCTCTCTGCTGCGTCTCAACCTTCCCCAGCGCTCCTGTTGACATGGGGGGCATGACAACACGCCTGGCATCAGCACTTCTCTGTTGTTAGAAAAGCTCTTTTTCTTACATTTGCTTGAACTTCCCATATTTACATACAAACATAAACGAGTTGAAAACCATGATGCAGGTTTCTTCAGAGGGTCTGTCTGTCTGTCTGTCTGTCTGTCTATCTATCTATCTATCTATCTATCTATCTATCTATCTATCTATCTATCTATCTATCTATCTATCTATCTATCTATCTATCTATCTATCTATCTATCTATCTATCTATCTATCTATCTATCTATCTATCTATCTATCTATCTATCTATCTATCTATCTATCTATCTATCTATCTATCTATCTATCTATCTATCTATCTATCTATCTATCTATCTATCTATCTGCACGGTGGCGCAGTGCATTGCACTGCTGCCTCACAGCAAGAAGGTCCTGGGTTTGATTCCCGCCTGGGGCGCTGTTGGCACCGTGCTCCGGTGGGTTATCTCCCAAACAGGAGCCTTTCTGTGTGGAGTTTGCATGTCCTCCCCGTGCTCACATGGGGTTTCCTCCACCTCACGTCAGTAAGGACCCCCCTCAAAAACATGCACCCATCATCGTCTGACCAGCGATGGACACTTATCACCTGGTCCACGTACGCTGCCCACTGCTCCTGGCTGTGCCCCCGGAGGAAGGACAAGCCAGGATGGATTAAAAGCAGAGGAGCCATTTCACCCGCCACCATCAAGCTCGTGCATGTGTGTGTGTGTGCAAGCATGTGTTGTGGAGTGTCGTGTGACAAATAAAGTCTGTTTCTTCTTTCTGTTTCTGTTTCTATCTATCTATCTATCTATCTATCTGTCTGTCTGTCTACAGTATCTATCCGCGGCGCTGGAGGCTTTTAAGCTCTTTAAGGTGCTTGAGGTTTTTCATGTTTTTTAAGGTTTTGAAGGCGCTTAAGGTCTCCTCAGGTGTGGAAGAGCGGCGCCAGGTGATGGTTGTTCACACATGATGGAGAAGGGACTAGATAGATAGATGGATAGACAGACAGACAGACAGATAGAGTTAGTTGCTTCCTCCATCATGAGTGATTTGCAGTAGTGGTTAGAAAGAAGCGTCTCACAGGAAGTCAAAAGTGGAACAGAAAGTGAAAGTTTCATCCAACATCCTGTCATAAAACAACCATCACCTGCCGCCGCTCATCCACACCTGAGGAGACCTTAAGCGCCTTCAAAACCTTAAAAAACATTAAAAACCTCAAGCACCCTAAAAAGCTTAAAAGCCTCCAGTACAGCAGCACCACGTGTGTGTTTCCAGAACCATGTGTTGGATCTTCAGGTGCTGCAGGTGTACAGGTAGGACCACAACTAGCTTTCATCTGTATCTATGGGATGTCTTTGGAGAACTTAGGGCGAACACATCTTAAAATGAATTCATTCTGAATTAATTCCTGATCAATATATTACTTAAGAAATTGAAAACTTGGTGAGACAACAATATAGGAAACCATATAAACGTCACTAATGTCATGGTATCATGGTATGTCATGTATTGAAGCATTAGAAAATACAGTACATGCAAATGAGCTTTAAAACATCAGTGTATTAGAATAATGTTCTGTTGGCAAGCATTCGATGCTCCGCTGCCGTGTGGTGTTGTGGTGTTATGTTATTGTTATTTCGACGAAATGATACTGTTGTTTTTTTTTAAGATTATAACGTTAAAGCTTCCCTAAACTAAGATTAAAACTTCATTGATCACTGGGAGCGAGCCCCAGTAACTGTTTATAACTCCAGAACCTCCCGTCTGAAACGATGCAGAAACAGCTCGAGTGCTGTTAAAATCCATTGAATTTCCAAAGTCTGACTTATTCATGGGGAATTCTAAGCACTTTTATTTTCGAAACTGAAAGGCTGTACAGCACATGGTCTCACAATGCAGGAATGTTCAGTCTTCATATTAAAAATGATATGAAACTTGGAACAATTCTACTATTTATTGGGAAAGTCTTTGCAACATCTCGATTTCAGGTTACCTATTTTAATATATAAATATAAATATATATCTGGCACCAAGACGTTAGCAGCAGATCCTTTAAGTCCTGAAAGGTGGAGGTGGGGCCCCCATGGATCAGGCTTGTTGTTCCGGCACATCCCACAGAGGCTCCATGGGATCGGACCCTAACTCCACCCATCCACATGATGTAGAAGAAAAGGTGATTCATCAGACCTCCACCTTCTTCCATCGCTCCATGGTCCAGTTTTGACGCTCACGTGTCCATTGTAGGTGCTTTCAGGGGTGGACAGGGGTCAGCATGGACACTGTGAGCTCCCATACGCAGCAAGCTGCCATGCACTGTGTGTTCTACACCTTTCTATCATAGCACCGTCCACTTTGTGCTACAGTAGTTCTTCTGTGGCATCGAACCAGACGGACTGGACCTGGCTCCCCACGTGCATCAATGAGCCTTGTCGCCGGTTCAGCGGTCGTCCTTCCTTGGACACTTTTGGTAGTAACCACTGCAGAGCGGGAACAGCCACAAGACCTGTGCTTGTGGAGATGCTCTGACCCAGTCGTCCAGCATCACAATGTGCTCCTTGTCAAAGTGGCTCAGACCCTTACGCTGCTTCAACACATCAACTTCAACAACTCACTCTTCACTTGCTGCCTCATATATAATATATAACACTATATATAATAATAATATATAACGTTATATATATAATTACATTATGTAACACTATAATATATAAAAATAATATATAACACTATATATAATAATAATATATAACAGTATATATATAATAATAATAATATATAAAAGTATATATATAATAATAATATATAACAGTATATATATAATAATGATAATATATAAAAGTATATATACAATAATAATATATGAGTAAATATATAATAATAATAATATATATATATAATAATAATATATATAACAGTATATATGTGTGTGTATATATATATATCCCAACCCTTGACAGGTGCCATTGGAACCAGATGATCAATGTTATTCACATCACCTGTCACTGCTTTAATGTTGTGGTTGATCGCTGTATATAGGACTATCTATCTATATAAAATCAAAAATTAACTGAATGCTTTTAAATTATATCATGGAAAATTTGTTTTGAAATTGAAAGGCTGGAAAGCTTCTGGGTTATAAAACTAAGTTTGTGTAATAGGTCCCCATCCAATTGAAACATGTGAAGTGTGACTGGTAAAAAAGTGGAGCAGTCAAGTGCAGTTATTACACTTTGAAAATGTTGTGCTGCCAGTGTCGTCTGGCCTCCGCGATGTGAAGGTCAGAGCAGTTCAACCTCTGATGCTTTGAGAGTTTCCCTCAAAGGAGGAGGCTCCTCCTGCCCCCAGGCTCCTCCTCCCCCCAGGCTCCTCCTGCCCCCAGGCTCCTCCTCCCCCCAGGCTCCTCCTGCCCCCAGGCTCCTCCTGCCCCCAGGCTCCTCCCCCTCAGGCTCAGTCAGAATATATAGACTCCCTGGACAGCATTGCTGCAGGAGAGATGCTGGGTGAGAATATACACTTATTTATTTTTAAATATACTTTAGGAAATAATTGTTTTTTCATTTAAAACCAGAATTCTTAATAACAACACACATTTCTTTCAATGATTAATTTGGATCAAATGGTTTCAAAATGGGCACTAACTGCACAGAAGCAGCTTTTTCCTCATTAAAAGTATATTATATTATACATATTCATGTGAGTTATAGTAACTAACTAATGTGTTTTCTTTTGGGTTTTTTGCAGCACCAATGATTTCCCTTGTATGTATGTGACAAATAATCTCTTGAACTTGAACTTGAATTTCATTTCTAACTTTAATTGACTAGTTTTACATGAACTCCAGTCTTTGCAGACACTACGATGTGAGTTTTACAAACCGAATGTTTTTACTTCACTTTTTTGGGGAATTTGGGTTTTACTGAATGCTGAAATAACATCCTTCCAGAAGTTTAGCAAGTTGGCAAGTGCAACTTTCAAGGCAGAAAGTGAACTTTTTGCTTTAAAGTCAAAGTGTATTTTTATTTCCAGCACTGTGTGTTTCATGGGTCTTTGCAGCTCTGTTCAGAGCAACACATGAGTCAGTGCTGCTCCTTGAATCCTGCAGAACACATGCAGATGCACCCGGCTTCCTCCTCTGGAGGAAAACGCTTCCACTTCAAACTCCCCAAACTGAAGAGGAACCAGAGAAGACGGAACCAAGGGTGTGAAGCGGTGGATTCAAAGCTCATCCCCGGGTCCCCAGAGGGTGATGACACGTCCTGTTCTCCAAAACCAGGTGTGTGTGAATGTGCAACAGTGCCATGTGTGTGCATGCAGAATATTGAAAATACAAGGCTTCACTACCTGCACTGACCATTGAAACACAATTAAACATTTTCCCGGACTTCGTCATTCAGGCTTAAACTATTTATGGTAATTATTCCCTGTTATATACACACCTGGAGGCCTATTGAGATCACAATCTCTTTTGCAAATAGAGATGCAAACATCAATGCTGTGTCTCTTTAAAACGACCACAAAACGGCTCATTTTACCTTAAATATTCTCATTGTTATTATTATTATTATTATTATTATTATTATTATTGTTGTTGTTGTGGTTACTGTTATTATTATTATCAGTATAGACAATGTAGATTAAAGAATGTGGAAGCAGTAAGTGCAAGCTAAAATGAAATGTCTATATACAGTACGTGTATATATACATATACAGTAGTGTGTGTGTGTGTGTGTGTGTGTGTGTGTGTGCGTGTGTGCGTGTGCGTGTGCGTGTGCGCGTGTGTGTGTGTGTGTGTGATAATCATCCAAAGTTATTTGTGTATAAACTTGCAAAAATCTTTACAGAAGTTTAGACTTAATGTGGGTGTAGATGAGCAGCTGAGGACAGACTAGTTCATGGATTCATTTAGGAACCAGAAGAACTCTCTAGAACACAGCCCTTCCTTCTGCCCCCCCAGAGGAACCCTCCTTCCAGCAGAACTTGGAGCGGTGCCGCCTGGCCGAGGCCGCCCGCCAGCTGATAGAGCGGGAGGAGCGTCTGTTCGGGGAGATAAGGGAGCTCCAGCAGGGCGAGGACGAAGGAGAGCAGAGCCTCCTCGCCGGGGACCGCGCAGCCCTCATGGCGCTGGTGGAGCGGGCCCTCAAGGACTCTCTGAACCCAGACCCGGACCACCTGGAGGTCCTGAGGTCGGCGGTCGGCGCCATGGTCCTGGAAGAGAAGCAGGACCGGCGGTGGCGGGACGGGAGGACCCACACCCTGCCGGCGTGGAGGCCCGGCAGGCTGCGGACGAGACACGACGCCCTGCTGCGGCAGCTGGTGGAGGAGAGGATGGAGGACTGCGCGGAGGGAGCGCCGGGGCCCGCCGGGGGCGCCGGGCTGTCGTCCATCCAGAAGGAGCTGTGCGGGTACGGGAGGCAGCTGAGGCAGGACCTGCGGCGGGTGGTGCAGGTGGTGAGGATCTGCTACCCGCCCCAGGTGGACGTGTGCAACCTGTACGCCCGGCTGTACCACCACGCCTTCAGATCCAGGATCATCAGCATTGCAGAGTTCAGCCTGGACGCCAAGGACTGCTTCTGCCTGCTGCGCTGGGTCCACGACTTCTACCCCAAGTGAGCGCGAGATACTCGGCCTGAACAGTCAGGAAACAGTCTTACATCTGAGTTGATGAGGTGTTCATTTCAACACGGAGAGAGAAATCCAAGAAAATCCTTGTTCTTATGCGTAAAAAAGTACTGGTTAGATGGAGTATATGACGTTACTATCTAAAGTAAACTAGTCCCGGTTCAGAGAGTCATCTATCTGTATGCAGTAAGACTTATCTTTATTCTGACCTGCAACACTGGACTGAAGAAGACAAAGATGATTTGTCTGAAAAACATTCCTTTAAAAATCTGTTTCAAAAAGTTCTTCAAATGTAATAGAAGTAACTCTCTGAGACCTGCAGACCCCTTGATCATGTTCCCAAGAGCCTGCCTGGAAACGACAATATCACTGTTGACAACAATTTCATCTCCACATCAACCGTCTTCACTCTCAAATGATTCCCTGTCTCTGCGTCCTCCATCGCAGCATCCTGAAAGCTGAGGAGTTGTCTGAACATGTGGACTACGACACCCTGGGGAAGCTGCTGCCTCAGGGCCTTCACGCCTCTCTGGAGGAGCAGTATCTTGAACGCACTCAGGTGAGCAGCCCGCGGGGGCCGCGCCGCACATCCGCCCGCACGTGGCGCTGGAGGCTTGATGACCCTCCTTCCCCTTGGTGTTTAGTCGGAGGTCCAGACCTTCATCACCAGGACCCTGGAGGAGGTCAAGAAGGAGTGGATGAACGGAATCCTACCAGAGAACAGGGACGGCTGCTTCTCCAGCCCCATGGCCATCGACGTCATTCAGGTACTAACTCCACCGTGTTGGGCTGGGGGGCAGGGGGGGAGGGACAGGGGGAGCAGCGGAGCTGGGTCGGAGAAACTTTGATTTATCCCAAAATGCGCTGCCCCTACGGCCAAAGACTCGTGGTGAAGCTTTTCCCAGAATGCTGTTTAATCAGTAACCGAGGTGGAAAACTCTGAGCCCAGAGAACAAAGCTCCTGCCGCGCGGCCGGTTCCACTCTCCTCCACATGGTCGACTCAAACTCCCCGGGTGGGATTTCACTTCCTGAACCGGGGTTTTCCACCACGGCTCCGTCAGGAGTTTTATTGACCGCGACGCAGCCGAGGAATCAACCACAGCACAACGCTGTCGTCTAGCCTTGTGTCTCGCCGCTCCAAAAGTTCTCTTGGGCTACGAGTATACTGGCGAGGTTCAGGGTTCTATTCCCTGAGTCGCCCAGTGTTTGGAGCGAGACACGGTTGACAATCCAGTGGCATAAATTCTTAAATTGCTAAATTCTTCTTTATTGGAATGTTTCTTTGCAGCGCATCAACGGAGCGGTGCTGTCGCTGGAGGTCGACCTGGGAATGCAGAGCAAGGCAGAGTCCGTCGTCCGGCCCCTGGGAGACTTCCTGCAGAGGTAATGCCTCGTTTGAAGTAATGCTGTTTGTTCAAGTTATTTAAGTATAAGGTGTTTATATTTATTAAAAATCTCTGTCAAGGCCAAACAAATTGAGTCACAGCTTTATTATGAAACTGTCAAAACTGTTTGACTATGACTCCCAGACTCGCCACGTGTTAAACTGTGAGTCAAGGCTTGTGAAATAAAACAAATTTTCTTCGGCCTTTATCCTGCAGTCTCAGCAGTTTCCATGGCAACGTGATGAAGAGCAGCCGTCCCAACAGCAGAGCTGTCGTCATGGCGACCCTCCCCTGCGCGGAACAGTTCAGGTAAAGTTTCTGTCAAAACAAAGACGCTTTTCCCCTTCACGCAGCGGGTGGAGCATGGGCGTTGTCGACTCTTTTGCACTTCTGCTCATCAGCTGATTGGTGTGTAAACAGGATGAACAGACCATAATAAAATATACTGTATATTAGGGTCTGTTGCTGTTGCTGTTACTCCGGTCACCAAGCAACAGCCAGGACACCAAATGACTGCTTGATGCCGTCGCCTCCGAGGCACCCAGTCTCCACTGGAGCGGCAGGGTTCCCTGCCTTGCTGAGCGGCACCTCAGCAGCGCTCGCTGTGGTACTCGGTGAACGTGACGGTGATGGTTCTCTCTGGTCCTCTGCTCAGGGACTACGTCGTGAGGAAGGAAGATCTGTTCCCAGTGGAGGTAAAGAAAACCTGTCTGTCTGCTCTGAGCTCCATCAAGCAGCGCGCACACTCCTTCCTGCTGAGAGGCATGCACAGCGCCTTAAAGGTACGTTCCACCACGTTCCACCAGGTTCCACCGCGTTGCACCGCGTTTCACCAGGTTCCACCGCGTTTCACCGTATTTCACCGCATTCCACCGGGTTCCACCAGGTTCCACCGCATTTCACCGCATTCCACCGGGTTCCACCACGTTCCACCACATTCCACCAGGTCCCACCAGGGCATACCAGGTTCCACCACATTCCACCATGTTCCACCAGGTCCCACCGCATTTCACCAGGTTCTACCACGTTTCACCA
>NC_137198.1:2280905-2293405 GCF_960531495.2 Zeus faber | reverse complement strand
AATGTTTTTTGTCAAGACTTGGACTGAACGTCATGGAGAGAAAACACAGTTTGTAGCCGTACACGTCAGTATTACTGGAGATGCAGGGGGTGTGTGTGTGTGTGTATGAAGCTTTTTGATGTTTGTTTTGCTGTACAGATTTTTATCCTTTTCCAGGAAAACAACATTTGAAGACGTTGCACGTGTTGCACGTTGTAGCAGACGTGGCCTGACGTAGCCTGACGTGGCCTGACGTAGCCTGACGTAGCCTGACGTGGCCTGACGTGGCCTAACGTTGCCTGACGTAGCCTGACGTGGCCTGCCCTAGCCTGACGTAGCCTGACGTGGCCTGACGTGGCCTGATGTGGCCTGCCCTAGCCTGACGTAGCCTGACGTAGCCTGACGTGGCCTGCCCTAGCCTGACGTAGCCTGATGTGGCCTGACGTGGCCTGCCCTAGCCTGACGTAGCCTGACGTAGCCTGACGTGGCCTGCCCTAGCCTGACGTAGCCTGATGTGGCCTGACGTGGCCTGCCCTAGCCTGACGTAGCCTGACGTAGCCTGACGTGGCCTGACGTGGCCTGACGTTACCTGACGTAGCCTGACGTGGCCTGCCGTAACCTGCCGTGGCCTGACGTGGCCTGACGTGGCCTGACGTGACCTGAACTAGCCTGACGTGGCCTGCCCTAGCCTGACGTAGCCTGACGTAGCCTGCCCTAGTCTGACGTGGCCTGACGTGGCCTGACGTAGCCTGACGTGGCCTGACGTAGCCTGCCCTAGTCTGACGTGGCCTGACGTGGCCTGACGTGGCCTGCCCTAGCCTGACATGGCCTGACGTAGCCTGACGTGGCCTGACGTAGCCTGCCCTAGCCTGACGTGGCCTGACGTGGCCTGACGTGGCCTGCCCTAGCCTGACGTGGCCTGACGTAGCCTGCCCTAGTCTGACGTGGCCTGACGTGGCCTGACGTGGCCTGCCCTAGCCTGACGTGGCCTGACGTAGCCTGACGTGGCCTGACGTAGCCT
Organism: Zeus faber; assembly: GCF_960531495.2. Lineage (NCBI taxonomy): Eukaryota > Metazoa > Chordata > Actinopteri > Zeiformes > Zeidae > Zeus > Zeus faber. The sequence goes on along the minus strand of NC_137198.1, from coordinate 2,292,405 downwards.
GCCCTGGCCTGACGTGGCCTGACGTGGCCTGACGTGGCCTGACGTAGCCTGCCCTAGCCTGACGTGGCCTGACGTGGCCTGACGTGGCCTGACGTAGCCTGCCCTAGCCTGACGTGGCCTGACGTAGCCTGCCCTAGCCTGCCCTAGCCTGACGTGGCCTGACGTGGCCTGACGTAGCCTGCCCTAGCCTGACGTGGCCTGACGTGGCCTGACGTAGCCTGCCCTAGCCTGACGTGGCCTGACGTGGCCTGACGTGGCCTGACGTAGCCTGCCCTAGCCTGACGTGGCCTGACGTGGCCTGACGTGGCCTGACGTAGCCTCCCTGCTGGACCAACACGCAGGAAAACAAACCCTTTGGATTTTTAAACATTGATAGAGATGTAACCAGGCAACCACGTGTACACAAATATTATTCCTATTTTTTTATTCATAAACAACCGGAAAGATATTTTATTTTAGATTAAAGTATGGAAACGGTGTTTGTCTCCATTTCTTCTTTGTGTAATTGTTTTGTCCATTAAAGAACTAAAAGTTTTAAAAAGTAAAAATAAAAAGGGTGGGCAGCCATGTTGCTTTCAGGCGACAGGAAGTGGCTCTCTGCCGCTTCCTGTCCGGTTCCCGCCTTGTTTGACATGGACACCAGACGGAGCAATGTGTCCCCAACGCAGCGAGAGAGGACGGAGAGAGAGGGGCGTGGGCACCACCCAGCACTCTGTACATTTAGAGGTTTATTCCACCCAAATACTACTTTCTGTCTAAATACTTTTAGTTTTAAAGGTTAACTCCACCCAAATACTACTTTCTGTCTAACAACTTATCGTTGTAAATATTTATTCCTCCCAAATACTACTTTCTGTCCAAGTACTTTTCCTTTTAAAGGTGTATTCCACCCAAATACTGCTTCCTGTCCAAGTACTTTTCCTTTTAAAGGTTTATTCCACCCAAATACTACTTTCTGTCTAAATACTTTTAGTTTTAAAGGTTAACTCCACCCAAATACTACTTTCTGTCTAACAACTTATCGTTGTAAATATTTATTCCTCCCAAATACTACTTTCTGTCCAAGTACTTTTCCTTTTAAAGGTGTATTCCACCCAAATACTGCTTCCTGTCCAAGTACTTTTCCTTTTAAAGGTTTATTCCACCCAAATACTACTTTCTGTCTAAATACTTTTAGTTTTAAAGGTTAACTCCACCCAAATACTACTTTCTGTCTAACAACTTATCGTTGTAAATATTTATTCCTCCCAAATACTACTTTCTGTCTACTTTCTGTCTAACAACTTATCGTTGTAAATATTTATTCCTCCCAAATACTACTTTCTGTCCAAGTACTTTTCCTTTTAAAGGTGTATTCCACCCAAATACTGCTTCCTGTCCAAGTACTTTTCCTTTTAAAGGTTTATTCCACCCAAATACTACTTTCTGTCTAAATACTTTTAGTTTTAAAGGTGTATTCCACCCAAATACTACTTTGTGTCTAACGACTTATAGTTGCAGGGATAAGCTTGGAGGTGGTTGGGGCTGGGCTGTCGTCCGTCTGTCCATGTGTCCTGGGGCTGCAGCCTCCTCCGGGGCAGCTGTGAATGCTGTGAAGACAACGTAGAGTTTGAACACAATTCACAAATTCTTCACGGAACTCGAGGTGAATTTTCCAACTTGCTATACAGATGAACTAGTTTTCAATTAACTTATTTTGTTCTGTTCTCAAAGAGTTGACGTTTTCCTGAGGTGGTCAGCAGAGCCACAGCTTCCCACGGAAACAAAAAAGCTTTTTGACAGGCTGAATATTAACAATGGACAAGGACAGAGGATGTTGTTGTGCTGGGTTGGGGGGTGAGAGGGAAAAACGACTGTTTATCTTTATGTGCTGACCTCAGGATGAGGGACTCACACCATCATCCATCTTCAGCGTTCCACCCACGCACCGATCACATTCAAAATCAGATATTAAGCCTCGTCTCGGTCTGCTCGCCACCACTTATTCTCAGACGGGCCGGTGGCATTTGGAATCATTTGGAAATGTCTGTTATTTTACAGATTTCGTCTTTCCATGTTATGTTTTCAGAAAATTGTGTTTTAGTGATTTGAGTAATAAGAAAAGACGGCACATCCGGGTCGGCCATCTATTCACTTGTTCTCTCTCTCCTATTCTCATGCTTTTACCTTGAAATTCATCAAACGAGGGGCATCTTGATCATGTGTTGGGGTATCTGGATCTGGAGCGTGCAAGCTGCAGAACCAGCAATAACCCCCCCCCTGTATTTTATTTTATTGTGTCGTGTGTTTCTACATTTTTGGAACGTGTCTCTGCAGGAAGGTTTTTCTTTCAGCTGAAGAGAAGAATGTTTATTGGTCACACGACACGCCACGACGACACGTGCACACGATGACCGGTGAAATGGCTCCTCTGCATTTGACCCGTCCTGCCCTGTCCTTCCTCCAGGGGGGCGGGGGGCAGCATTCAATGACGCACCCGGGGTCCATCGCTGGTCAGACGAGGGTGTTGCGCATGTTTTGGGTGGGGGTCCTTACTGATGTTACATGGAGGAAACCTCCATGAACATGCAAACTCCACACAGAAAGGACCGTCATCGGGAGATAACCCACCGGAGCACGGTGCCAACGGCGCCCCGGGCGGGAATCGAACCCGGGACCTTCTCGCTGTGAGGCCACGGTGCCAAATGAATGAATGAATGTCGCTCGGGTGGAGTTCACAATGACAAACAGGGAAAAAATGGTGCCATTCTTCATCTGGCCCAAGAAAACGAGGTCAAGGGCGGACCTCCCTTCCAGGACGACCCGGGTGCGGTGGATGTGGAGTGAGTGACGGTGAACTCCTTTCCTGCTTTCAAGTTCGAGTTCAAGAGATAATTTGTCTGGCTCCCTTTGAAATAAATGTAATAAAAAATGTGATGATAACCATAGTAGCCAATAACATCTACAACAATTATGAATAATTACAATTATAATAACAAAATACTAAAATAACAAAAAGCTTTGTGATTTGAAGTGGTTTATTTGATTAGTGGGATGTACAGCATTTTTTTAAGTGCTATACATAAAAAAAACTATAGATAAATGCTGAAAATTGACAAAGAAACAAGACCCAGCTCTTCAGTGAGTACCTCCTGTCCTAACCTACAACTACTTAGCACCACCTTGCAGTATTTATTGTTACACTAATGTTGTTGTTACACTAATCTCTGTTGCAATGTAGCTGAATGTTATTCTCCCTTGTAAGTCGCTTTGGATAAAAGCGTCTGATAAATGACTAAATGTAAATGTAAATGTAAAAACAACAATTTAAGGAAGTTTTGAGTCTCCTACTTAAATACAAGGTGAAGCCTCATACGCCCGGAGTGTGATGTCATATGAGAGTATAAATATTTATCAGATTCATAAACAGACTCATACGTTCAAACGGAAATATGTTTTCTCAGAAATGCTCAATTTCAAAAAGCATAAAACGTGCGGAGAAAACACCGAGAAATAAGCTGAGCGTGCATCACGAAGAACACAATTAAGGGAGAAGCAGAGCGATGGGGCGGGTGGGCCACGCTCCCTCAGCCTCACGGACCCTGGAGCGGGCGGCGCCGGCGGAAGGAGAACCTGGACGGGGCCTGAGGGGCGGGGCCCGGCAGCGCGCCCAGAACCTCCGCGATCTGGGCTCCAGAGAGCGTCCCCTTCCAATGCAGCAGAGCCCGCAGGAGGTTGCGGACCTCCCTGCAGGGGGGCAGAGTTAAAGTGGTAATCCGTAAGATTAATTTGTTTGAAAAAAACTAAAAAAAACAACAACACTGATTGAAACTTTATTTGTCCGGCACTTTACAACAGCCATTCAATTTGTTTGTGTTCTGCATGTGCTCCTCTATGTGCTTTACATTGTTGGTGGCGTGGTCCGCCACACGCGAGAAGCGAAAGTGAGGATTGTTTCTGTTGAGAATGGGGTTCTGGGATGCGCGGTGAAATGCAGCCGGCGCGGTCGGGTGGACCTTCTAGCGACGACTCACCCGGGCTGGAAACGTGCCTCCATCTCCATGAGCGTGACCTTCAGGGCGTCGGTGCCTCCGCACTCCAGAGCCTCTCGCACTGCGAGGAGCGCCAGGCTCTGCTGGCCCACGCCCGCGCTCTGAGGGGACGGGAGTCAGACAAACGCAGCTTGAGATTCACCCGATGGAGGGAAATTGTCAACAATGTTCAGAGATAGTTCAAAAACGTCCACGGCTGATCAGCCTAGTTTACAGCAAGGCAAAATAACACATAAGTAAATAACACAAAACAAAATAACACAAAAATAAATAACTAAATAACAAATAACTTGATAACAAATAACTAATTCTAACTAATTGATAACTAATTCTTCGCCCGGTCAGCCTCTCTGTAGCGTTCTCTAGAATCTACTTTGTTTATCGCTGGTTGCCATGGGGCTATTGATACAGTACACGACGTTGAATCTGTTTGGAGACAGTTTGGTGGCTACAGTGGAGGCGGTCCCTTCACCTTCTATTACATTCGGGGCAGAGCTGTCTGGGCACATCGACGACCAAGACCAGGTGTGACCAGGGGTCGGGGGTCAAGCGGCCGTCGGGTATTTAGGATCAGAAACCACACAATATGTTTTTCATTTGTTCCTTTTACCAGACGTGAGAACGTGGAGTGAAGTGTCTCTGCGTCCTGGCTGACCCTCGCGCCCACGTCGCAGCCCCACCTGGCCTCCAGCCTCCCCCTCTGGCTGTCGACCAGGTGCTTCAGGTACGAGAGCTCGACCCTCTGCCGGGCCTTGACCAGCTCCACCTGGTGGTCACAGAGGGAAACGCACAAGGAAAATGTATTTATTTATTTATTTATTATTATTATTATTATTATTTTTATATTAAAAAAAAAAAGAATAATAAATAAAAAAAGTTTTGAATAAAACACGAGAAGGCTCGGCTGTGATCGGTCGAAAAGCAGGAAAACTTTTGAACTTTTGATTTTGGGTCCAAATGGAGCGAAGGAAGGACCGGGAAACATGAGGCCCGACTTATCGACGTCAATACCAGCTCCGGAATGTATTTGTAAATAGGAGGAAAACACGTGAATATCGAGTCCGGTCCAGGAAAGAACGGTAAAACCTGCCCACACTTGGTTGTGAAAATGTAGCTGATGACAATCAGGACCCGAATTTATTTCGGGTCCTGATTGTCGTTGCTCCGTTAATTCTTCTTCTTCTTCTTCTTCAGCCGTTTGGAATCTGCTTTTCAGGGCCTTCAGATACTCGAAAACTCTCAAAGACTTTGCACGCTCGTCTGTCCCACTGAGGCCTCCCGTGCCACTTTAATCACTTTTGGGTTATTTTTGCGCTTTGTTTGCGATTTATTGGATCGACTTCAAACTTGCCGAGCGCCAACCAGACACCTTCACCGCTGAGCGTCGTGACTTCAAACCCCTGAAACCTGCAGGTGGAGGCTCATCGCTGCTGGCGGCTTTGATTTACAATGACAAAAAATAAATCCATATCTGGATGCACTGTAAACATGTGTATACAGTGTTTACACAGTGTACGTATGTATATTTGAATGAACTCCTGGTGACATGGCGCCTCCAACTGATGAATAAATGAATGAATGATTGAATGAATGAATGTGGAATAATATCTCAGTGTTTTGTGAACATACCTCCCGCAGATCTTTGGAGCAGGAAGTGTGGTCAAACGTCTCCTTGAGGTCGTCCAGCAGGAGGGAAAACTCGGCGTCGCTCTCCTTGAAGTAGCTCTTCATGCGTTTCTGGGGGAAGCCCCAGAAATGGAAAAAAAAGTTGAATTTGTGTTTTGTGCGAACTGCGTGAAACTCTTCTCTCCTCCCCCATCGAAGGAGAGCTTCGCGGAAACACGGTGAAAATAAAGAAAATGTCGAGATGAACGTCTGACAGAAATATCAACAAGTTTCCCAAATATGGAAAACTGAGATTCGGCTCCTTTCATTGATTGTTTTGATGGTTGCAGTAAACCAAGCTTTAGGACGGAGACGTCGAGGCACCAGCGTCGACCTGACACTCTAACATCTGGAGAGAGTCAAGGCGTCCTACACCTCTGTGAAGTAGAAGGAAGTAGAGGAAAGTAGAGGGAAGTAGAGGGAAGTAAAGGGAAGTAGAGGAAGTAGAGGGAAGCACAGGGAAGTAGAAGGAAGTAGAGGGAAGTAGGGGAAGTACATGGAAGGAGAGGGAAGTAGATGGAAGTAGAGAGAAGTAGAGGAAGTAGAGGGAAGTAGAAGGAAGTAGAGGAAAGTAGAGGGAAGTAGAGGGGAGTAGAGGGAAGTAGCGGGAAGAAGAAGGAAGTAGAGGGAATTAGAGGGAAGTGGAGGGAAGTAGAAGGAAGTAGAGGAAGTAGAGGGAAGTAGAGGGAAGTAGAAGGAAGTAGAGGGAATTAGAGGGAAGTAGAGGCAGTAGAAGGAAGTAGAAGGAAGAAGAGGGAAGTCGAGGGAAGTAGAGGGAGTAGAGGAAAGTAGAGGGAAGTAGAAGGAAGTAAAGGGAAGTAGAGGGGAGTAGAGGGAAGTAGAGAGCAGCACAAGGAGGTAGATGGAAGTAGAGGGAAGTGGGAGAAGTAGAGTGAAGTAGGGGGAAGTAGAGGGAAGTAGAGGGAGGTAGGGGGAAGTAGAGGGAAGTAGAGGGAAGTAGAAGGAAGTAAAGGGAAGTAGAGGGAAGTAGAGAGCAGTACAAGGAGGTAGATGGTAGTAGAGGGAGGTAGGGGGAAGTAGTGGGAAGTAGTGGGAAGTAGTGGGAAGTAGGGGGAAGTAGAGGGAAGTAGAGGGAAGTAGAAGGAAGTAGGGGGAAGTAGACGTCGAGGCATCACCATCTCCTCATCCCCTGCCGAAATACAACTTTAATGTTTGAAGAGAGTCAAGGAATCCCACACCTCTGTGATGCTGCTGATGGTTTCCTTCAGCTTTTCCTCGACCTTGGACTTCATGATCCTCAGTTCCTGGCGGATCGCCTCGCTGCGAGGCGTTTTCCTTTCCTGATCACTCCATTTCCTGCAAAACTAACCCGTTATCCGGCGTCACCTGAGCTCCCTCGTGACCAAAACAGGATCAGACTTGATCAGCGGCGTTCAAACTCTGACCTTCAAACTCTGACCTTCAAACTATGACCTTCAAACTCACCTTCAAACTCTGACCTTCAAACTCTGACCTTCAAACTCTGACGTTCAAACTCTGATGTTCAAACTCTAACCTTCAAACTCTCACCTTCAAACTCTGACCTTCAAACTCTCACGTTCAAACTATCACGTTCAAACAACTCACTCCAGGGCGTTGAGGGTGTTGAGCGTCCGGAGGAAACGCGTCGCAGTCACCGTGGCGGCTTGGCCTTTGGTTTCCAGAACCATCTTCTGTACGACTTGAACACGGAAGCTGTCAAACACAAGAGAGCGACTGAGAGAGCGCCCCCGTTACGCATGCTGCATTCATTTGTTTCGTTCAATAAGGCAACGGAGCAAAATAAAATAGGTCTAAAGTAGAAGCACAGTGTTTTTATTTGCTTTATTTGGAGGACGTGTTTATATATATATATATATGTACGTGCTTAAACAAGTATAATTTTCATATTATGATTTTAAAACCGGGACAGTTTGGTAGTAAATGTTTAAAATCGGGACATTTTAGTGCTTTCCAGATATCTGTCAGGACTCGGGAACCACAGCTGGAAACCCAGACGTGTGGTCACCGTCCTCCAAGCAACTGCAAAACAATGAGGTTGTAATGTGTAAACTTTTTAAGATAAATAAATAAATGAAAAATGATTTAACCACTGATTTTTGGACACAAGCTCATGTCCCCCAGAGCACAGCCCACGCGGCTTTCATTTCTTCAGCTTGTTCCACTGGTTTTGGCCGTTAAGTCGTCCGTGAATAATAATTCAAATTCTAAATTCAAAAGAAGTACTTTGTTCAAGGTTGGACGACGAATTCAATGATACATGAATCGCTCAAAATAGTCACAAAACATACGTTTTATTTCTATGTCATACATGTTTTGTTGGGATAACATTTCAAGTTATTTCAAGATGTCTGTTTGGGGTCAGGTAAGCTGATTTACCATCGTTTTGGAAGTTATTCACTCATTCTGCTCGAGTTTCACGGTATATATTAATCGCATAGATGAATAGAATATTCCAATAAAATACTCATCAGCTCATCCTGACAATGACTCTGAGCTGTGGCTGTAAATTCAATCATCTTTTTAAATACCAAATGATATGGTACAATAAGTCATATTTTACCAGGACTATTGACCATTATTAAAAATAAATAAGGTCAAATGAAATGTGATGGATCTTTGTAAGTTTCATTTAGAGACTGACTGGTTGAGGAAGTCACGCAGCTCCTGGAGGCAGACGACCTCCACCTGCTCCTCCAGGTGGAGGCTGATGCCCCCAGCCTCCTGGATCAGGGCACTGATGTGCTACGCAAAGGAGGAGAGGGGAGAAGGAGTTCATCTACTGATCAGTTAAACCAATCCATACGACACACACACACACACACACACACACACACACACACACACACACACACACACACACAGGTCAAATAAACTGGCTCCCTTGTCTCAACATCTCATTATTTATATATCGACCCCTCTGAAAAAAGAACAGATAAACATCAAATAACTGACAAATGTTACTGCATCACATCATCACAGCCACAAAATATTGGCGGAAATTGTGAATCCGCTCATGTATTCTCGATGGACTAGAGGTAGAAGGAAGTAGAGGGAGGTACAGGAAGTAGAAGGAAGTAGAGGAACGTAGAAGGAAGTAGAAGGAAGTAGATGGAAGTAAAAGGAAGTAGAGGGAAGTAGAGGGAAGTAGAAGGAAGTAGAGGGAAGTAGAGGGAAGTAGAGGAAGTAGAGGGAAGTGTAGAGGGAGGTACAAGGAGGTTGAGGAAGTAGAGGGAAGTACAGGAAGTAGAAGGAAGTAGAGGGAAGTAGAGGAAAGTATAGGGAAGTAGAGGGAAGAAGAAGGAAGTAGAGGGAAGTACTGTAGATGGAAGTAGAGGGAAGTAGAAGGAAGTAGAGGAAAGTAGAGGGAAGAAGAGGAAGTGAGGGAAGTAGAAGGAAGTAGAGGGAAATAGAAGGAAGTAGAGGGAATTACAAGGTGGTAGAAGGAAGGAGAGGGAATTTGAGGGAAGTAGAGGGAAGTAGAAGGAAGTAGAGGGAAGTAGAGGAAGTTTTACTGGAACAAAAGGACCACAGACGAGCTCTTCTGTTCTGGAGCTACAGATGCCAACAGAGGAGAGAGAGGGGGAGGAGGAGGAGGAGGGGGAGTATTCAGAGTTTCATTTTGCAGGAGATTTGTGCAGTTTTGCCTTTGGTGTGTGTGTATTTTTGATTTGTGTGTAGAATTCTGAGAATAAAAGTTTTCAGCGTCAACAGTTGAGAGAAAACGTGAAATAAATACATCTACAATAAAAACACTGTATTCACTGTTTTTACTTTATTTACTGATTTTATTATTTGATACGGAGCGGAGACGCTCTGGTCACACAACAGAGAGAAGATCGAACGGGCCCTCCCCAAAATGCCTCCATGGGCCCCCCCTAGTGGCTGGGCCCTGGAGGGAGGCAGAGTAGAGTCGACTCTCTTGTCCATCTCTTCCTTTTGCAATAAATGTGGAAAACCGTCTTTGTGGACGTTCATTCTAGTAGGCGTCCTCAGTACCTGGATAGCGTCCACCTGAAGCCTCGTCCTGATCTGGGCGTCCTCCCGGACCGCACTTTCCTTCTGGTCAACCTGGTTCTGCAGGATGCTGCTGAGGCGGCTGCAGACCTCCTCCTGCAGAGGAGCAGAGCAGCGTCCTCATCATTCCTCCCCCTTTTCATGTCGTCCGTCAAAGCATAAAACGCAGGTTGGGCTTGTCTGCTTTTTTTGCAGCTGAATCTAATATTTCAAACGTTTCCTCATGCATTGTTTGCTTTACTCTGTACTTTTCCTCATGAATCCAAGCCGTTGGTAACATTCTCGACTGCACCAAGCGGGAGCTTGTGCTCTCTGACGGGCTCCAACGTGTGTATTTACATATTTACGTATTACATATTTACACATAAGATTATGTGTTTAACCGATTGATTTTCATTTGACAGTGTCCCACCCGAGGGTGCACGGCTGCTTTTTGCAAATTTAAGCCACAATATGGTGAGTGCCCCCAGTGGCTGTTTTGCAGCAAAGTAAAAAAAAAATTTGAAATATGTTTTCCATACAATATTTTTCCCTCGAGTGTTTTAACGATTTAAACCCAAACATGGGCTGTGCATCGCTGCTCCAGCCTCGGTTTTCTTCCTACCTTGACCTCTTCCAGGAGTTTGTCCTTGGTCTCTGCAACGAGCTCCACGTACAGAAAAAGGTCAGCCGTGCATTTGTGATTTTTGTCTTGGAATTCGGGGTTTCCCAATATCTCCATACTGTGAAAACACCACAAACATAATATCTCATTGTTGTACAAAACAATTCAAACATCACCTTCAATGCAAATTGAATCTACAGGTAAACTGACTGAAACATTACAGTAATTGATAGGAAAGTGTGTGAGTGTGTGATATAAAGGGATAATATATATATACTGTATATACTGTATGTATATATACAATGAACAACAGAGTTAAACAATGGATGGCCTCGTCCAAGTCCGATGAAATGCACTGTATTTCTCCATATATATTTATATACAGTATATACTGTATATACGTATATACATAAAAGTTCCCCTGCCACACACCACCCAAGTGGCTTCTCCTGGGCTCCCTGACACAGGTCAGGATGTGAAGGACAAATCAGTTTATTTGCATGAATGTAATACGCAGAAGCAGATGGAATGGTGCCGTGACAAACGTTGCCCTCCCATGTGTGTGTGGGGATGGGTGATTTAACCCGTGCTCGTCAATTGCTCTGATGAGCAACAGGCGCACGGCCACCCCTGATCGTGGGCCCAATTAACTCCACCCAAGACAGGTGTGGCTGCTTAAATCACACCGCCCCCACACTGCCCCATATTCCAAATAGTTATATATTTGGAATATTTATACTTTTCTGCCTGTATTTTACTTTCGTTTTTAGTACATATTCTTGTCTTGTTTTTCGATTTGCTTCGACAATGTAAACATATGTTTCCCATGTTAACAAGAGCCTTTGAAGTTTGGACTTGGATTTGGAAGAAGGAGGGGTCATACCTCAAGTATTCTTTTAGCAGCCACCTCAGGAGGCTGAAGACCTGGGATGCCGAGGGGAGGCGCCCCAGGAGGCTCTTCAGCTGCTTCACCGTGTGGCAGTGGTAGACACCAACCAAGCTGGACAGGTACTCCTCCCTCGGGAAATATGTGATCCACTTCAACAGGTTCTGGCTCAGGTTCTGCTTCACACCTGACAGGTAGGCCTTCACGTCCACGTCGTCCCCTTCCGGCAGCCGAGGGAAATGCTTCGGCACTGCCGCCCGTATGAGGCGACGCCGGAGGTCCGCGTCCTTGGGCGCA
>NC_137198.1:2265905-2278405 GCF_960531495.2 Zeus faber | reverse complement strand
TGTGTGTGTGTGTGTGTGTGTGTGTGTGTGTGTGTGTGAGCTCATTCTTGTGGTATTTCTGTGTGGAGTTTGCATGTTCTCCCCGTGTTCACATGGGGTTTCCTCCACCTCACGTCAGTAAGGACCCCACCAAAAACATGCACCCATCATCGTCTGACCAGCAATGGACATTTATCACCTGGTCCCCGGGCGCGTCCACGTACGCTGCCCACTGCTCCTGGCTGTGCCCCCGGAGGAAGGACAAGCCAGGATGGGTCAAAAGCAGAGAATCCATTTCACCAGCACCATCAAAAAGCATGTGCGTGTGTGTGTGTGTGTGTGCAAGCATGTGTTGTAGTGTGGTGTGTTGCGTGACTAATAAAGACTGTTTCTTCTTCTTCTTCTTCTTCACACCTGGAGCAGCACCCGATGTTAGACAGCGTTAACAAAAAAAGGGGAAAATTGAATAAAATGATGTGTGTTTTTGTAATGTATCCCCTCAATATGTCCAGCTTGTATTAGAGATTCAAAACCGTATACTGTTTTGTTGTTATGCTGCAAAAAAGTTGAAAATATATATTTTTATACCCCTCATCTTTACTTGTTCCTGTTGTGTTTCTGGTTTGGTGTTTCCTAAAAAAACACAATTCCAAACAAGCAAACATGGCTACGATAATGAAACGTGATGACATATGCGCCAGAGACTAAGCTGACCACCGTCCCCTAAACATCAAGTCCTGGATCACCTGCGATGTTCGGTCTCCGAGCCTCATTTCCCAGCGTCCCCGTGGGGCCCCCATCTGTGATCTGAGACCAGATTTCTACAGATTACATTTTTCAACACATAGAGGCTGCTTCCGGGTCAAGAATGTGTCAAAAATCACCTGATTATTGTATTTCGGACTTTTGGAAATTGGATTCCTCGTGTTGTTTAAACCTCAGAGATCGGGAAAACAATTAAAACACAATTAACTGTGTTTTTAATTGTTGTGAGGGCCATAATCAATGGAAAAGACTCTATTTTGATTGATTTCAACTCTGTGGCAAACTATCAGAATAAAAACATTATCAGAAGACAAAATCAAACCAAATTCCCTCCCCTGTTCAAAGACACAGCGTGGGTGACGCAGAGGGATGTAAGGAATAAGGTCATGGGACACCCCCCCCTGGGACACGCCCCTCTGGGACACGCCCCTATTGGACACACCCCCCCTGGGAAACACCTGAAAACACTGCAGCAGGTAAACAACACTTTCTGCTCAGTTGTTCACGTAAGAACGGTTCTATTGGGGTGTGGACAGGACCAGCAGCGCTGAACAGAAAGAGAATCCAGTACAAGAGGCTGTGAATGAAGTACCTGTGGAAGAAGTACTCAGAGCTTTTACTCAACTTAAAGTACAAATACTCACACACAATATTACTCGAGTACAAGTGGAAGTACCATGCTGACATTTGTCATATTGAGTCTATAATTTCAAATAAAGTACTACTCTGATAGATATGAATATTTATTCATAACTAAATGACAAAATAGAACCTGGTAACTAATCGAACTAACTGACTAAATAACTAGCTAACTAACTAGATTACTAGATGACTAACTAGCTAACTAACTAACTAGCTCACTAACTAACTAACTAACTAACTAACTAACTAACTAACTAACTAACTAACTAACTAACTAACTAACTAACTAACTAACTTTCTAATGAACTAACTAACTAACTAACTAACTAACTAACTAACTAACTAACTAACTAACTAACTAACTAACTTTCTAATGAACTAACTAACTAACTAACTAACTAACTAACTAACTAACTAACTAACTAGATGACTAACTAACTTACTGCTAGATGACTAACTAACTAACAGACTAACTAGATAACTAACTAACTATCTAGATGACTAACTAGCTAACTAACTACTAGATGACTAACTAACTAACTAACTAACTAGATGACTAACTAACTAACTAACTACCTAACTAACTAACTAACTAACTAACTGACTAACTAGATAACTAACTAACTAACTGACTAACAAGATGACTAACTAACTAACTAACTAACCAACTAACTAGATGACTAACTAACTAACTAGATAACTAACCAACTAACTAACTAGATAACTACATAAATCCAGATTTAAAAATCGTAAATAACACGCCACAGATATTCTCTTTGAAGCATATTGGGGTAAAAGCCGAAAGTCTTTGAACCTGAATGTACTGAAGTAAGTACAAATACTTGAAAAATACGTAAGTACTTAAGTACCGTCACTAAATACTTCCCAGCAGTGAGAGAGGGGAACCTGCAGGACCTGCACACACCTTGAAGACCTGAGTTTCCAGTTTGGTTGCGGTTCTGCTGATTCCCCTCCTGGTGCCGCCGGACCCGGGGGCCCAGCTGACGTCGCCTGGCAGCGGGGCCCCCGGGTCCCGGGTGTGTGGTGGGTCGCGTCGGGCCGGCCCTCCAACACAGGGCCGGCAGAAAACAAATAGAAACACACAGCTTGTATATCAGATGTTTTTAGTTCCTTATTAAATGAATCCAAAAAAGGCTCCCTCCGCTTAGGGCCTCATGGCGGCCCCGCGGGGCCCGCCAACCACTTTACTAATCCAAAGGAAGTCAACCCTGAAGCATCCAAGTCACTTCCCGCACAAGACTGAGAGTCTTACCTTTCTCCTTCATATGTTTCCACGATGACGGCTCGAGTCAAAAAGGTTGTGAGTAATTAAACCTGTGATCATGCTCCAGAGCCCCGGGTGTCAGACTCCTTCAGTCTTTCGGGCTGAAATAGTTGGAAAGAAAATGTAATCACAGGTTTCTCATTCAGGCAACTCCCGTCTCTGCTTCAAATAAAAAGGATTTTCAAAAAGGAAGTGTTCATGAAACCAGATTGACAAGTATCTGGGATATTACACTCAATTATACTGCAATTAATTCAGCTGTATTATTCATAATTATTACACACATGATAATCACTGAATGTCAATATTTTAATGAAAATATTTATTAATCTACGTATAATTTATTTTTCTTTGACACCGCATCCGTGTCCTCGTACATTAAATTGGTTGCAATACAAGTCACGGCCACGGGAGGCAGCACTGAGCGGGCAGACCTTTTTCTTTACATTGTGATTGTTTAGTTTTTAGTTTAACCCTAACCATCTCAAACTCATACCTAACCCTAACCATCTCTAACCTCATACCTAACCAACGTTCAGTGTGACATGGCGAGGCCAGCTGTCTGTGCCTCACCACCTCACCACAGGGGGGCCCCAAGGCTCGGTGCTAGGACCCCTCCTCTTTGCCATATACACCACCTCACTGGGCCCCATCATCCGCTCACATGGCTTTTCATATCACTGCTATGCGGATGATACTCAACTCTATCTGTCCTTCCCGCCCGACGACCCTACTGTCTCGACGCGGATCTCGGATTGTCTCGCTGACATATCCACATGGATGAAGGATTATCATCTTCAACTAAATCTGGCGAAGACGGAACTGCTGGTCTTCCCGGCCAAACAAGGTATTTATCACAACATTGATATTAAAATCGACTCTCTATCTCTTGTTCCTACCAAGGCTGCAAGGAATCTAGGTGTCATTATTGATGACCAACTGACATTCTCGGACCATGTTGCCGCCGTCTCCCGGTCCTGCCGCTTCGCACTACTCAACATCCGAAAAGTCAGGCCGTACCTGAGCCAATATGCCACTCAACTGCTGGTACAAACCTTGGTGATGTCCCGTCTCGACTACTGCAACGCCCTCTTAACAGGCTTGAGGCCTGTGCGGTGAAGCCACTACAGATGATACAGAATGCAGCGGAAAGACTGGTGTTCAACCAGCCAAAGAGGGCACATGTCACTCTGCTGCTCATCGAGCTCCACTGGTTACCTGTAGCCGCTTGGTTACCTGTAGCCGCTTGGTTACCTGTAGCCGCTTGGTTACCTGTAGCCGCTTGGTTACCTGTAGCCGCCCGCATCAAGTCAAGTCTCTGATGCTGGCCTACAGAGTGATTGTTGGGAATGCTCCACCTACTTAAATGCTCTTGTAAGAGCACATGTTGCCCCCCGGATGCTGCGCTCGTCAAATGAGCGTGGCCTGGCTCTGCCGGCCGTACAACCACGTCCATCCAGGCTATTCTCATTTGTAGTTCCACGTTGGTGGAACGAGCTGCCAAAAATGACCAGAGCAGGGACCTCCCTCTGTCTTTAAGAAGCACTTGAAGACCCAGCTCTTCAGTGAGTACCTCCTGTCCTAACCTACAATTACTTAGCACCACCTTGCAGTATTTATTGTTACACCAATGTTGTTGTTACACTAATCTCTGTCGCAATGTAGCTTGAATGTTATTCTCCCTTGTAAGTCGCTTTGGATAAAAGCGTTTGCTAAATGACTAAATGTAAAATGTAACCCTAACCATCTCTAACCTCGTACCTAACCCTAACCCTAACCATCTCTAACCTCATACCTAACCCTAACCATCTCTAACCTCATACCTAACCCTAACCATCTCTAACCCGACATTCTTTGGATAATTTTGGTTTCGGAATGAGGAGCCACCGGTACGATGGGGAGTCACCTTGCAATCCTGTTTTTGTTTCCTGTGTACTGCGTACCTGTGGGGCTGTGGCAGTCGGGCCACGCACCGTGGGATCTCCCTGAAGCCCAGTTCCTCTAAACGCCTCAGTTTGAGGGCTCTACTGGCTCAGCTGGATTATTAGAAAGTTTGTTGTGTTCTCTACTTCTGGTGATGAAAGATAACAACACGCTCTCTGATGTGAGTCAGGATGGGGGTTTACCAAGGTAAGGAACATTCTACTCTTTATTCAGCTGTGAATGCAACTCACTATGACTAAACATTTTTGCTGATGAAGCTCAAATGGCGATTAAGAGACAATAATAACAATAAGAGAAAATAATATCAACAAGAGACAATAATAATAATAATAACTTTATTTATAGTTGCTGACTGTTGCATCAGATCCGCCAGAAAGCAATACATCATAAAAAACAATGAAAACAAAAAGAAAGCAACAAACAGATGCAGTATGAATCTCAATAAAATAAGAGAACGCAGGTTATTCCACTTGCTGATGATGAATAGAATACGTCGCCCTGCCCCGCGTCGCGTCGCCCTGCATTGCCCTGTGCCACGTCTCCCTGCCCCGCGTCGTCCTGCCCAGCATCCCCCTGCCCCGCGTCGCCCTGCCCTGTGCCACGTCTCCCTGCCCCGCGTCGTCCTGCCCAGCATCCCCCTGCCCCGCGTCGCCCTGCCCTGTGCCACGTCTCCCTGCCCCGCGTCGTCCTGCCCCGCGTCGCCCTGCCCCGCGTCGCCCTGCCCCGCGTCGCCCTGCCCCGCGTCGCCCTGCCCTGTGCCACGTCGCCCTGCCCCTCGTCGCCCTGCCCTGTGCCACGTCGCCCTGCCCCTCGTCGCCCTGCCCCGCGTCGCCCTGCCCCGCGCCGCGTCGCCCTGCATTGCCCTGTGCCACGTCTCCCTGCCCCGCGTCGTCCTGCCCAGCATCGCCCTGCGCCACGTCGCCCTGCCCCTCGTCGCCCTGCCCCGCGCCGCGTCGCCCTGCATTGCCCTGTGCCACGTCGCCCTGACCCTCGCCGCCCTGCACCGAAACATCCTGCCCTGCACCGCCCTGACCCTCACCGCCCTGCCCCGCGTTGCCCTGCCCCGCGTCTCCCTGCCCCGCGTCTCCCTGCCCCGTGCCGCGCCATGGTGCCCTGCCCCCCGCCGCCCTGTCCCGCACCGCCTTTAATCTGTCTCCAGGGCCCGACAATAACGGTTGCCCAGTTGCCCCGGGCAACCCGATTTAGACCATAGTCAACCATCTTGTATGATCTGGTTGCCTTGTGGTCAACCACTTCAAATATGTTAAAATCTGTACGTTAAGAAATTCCTCCAAGGAAAATAACTTTTCTCAGCACATGGATTCACTCCGTCAAAGGCGTGAAAAGTGAAAATATGGAAGTGTATAATGTGCGATGATGATGAAATATGGATGATAATTATCATCCATATTTCATCATCATCGCACATTATACACTGATTCAAATCTAGGGTTGCCAATTTGGCAAGCACTTCTAAAAGTCTGTGCCGGGTTGTTATGAGACTAAGGATTAAAAGAGAACTCTACACTCTCAGCTCAACGCTGTTTGATCATTTCAATCGTGTTTGGGTCCAATTCCACTTCAGCTCAAACAATCCCACCAGCGACTTGTCAACTGATCAACTCTGACGCCGAGCGTGGACACACAGGGGACGCAGCGTGGGAACGGGAGCCGACCCCTTCCCGTGACTCCGGGTGCGACTCGGGAGAAGGCGGCCACGCGGTGGAAACGCTGGGAGGGAAAAGCACCGGTCCAAAGGTTCCGACGAGACACGGCACGAGACGCAGAGGCGCTCGGGTGGAAGGACTCTGCCTCCCCGGCTCCCAGGCGGGAAAACAGCAGGCGGAGAACCCACGTGAATAATCCAATGTTTATGAAATGAATTCTATGTCAGATCATCATCTTACAATATATACGTGTACAAGGGGGCAGTAGCTCAGGAGGTGGAGTGGGTCATCTATCAATCCAAAGGTTGCTGGTTCGATTGAGTGCTGTAGTGTCCTTGAGCAAGACACTTAACCCCTGATGTCCGTCCGTCAGTGCATGAATAACTTTAAGGGACTTTGGACGATAGCGTCTGTTAAATGATGATGTAAACACTGTATCCAGGCCTCCAGCCACCACGCCCCCTCAACCCTGACCCCAAATGTGCTTCACACGTCCAACAGCATCCGACCGACAAGTCAGTCCTCTCCCTTTCTTTCCTCAGATCCTTCCTCCATTTCATCCCTTCATCGGTACAAATTGCGGTGTCACGGCAGCTGACATACAAAATGACAAATGAGAATAAAGTCGCGAGAAAACAAATAGAAAAAAGAAAATGCCGACACGCTGTTAGCAAAATAATAATGTTGATAAGATCCCTTAAACCACACTTTACAGTTTTAACACAATTTACCACATTTCTATTCTAATTTTAAGTGCTTGTTTTTTCATTGCTTACTTTAATGTGAGATAATAATAATGATCATTTTAATGACGATTATAATAATCATTATAATAATAATAATAATAATAATGATGGTAATAAAAATGATTTAAAAAATTAGGACGAGGATAATGATGACACTACTAATAAAGATGATGATCATGATGATGATGATGATGATGATAATAAAGATGCTGATCAGATATCAATACAAATCTGCTCAGAGAATTAGGATTAAATGGGGTCCGTGGGCCGATGAGGATCAGACCGAGGGAGAACGATAGGCTTATCATCATTTAATTAGTAGATTTACAACTATTTAACGTCTCCGTCCTGGTGTTGCGTGGTCTTTTATCCAAAGTTGGACTCAACCACCGACCCGGGGCTTCGGGCGGAAAGACCTGAACCCAGAAGCTGCAGCGTGTGACGTTTAAGAAGCAGAGCGGCGGGTCCAGTGACGTCCGGATGCACAAACGCGGCTGCTTGACCCGTCGTACAGTCGCCGTGTTTCACACAGCGAACAGACCATAACGCTACCGGACTGCACACCGCACTGCTCATTGAACAGCCGCTGAATTATCAACACCGGGAAGTTGTGCGGGTGGAAAGCAGCGACGCTTTACCTTCTGGCTGTCAACACTTGGGCGCTGACCCGGTGGCTTAAACTGTTCTGTATGGAAGTACTTTTTACTACTTTCTCATTTTATTTTCGTCCGTTTTTAAATTCTGCGGCAGTGACTGTTTTACGACCCATTTAGGATTTCTTTCCGCGTCTCAAAGTTTTACTGCTCATTATTAAGTGTTAAAGGACGATGTTCAGTGACTCGCTGATTAAATCAGCGGAATTAATCAGAGATAGGAGATGCACTCGTCACGGCAGGAAGTAACTGACACCGCCCACCACAGAGAGTGAAGCAGAGAACTCGATGGAGTGAAATTAGCATTTTATTTTGAAAGGAAACTGTGGACAGACGGCCTGCTACTGGATTCTAAAGGCCTCCTCAAGGGGGTGCGGTGTTAGATGAGCTTACAGGGGAAACTAAACATGTTAAAGAAATAGAAAGAAAAAAAACAATAAAAATAAATGGCACCAAATATATATTTTGATTACAAATACATTATTGCGTCCTCTACATTTACCAATTCATAGCTCCGACACAAGAAAACTGACACAGAATGATATTTTACACAACGAGGGGTGCAGGGCGTGCCCCGCCTCCACCTCCACCTCCACCTCCACCTCCTCCTCCTATGGTCCTCTCCTCTCTTCTCCTGTGTTTAGGATTTCTTGTACTCGATCCTCTCCACCTTGACGTCGTCTCCGATGAGCTGGTAAACGTAGGTGACCACGGTGGACGCCTGGATGTCCATCAGTACGAACGACGGGATGATGTTGCTGCGGGGAGAGAGCGGGGGGTTCGGTTAGGGCTGGATTCACGTCTGGGAAGGGCGTGGCCAGGAGGTCATTCTGAGGTCGGCTTCAAACGGGAGCTACAGTCAGGGGTGGCTTAAAATCTGTGTGCTGCCTAGTCAAAGGCCAGAAGTCAAATCTGACGCCAGCTTTGTTCCTTAACACGGGAACTACTGAATCCTGACAAGATCGTCTACTTTCGTACGGGAAAGATAGAATCTTCCAAATGTGTAAATAGTCGGCTCGCTTCGGCCCCGGTACCGACGGCGTTTGCAAAGCACCGCACGCGACACGTGGTGGAGCGCTGTGTCGCTCCGCGTTAAAGGCTCAGAACGTTTTGATTCACTCGGGTGGACTCATTTTGCCGGCGGCCAGAAGAGGCCCCGAGAAGCCCTCCGGCGCCCCCCTACCTCTCCAGCGCGTTGTAGGCCCCGGTGGCCGAGCCCGGGTTGATGTAGAACTTGTTCTCGTTCTCGAAGGCCTCGAACTTGTGCGTGTGCCCCGAGATGAGGATGTCGACGTCCAACTGCCGCTGCAGCAGCGCCAGGCTGGCCATGTCGCCCCACGGGATCACCTGGTGCCCGTGGATCAGCCCGATCTTAAACTGGCCCACCGTCACCACCTTCTGCTCCGGGTAGTTGAGGTTCTGCGGGCGGGAGGAGTGAGAACCGGGTGTTATTTCACCTCTTTCAGTGACTTTCCTGCTCTGACTGGGATGGCAAGGGCACTACTAGAGGGGTGGAACACGCTGCTGTCGTAGTTTGTTAGCGCCACGTGATGTCACCAGCTATCATCTGCGGGGTTCGACATCACTCGGCACTAATTTGAGCCGATGGCTTCTTATCAAATGTCAGAAGAAAAAAAAAAAATTTAACAAGAAAGAAAATGATAGGTTCATGTATTTTTAGTTTTTAGTTTGTCGGTCTATCCTTCATATACCTTCAAAACAACACAAGAAGTTGGCCAAACAACCTTCAAGATTCTGCCCTGAGGTGCATCAATAAGCATACGTTTGGTAAGTGTTACGGTGAAATATAAAATATAGATATAAACAAAAGATATAAATCAAATCAATTTCCTTTTAGAATTTTGGCCCCAGCGTGAGTTCAATCCCAGACCTCGTCGAAGTCTCCCCTGACGATGTGCACATCTCCGGCCAGGGTCTTCAGGTAGTCGTAGCTCTCCTTGGTGCACAGGTTCCCCGTGCACAGGATGTGTTGGATCTTCCCCGGGACCAGCAGCTTTTTGAACTTGGCCGGCAGGGTGTTGCACCGGTGGGGGATGTGCAGGTCACCTAGCACGAGGACCAACTGGCGGCCGCACAGAGGGAGGGGTTAGCAAGACACGGAAGAAACAGGGAGAAGACACTGAAGAGCTAGCGATGCAGCGATGCGGCGATGCAGGCACTGGATCTGCCCGTGGTGGTAAACAGCGGCATCGCAGAAATCGTAACAGGTCGTTAGGTTGAAACTAGATGTCTGTGGCGTCCAGTGAAAGCATTGGACCTGAACGGCACTGTTTGTAGAAAATACTCCAAGTTGAGGACTCATTATCGGTATCGGCGTCGAAAACAGTAACTTCATGTGTTACTGTAGCAGAGAGAAAGTGGCGTCAGTGCATCGCGAGCGTCAACATGTGAACAGTAAAAAGACAGAAGGACTGGGAGTGAACCCTGAGAGACGCCAGCTAATAACAGCACCTTCCATCGTCTCTTCCTCACACTTTCAGAGTTCTTTTCTACCGGATGATCCTGTCTTTTGTTCGGGACAAACACATTTTTGGGTGGATTGATGCTACTGCGACAGAACACGATAGAGAACGGTCCTTGGCCAAAAAGGTTGGATTCTTTCTGTACGTTGGTAAATTACGATGAAAGGTAATAACCACAGGAATAATTGTTTTGTGTGCGTGGGACACTTTCATCTTTTCAAATCAATGTGCGCGATGAAGTCTGCACCAAGTTTAATGCTGAATGCAAGGCAAAAGCCCTGTCCAGGTCACCCTCATGAAAACTCATAAATAATATTTGTGGGGCAAAAGAGGACTTTCAGACTGACTAGGACTGACTAACTGGTGAAGAAGCAGGTAACTGGTGTGACATGCAGGATCATCCACCTTAAATATGAGGCAATCGCGGCTTCTTTACAATGGGGAACCACCGCCAGCCACCAGCCAGACGGTGGTTGACATCCTATGTGTAAAGACGGTTCGTCTGGACAAGCACAGTGTGCAGCAGGTCACCTGTGTTACGCTTAGAAACTGTGTTAAAACTGCAGGGATTTATTTGTGGATTCATCAGCCACTGAAAATCCTCAAACCTTGGCCTCTATCCCTGTTTCTGCTCAGAGTGGTCAGTGGTGATTAGTTACAGTCGGAGGCGTTCGGCGAGCAGCGGCAGTCAAAGCATCAAAGCCAAACATCACAGCGCTGCACTAAGTTCTGCTGAATCCGCAGCGTCGCCGCCGCTTTGTGGCCCCGTGGACAACAAGCCAAGCCGGGGTTAGTGCCAAAGGCAGGGGACCTGCACCACAGAGACACACACAGCACTTACCCGGTGACCAGCCTGGTTGATTGGAGACAGGCAAGGAGGGATGGGAGGATGGGAGGAGAGGTGAGACAGATGGGAAGGAGGGGGTGTGCGTGGAGAGAACGACATGAGGCATGAAAAAAGAAAAAAAAAAAATAATAATAATAATCAGGGAAAACGCAAATCAGAAATCAAAAAGTGAATGGCTTCAAGACGGTCGATGTTAGGCATTCCAAAAGAAAAAATAAAAATAAAAGAGAATTATTCAAAATGAACAAGACATTAAAAATGTAATCGGGTTGGTTAGTGCTCATCTGTTAGTGGTTACAATGAGGCGTGTGTGAGCTTGTGATGCGCCACTCTGTGAGTAAACCAACAGGAAAACCACGTTAGGAAACAAATCCAGTGCCGGGGCTGGAGACACGACTACTCCAGTTCAGTGAACTCATTACAGTCGAGCTGTGACCGACCAGAAGCCTCGGTTAAACAAAGTCCAATGTGTCATAATGACAGATGCTCCACTTTAACCTGAAACAGACCATCATCGTGAGCATTTGAAAGGAAGAATGAAACTTTGACAGAGTGACAGCCCCCCAATGAATGAATGAACGAATGAATGAATGAATAATGGGATCATTTTCAGAATGTTCCTGATTACAGTGAATAAGGTAAAGAGGGGAAAAAGGTTGAAGCAAAGAAAGTAAAATGCACGTGACGCCGCCCCGCAGGTGACGGGGTGAACGCGGCATGCACGTGACGCCGCCCCGCAGGTGACGGGGTGAACGCGGCATGCACATGACGCCGCCCCGCAGGTGACGGGGTGAACGCGGCATGCACTTGACGCCGCCCCGCAGGTGACGGGGTGAAGGCGGCATGCACGTGACGCCGCCCCGCAGGTGACGGGGTGAACGCGGCATGCACGTGACGCCGCCCCGCAGGTGACGGGGTGAAGGCGGCATGCACTTGACGCCGCCCCGCAGGTGACGGGGTGAAGGCGGCATGCACTTGACGCCGCCCCGCAGGTGACGGGGTGAAGGCGGCATGCACGTGACGCCATCCCACAGGTGACGGGGTGAAATGGGATGAAACGCCACCCTGAATGCGGGTTCTGCAGCGGTGATGTGCGATTTGCAAAAGAACCGTTCCTAGCGGACAAATCTTTTAAGCAAGTCCGGGTTCTGGAGTCACCCCGGGGAAAAGGGCCGTGCGTTTGTTTCGTGGCCCGGTAACTGAAACCAGACACACAGGGGGTTGGCTGAGACTAAAACCTGGATCGGCAAATGAGAAGACGTGGCCATACAATCTCCTTCTGTTTTCGTAACACGACTCAGTTTGCGAGGGAACCTGCGACTCGCAAACCGAAAACTATTACTGAGGACTCTATTCATGTGGAAACGTGAGGCACTTGGCAAAATTCATGCGGCGCGGCTTGGACTTTGCATTCCACCATGGTTGACCCTTTGGACGGAAGTAGATCACTTTGATCAAATGTCTCGGGGCTACAGCCTGCATTCTTCAA
>NC_137198.1:2075905-2263405 GCF_960531495.2 Zeus faber | reverse complement strand
AATACAACCCGTTATATGTATGGGTTCCCCAAATCACATTGTAGTTGGTTTAATCCAGGAGTATTTAACGCCGTGCCGGGGTTAGGGGGCAGGGGTTAGGGGGCAGGAGGCAGGGGGCAGGGGTTAGGGGTTAGGGGGCAGGAGGCAGGGGGCAGGGGTTAGTGGTTAGGGGGCAGGAGGCAGGGGTTAGGGGTTAGGGGTTAGGGGTTAGGGGGCAGGAGGCAGGGGTTAGGGGTTAGGGGTTAGGGGTTAGGGGGCAGGAGGCAGGGGTTAGGGGTTAGGGGGCAGGAGGCAGGGGGCAGAGGTTAGGGGTTAGGGGTTAGGGGTCAGGAGGCAGGGGTTAGGGGTTAGTGGTTAGCGGGCAGGAGGCAGGGGTTAGGGGTTAGGGGGCAGGAGGCAGGGGTTAGGGGTTAGGGGTTAGGGGGCAGGAGGCAGGGGTTAGGGGTTAGGGGTTAGGGGGCAGGAGGCAGGAGGCAGGGGTTAGGGGTTAGGGGTTAGGGGGCAGGAGGCAGGGGTTAGGGGTTAGGGGTTAGGGGTTAGGAGGCAGAGGTTAGGGGTTAGGGGGCAGGAGGCAGGGGTTAGGGGTTAGGGGTTAGGGGGCAGGAGGCAGGAGGCAGGGGTTAGGGGTTAGGGGTTAGGGGGCAGGAGGCAGGGGTTAGGGGTTAGGGGGCAGGAGGCAGGGGTTAGGGGTTAGGGGGCAGGAGGCAGGGGTTAGGGGTTAGGGGGCAGGAGGCAGGGGTTAGGGGTTAGGGGGCAGGGTTGTGCTCTTTCCAAGCTGAGGCCGTAAAGTGTAATAAATCGGGTTCAGATCAGAAGTCCGAGCTCGCAAATACTGGGAAGCTGACGTGACATGTATCCACCAATCAGAGCCCGGACCCTCCCGTCTCCCCCAGACCACAGCAACGTCGCATTGTCGTTGGTGAAAGAAACGGGCTTTTACTTTGGAAGACACGCCACGCCGGACGTGTCAGGCTGTGCTTTAAGCGTGAAAATCCTCGGCCAAACCGGAAGCGAGCAGCAGTACTTCGCAGAACGTTCGAGAGGTAAGAAGGTGATCGCGCTTCGACGCAGAGTTCCTCCCCGCGCCATCATTTATTATTATTATTATCATCAACACATTGAACCGAGGCTGTTTAATGTTTGGCATCTTTTCCAGCGCCGCGTTTCACCGAACAGCGTTGACGATGCGTTCTCGTCCCTTTAGCTACCGTTAGCCACCTGCTCACTTAGCACTTGGGCTCAGACTATTTCCTGGAGCGAAGCGGTGATTATGACGTCACATGTTACCGTTAAAACAAATGAACGCTGAAAATACATTAAACGTGTGCCGTGTGACGTACGCCTCACATTTACGAACAGTTCGTGTGCAGTGAAAGGTTTCGTGTCGCATCGGTTCTGCTTTTTGGCGTCAAGTGCGTGAAACCGGAGCCAGGCAATAGCTGGCTCCCATTGCGCCTCGACCGGAGTGGATCGCAGATGTGATCGATCCTAATCAAAAAGCCGCATCCGCGGAGCGAGCCGCGGCCTGGTCGCTCGGGGCCAGTTGATGAGCCCGCACTTTGAGCCTTTTCAAACCCGATGGATAACAATTAACAATGCGCTCATTTTCCAAGGCCCCCCCCCCTCCCCACACAAAGAACCCGAGGCCGTTCCAGATCCTCCCGCTGAGCCTGGCTCCCCTTTGTCCGGACTGTCGCCGAGTCGGGTCTGGATCTCTGACCGCCACGGCCATTAAAAACATCTGAGCAGCAGGACTACACCAGCCTGAGCAGCAGCAGCAGCCTCCCTTCACTGGCTCTGGACGATCCGCGTTGTGTTTATGTCTTTGTTTTGCGAAAACGGTAAGAGAGGGAACTGACCACGGTTTATTTCATCACAACTGTTGTCGTTTGGTGCTTTATTCGTGTTGTGTAACGGTCCGCGGGCGTGTGTAGTCGCCAGCGTGTGGATCAAAATGGCGGCTCCCAGTGCGTCACTCGTGTGCTGGGTCTGGTGACGCACTCTGCACCAAGCAGCCGCCTCGTCCACGGCTCGGAAATAGATGGATTCATAGATGGATTGATTCAGATTAATGGATAGATACTTTATTCATTCTCAGGGAAATTCATTTTTACAACACACATTAAAACAATGGGCTATAATGATGGCGTGTTGGAAAAATGCCAAGATAAACCTAAACAAAGAAAGAGAAATTGGCATTGTACAATAAGCCTAAAAATAGATACATTTGCAATACACCGAAAACCTATGAAAAAATACTTGAATGCACCTCCCCCTGGGACCTGCAGTGGGGGGGGGGGTCTGAACCACAGACCAGAGTGTGTGATGCACTGATCATAGTTAGTGTTCTTTTTTTATTCTTCTTTTATTGTCATAATGTCTGTTTGATTTCCATGACTGTGAAACTGCAAAGGAGGCCTGATGTTGTTCAATGTTCTCCCGCAGGGGGAGAGTGCGTTGGCAGCAGCTAGGCCACTGTCTGTGTGACCCACTAACGGCGCTAGGCCTCATGACCAAATCAAGAGGCCTTTGCATTAGTTTTAAGACCAGAATGGGTTTATTTCGGCTAAATAGATTTTCATATTTCCCTTTGAATTTGTATTGGTATACGTTGCTGCATTGTTGCACAACCAAAAAAAGCTTAAGGGGCCCTAATGAAGTGGTAAAAAAGAAAAAATATACCATACGTGTTCTATCCTCATGATAAATGAAGACTGGGGCTGAATGGCTTTAATCATTTTCTGTTATTGCTGTGGGTATAAATAGAGATGGAATTTTCTGTCCAGGATTGGTTAATTTAAATATGTGTAAATACTATAAAATAGACTGGGATAACAATGGATTAGAAAGTCTAAATGACTACAATTTGATTACAGTTTAGATTCCCCACCCAATGTGGATTTACATAATGGTTAAATGGTATAAGGATGCATCCTGAGATTCTCTGCAAATATCTCTCTTGGCTGCATAGTACACATTTTCCATGTTCTGTGCTAGCTCAGAGATGCATGTTAATGTGTGCACATTTTAAATGGACTCCAGCTTGCTTGGTAAGTGTGGTTGATTCTGGTGATGCTAATCAGTCTCCCTCTGCTTTTCCCAGAGCTGTTGCGCAGCCGTTGGAACCTGTGTGGTGGAAATCTCTCCTTCAAGCAAGCAGCTTGCAGCCACAGCGGCACAGCGTTTTTCATGTCAGAGACCGAGCACGCTTGCAGTCGTTTATGTCATCCCCTCTTTTCCAGACAGAAGATCCCGAAAAATCCCCATTCAAGATCCTTTTATCTTACTGATAGTGCTCACATCCAGCCAAAATGTCTGTCAACGTCAACCGCAGCGTGTCAGACCAGTTCTATCGCTACAAGATGCCCCGTTTGATCGCCAAGGTGCTCCTCACACTTAGACTGCAAAGATGCTGTTTCCAATGTATAAAAATGAGAATTTTAAACTTTTTTTTTTCCGTCATCCAGGTTGAAGGCAAAGGGAACGGGATCAAGACCGTCATTGTCAACATGGTTGATGTTGCCAAGGCACTGAACAGGCCTCCAACATGTAAGAATCCAATCTGTCGGCCGACACAGTCACTAGTTTGAGAAGAAGCATCAGGAATGCTTCATTACTTGGGATCTACCATAAAATATCCAGCACAAGGCACTTTGTCAGGGTGTATGCAAGTCCTTAAAGTGTCTAGAAAATCTTAAACAGTTTTTTCAAATATAAGGCATTTAACAAGTCATTAAATAGTCTTTAGTTCTTAAAATGTATTTTTTAACCATATATTCTGTGGATTAGAGCGGCTAGACCAGTATAAGTTCAGAGTATAAGTAACATTTAACTGTAACCCATTATTACGTTTACACAATCTCATCAGATGTAGTGTTATATCACATTAGCAAAATGATATTGTTCAGCTCCACCCTGTCTCCACTTTGGCATTAAGACTTGCACAATATTTTCTGCCGTCTGTTTTGTTAAAGCTTTTCTCTTTCTAATGTCACTGGATCTCTGTCCGCAGACCCAACCAAGTTTTTTGGTTGCGAACTCGGTGCTCAGACCCAGTTTGATGCCAAGAACGATCGCTACATCGTGAATGGATCCCATGAGGCAAACAAGTTGCAGGACATGCTTGATGGGTTCATCAGGAAATTTGTGCTGTGTCCCGAGTGTGACAACCCTGAAACTGATCTGGTAAATAATTCACACCGTCTGGGAAGTGAAACCCAAACCATCACCTGCTCCAACAATGGTAGATCTTGTACACATAGTATGCATTAAAAATGCATATTTCTTTCCCACATATTTCTTAATTTCTTGTATATTTTACCAAAATGTCACATTCTCACCTCAACACAAAAATATCTGAAATTCTGTCAAAGGGAAAGCCCTGGAATTCAAATATTTAAAAAGTATTTATTTTTGACATCAAGTAATTGGTTGGGGAGGAACCGCTTGTTACCCTTTGACTTCGTGACTATTTTCGTCCATGTGATGCCACTTTTACACTGTCCCTTTTGTCTCCTTAAACTCCATAGCATGTCAATCCCAAAAAACAAACCATTGGAAACTCCTGTAAGGCCTGTGGATACCGGGGCATGCTAGACACCAGACACAAACTCTGCACGTTCATCCTCAAAAACCCACCAGGTGAGTGAACACATGAACTGCAGTCGGTGGGGATCTGCTTGGTGAGGCTGATTTTCTGCTCTAGTGGCTGAATTGTGCCGTGAACAAAGCCACGTGTGAGGAATGCCACGTCACATAGTTCAGTCCAGGGGTGGGCAACCTGCGGCCCGGGGGCCATTTCTGGCCCCAGTGGAGTTTCCTACATCTGATGTAGCTGTTGAATTTATACAAGGAGTCAGTCGTAGTCTATGTAACAACAATTTGGAAAACAAAATTATGAAACCTAAGATATATAAATAAAACAAAAAAACACCCATCCTTTTTTATTTTCAATTCAACAAGATTCAAGTGACCAAATTTGCCATAAACTAACGATATTTGGAATGTGTGTATAAACATTTTAGCCCATCATTTTAGGTGGTTCATAGTAGTCGATGGGCTATTGTGAGTAAGATTGTAATGCCACCCGAATGAGGTTGAATTCACTGGCCAGCAGGTTTTGGGTGTGGTCAGCCTTCACATTTGGGGACGCCGATTTTAAAACATTGACAGAACTTAACTGGACTGAAGGTGCCAGTATGCTCTCTGTTAAAACAGAACCTTTTGAACACAATGACACAACCAACAAAAATTAAGCGCAGTGTTTTGGTCCGGCCCCGCCCGGTTCTTTCCTCGCTGTATCGTTGTAAAAACACTTCCTGTTGAGAATATTGACATGGGTGTTTGGGGGGGGGGTATTCTCCAGTAGTTCTCTTTGGTAAACTTGATGAGTTTCCCGTTCCGGCAACAGAGGCGACTGATACTGGATCTGCAACCGCAAAAAAAGACAAAGAGAAGAAGAACCGCAAGAAGGACAAGGAGAACGGCTCCGGCAGCGGAGAGGCCGGGAACCACAACGACATCGACGCTCCCGACGCTGTGGTGCGTATCCTACACTACTACTAGTGCCACTACTAGGTTTGGATGAATATGTCAGCAGCTATATATATATATATATATATCTCTCTCTCTATCAAGATTCAAGAGGTTTATTCGTCACATACATATACATACTTTCGTGTGTGTGTAATTACAAACACACAGGTACACCTCCCTTAACGGCCAGCTCTCTGACCAGTCTGTATTGTACACTGTACGATACTGCTGCGTCTTAGCGTCAAGTAGCTCATTGTGCATCACCCTTTATATCTATACTATATACACTGTATAAATCTCATCACCGTTCTCAGTCTTGTTCCTGCAGTCTTGTCAGTATTCACTACATTAGCTTTCGCAATCGGCACACCCCCTTACCGTAAAATAACACGGGTTCTCGCTTATCGACCTGGTCCTAAAGAATAGACCTCTTGAATATTTTTTTTGGGGGGGGGGGCTTTTGTCCTTTTATTTAGCTAATTGAATGCCCTGTAAAGTACAATTCGAGGCGTGTGTTAATAGGAACTGGTATTCCGCGTTGCCGCTTTAACCGCACCCAGTGCTTTTCACCCCATCTGAATAAATCCACAAAAAGAAGAAATGATCACCACCTTTTTTTTTTTTCGTCTTTTCATATTACAAAAGCTAAAATGTTGAAGAGCCCACTTAATATAACAAACAACAGTTTTGGGATCACTCCATACTTAGTTTGTCACCAAACTAAGCCTTTTTTCATGACCTCTGGGGGGTATTGTGTGGGCGTGGTGATGGATTTGCATCTTTAGTTTCACTGGTTGTTGTTCCAGAGTTTCCAATTGAAACCCCTCCCATAAACAACACATGTTTTTATTTGTCTATGATGAACCAAAGTTTCACTGAACATACGCGATTCACTACTATTGTCTGCCAATTGATCTTTGATAATAAACTGACGTTGATGGGACTACAATTGTTAGTGGTGGGCTGTCGCACATTGAAAATTCATGATATTTTCCTCCAATTGTTGGATTGTTTTTTAACTCGACCTATTTTCAAAACTGAGTTTTGGAGTTCATCATCCATTGTTCAACTCTGAACAACAGCACAAACTGAAATCTGACGGTTCCTTTGACGCACAGATGCAGATCAAGACAAGCCTCTGATATTCTGTGTGTCAAGTCAGAATGTGAAACTGTTTTGATGAAATAAGGTTATAAATTATCCCGGACTACACCGGGTCTTTGCATGGTATAAAAAAAAATATGTGCCGCAGACTGGGAGGTCCCCGCCATTTGCAGTCTGGAAAATGTCTGGTGATGGGTTTGAAAAGTGAAAGATGTGGAAAAGTGCCACCTTCTTAAAATTATCATTGTTATAAAACATTAAATGAAGGAAATGGGAATGTTACAGAATAATAGAGGAGTTGTGCTACTATAGTGAGCAAGAACTTGGAAAGAAAATATTAACCCAGTAAATGTACAGGAAGATGTTATCACCTGCTGGGCATTGCTGACTGTCACACCTCTTCTGGTGCCCATGGGTCAGTCAGAAACCACCATTCACCAACGTTTCGCTCCTTTAATTCTGGAACGTCTCCTGGTGGCGGAGCAGTGACAGGGACGTCTCCCTGTCACCCCCTGCAGCTGATAGTTGTTCTCCCCTGTGGCTGTTGTCTGGGGTTAGGTGTTCTTTCCCCAACACCTATCCTTCCTCTTCAGCCAGAGCCAAAAGCTCCCTTTCTCAGCCTCCTCTGCCAGGTCCTTTGTTGCCCTCTTTAGCCTCCCTCCCGTCACTCCTGCATTCCTCAAGAGGCGTGTGGTTGATAACCCCAAAAACCCTCGGCATCCGACCTCCACTGGGTAGATGGTAGCCTTCCAGCCAGGGGTGTGGTTAACAGCATTGTTCCCACCCATTACCTGCCTCTGAAGTGTGGAATACTTCAGGCTCTTTTGAAGGGCATTTTCATTTTTGAGCACAAAGCAGATTGCCATAGATTGAAACCATTTGGTTTAATTAGCCAACATTTTTGATACTAAAACCTTGTGCTGAACCTCATTTGTCCATAAATCTACCTTTGAATGTTCTCATTGTCCTTTGAAGGTTAAGTATTGAACTCTGATACTGGAGTACGTTGGCCTGGCTGAGGATTTTGTCTTCCCTAAAAATTCTCTTCCTCCATTAGACGTTTTGTATGTGGAGCCTAAAGCAGTTTTAGACTCCTACGCCTACGTCACCCTCTAGTGGTGACAATGGGTAACGGCGCTGCACGATGAAAGGAGGATTATAAAGCTTCCAATGTGACAACAGGCTCCACCGATGCATTGTGAGGCTAGAGGTTTTTGTGCTGTGTAGTCAAAGCGTCTCTCTTGGTCTCCCTCCCTCCGTACAGGATCGAAATGATGACGACGAGGACTGGGCGGAGGAGACCACCGAGGAGGCTCAGCGGCGTCGCATGGAGGAAATCAGCGACCGCGCCAAGAACCTGACGCTGAGCGAGGACTTGGAGAAAACACTGGAGGAGAGGGTCAACCTCTTCTACAACTTCGTCAAGGTGAGCGTAACCATGGCGATGCGGGGGAAGTATTCACCTTCTGGTGTGGGAGTTCCATTCCACGTCCTGGGCTAGGTGATGCAGTATGAACTTTTATAATTACTACATTTATTACTACTATTTCACCATCTTTATGACTTTCGTTTATTTTTTTTAGTTCGGCCTTGATTTTGCCATAACACTCTCTAGTACCCCAGACCTTTGGTCACATTTTGGATCCTAACACCAAACAATGTCTACCAAATCCAACCATGTTTTTACTAGAACACTGAAATATTGAAGTGTTTTTCCACTTCAAGGAAACTCAGAACGTTTCTCTGTGGTCAAGTGGCCGTAGATGGAGGAAACCCCCACAGCCGCTGTTCAAACTTGTGTTGTGACTGTTGGTGTGGTTTTGGTGCTGTCTCATCCATCCATATGACGGGTTGTGGTGAGGTGGATGCTGCTGATTAAACTGCCTCCTCCGTGTCCAACACGCATCATCATCAGATATTTCCTAATTTGACCTTTCACAACTAGTCACCTGAAATGGTTGGCTAAAGATTTTAGCTGTGGTTCCTCCAAAATGCCACTTTGACCCCTGACACTGAAATACATTTGGGAAAATTGCACTTCCAAACAGGAAGTAGATGCAGCGTCCATAGTTAAGTGCTATTAAGGAAACCAGCCGTTGTTTGATTTTAGCATAAGAAAGAAAGCGGGACGATCGATGCGGCCGACAAGGAGATCCTGGCGGAGGCGGAGCGTCTGGACGTCAAGGCCATGGGCCCCCTCATCCTCAGCGAGCTGCTGTTCAACGAGAACATCCGCGACCAGATCAAGAAGTACAAACGCCACTTCCTACGGGTGAGGAGTTGTGATGTGGAGAAGAAAGAAAAGGAAAAAAAAAATTCTATTGACGGATATATTGAAATTAGATAATACGTTATGTATACAAAACATAGTTAAAAAGGCTTGAAGTCCATCATACTTTGTATATAATTAATGTGATGCTCCCTACCTCATTAAAGTAGTGGATGCTTACGCTCTGGCCACTCGTGTCCAAAGGTCTTTATTTTTTATTGCGACTCGATCTGCTGTTTACACGCCTTATGAGAATCGTGGCGCATATGAATCGAACACTTAAATGGGATGCAAAATGGCAAATCTGGCCTTGATATTCCACAAAACGCTTTAAAGGGAGTCTTGAACCGTAGCCGCCTGTGTGAGGGTGTTAGTGGTCTCGCCCTGTCTTTCCCTCACCCTGTCTCTCCCTCAGTTCTGCCACAACAACAAGAAGGCCCAGAAGTACCTGCTGGGCGGCTTTGAGTGCCTGGTGAAGCTGCACCAGGCACAGCTGTTGCCCCGCGTCCCCGTCATCCTCAAAGCTCTGTACGACGACGACCTGCTGGAGGAGGACGTCATCTTCACCTGGGCAGAGAAGGCACCAAGCTTTTTTTTTTTTTATTATTATTATTATTATTATTATTATTATTAGGGGTTATCTAACTGACTTCCTTGTTTGGATATAATCTATATATAACCTTAAGAAGACTGAATTCATGTGAAGAAATTACTGTTTTGATTCAAAGATATGTACATTTGAGTTAATTTATTTCTTGGTTTATAAAATACACTGTCAAGGCATTTTTCTGTTGGTTTTACAAAGTTCCTTCAAATAATTCTGTTCCCCAAAATGGATGAATAATAGTGATTATCATTTCAGCCATAATCTTGCAGTCCTACTTCAGAATGAAACCACCGTTAGTTGCAGTGTAGTAAACCACGCCATCCCATAATAGAACTACACTGAACCGGTTGGAAGGAATGAACTCCTCCAGTCACAAAACACACCGCAACAGAGAGACGGAGCACACCCCGACATTGAACTTTAACGAGGGGGCTGTGCACTGCTGCCTCCTCGTACAGACCATTTCCATGGAACGTCCTGAGTTTACTTTCCAGATAAAGTTTTATGATAAAGTTTTGTGGACGAAGGAAACACAAAACACACGGTGGCAGAACATGGCGCCCTAATTGTATGAGCGTGACCTTGTCTCCTTGCTACAAAGTCGTGCTTCTCCTCCGCAGGTTTCTAAGAAGTACGTCTCCAAGGAGCTGGCCAAGGAGATCCACAGCCGAGCCGCGCCCTTCGTCAAGTGGCTGAAGGAGGCGGAGGAGGAGAGCGAGGGCAGCGAGCAGGAGGAGGAGGAGGACGACGACGAGAACGTGGAGGTAACGCTGTTCACCTTCACAGGCGGGGCTGTACCAACCACGCCCTGGAAATTAAAAAAAAAAAAAAAAAGTCTCCATGTCCAGCGGCTCTTAGCGCTGGAACGTTGAAGTTGAGCCTTTTCAGTGTCGTCGCCCAAAAACATGATTTGGTGTCGACCGCGTTGAACGGCGCTCGTCTCCAAGGGGCGAACGCTGAGCTTCACTTCAACGAGGAAGAGAATCCAGAGCAACCCTGTGTGCTTGTTTGTTTCCTCCGCCCAGGTGGTGTACTCCTCCTCTGCCCGGGAGCTCAAGGTGGAGACGGTGAAGCCAGACAAACCCAACAAAGAAGAGGACGACATTGATATTGACGCAATCTAAAGCTAAAATAAAATGCGAGGAGGAAAAAGAAGAAGCAGCGTCAGCGTGTGGGGCTTTGAGGGAGATGCTTCTTGTGTTGTGGCTTTGACTCACACCACCTCCGACCGCTCCACCCCGACCCCGCCCCAAACCCCTGCTTTGTGGCATGATTTAACATAGCGCTTTTCTTGCTGCGCATTAACGATGTAATTTGAGATGTATCCAGTCTGAGAAATGAAGTTGCTTCTGGAGTTCTAATCATGGGTTTTCTTTTTTTGGGGGGGAATCATTTGACTGCACATTTCAACTTTTTTTTTTCTTTTCTTTGTCTGTATTTTTCCAGTTAATAAAGAATGTTTTGCTATCCACCCCACGTCAGGATGTTTTCACTGGGCAACTGAGGCGCCGCCTTTCTGGGTTTATGAAGCGGGTTTGATGTGTAAAACAAAACCCAACGTCTTCAGTCGTCGTGTCGAATGCAAAAAAGAAAACGTGTCGATGGGGAAACTCGATTCCATTCAAAGACTTGAATTAACGAGAAACAGCTTCTGGGAGCAAGAAGTCAATATCTCAGACCTTCATTTGGGTGGAATCTTATGTCTTCTAAATGAATCAACTAAAAATAAAACATCGGACACTTATTTCCCAAATTAAATAGTGGCTTGACGCTCCACTTTAAACCTTCCATTTACAAAAAGGATTATTTTACTTAAAATGTAGTTCTCAGGTCTGATGGATGACAATGGTTCATTTCAACAGACCATGTTCAAATAAATACTCTACGTAAGATGCAAAGTCTCACGTGTGCGATTATATACAATACAAAGTACAGCGAGTGCAAGGAGGTAAGAAGAATTTCTTTAGTATTTTTCTTTAGTTGTGGTCATAATACTGTGTGTATGGAGGGAGAGCGGAAAATAGCGGCTGAGCTGCATAATAAAACCCAACGCATTTGAATAGATGTCATTTGAAAGACCTTTACCATGTGACTTCTGATCTGCCTTTTTCATACTTTCATGCACAGTACAGCAGTGACTTAATATTTTTGCGGATTGTCACATTTTATTTCTTCGATAATTTCAACAACCTCTTAGATGGAAAATGTTTTTGAGTTCTCGTATTTCATTGTTTAATATTTTTTAATACAGTTATCGGGAGTAAAACCACTGCCGCTCTGTGTGAAAGCTTAAAAGAAAAATAGATATTTTTGTGGATACTTTAATGCGTAGTGCAGGAGAATATTTAAAAACAAGTATTCATCCTTTTTTAAATGAAGATGACAGTGAGGTGTTTTATTTTGTTGTCTTTTTTTGAATATATTTGACAGGAGGCCTTAAAAACATGTTCACTTAATAACTGCATTAAAAACCAAACCATCCCAGATCAGGCGCCTTGACGCCCCTGCCCCGTGCGCCAGCGCTGCTTCCTCCTCCAATGGGGGCGGAGGTCAGGCTGTGTCGTCACTTCCGCTGCCACCGCCTTCAGCCGGAGCGGCGACGGGCTCGACTCCTTTTCCAGAGTCGGTCCTTGAGGAGCCGCTCAGAGGGAAAAAGAAAAGATTCGTTGAAATGTTCCGTCGCGGTTGTTCATTCGGGCAGAAGAGCGCACACTGCTGCCAAAACCCTTTGAGTCTAGTTATCTCAAAAGTATTTATTTTGGCAGAGAAATGCACAATGTGAATGGGGGGGGAATGAAGTTTTTTACTTCTGTATAAATGATTTGTTTTGAATGTAAAAGTGTGAATCAGACCAAATGCCTTTTTACATTTTTTTTGCATCGAACTTTAATGAATCCTCTGGAATTATTTTCATTGTTTGAGTCGACACTGAATCTGACAAACGACAGGAGCCCATCGGAGGTCTCATTCATTTCTATGGAAACTCAACCGCTGACGACGGACTCCAGTTAAAGGACCCTAAATAAATAAGTCTCGTACACGAAGTGTCGATGTTCAGTGTTCACATGGACGTCACCGTGTTCACCATCAACGCATCTCTCTTGTATTGATCAATTGTTTGTGTTTTTTCCCCATTTGCGCAGCATATGAAGGAACATTTCAACCCTCGTTCCTGAAACATGTTTTTTGATGCAAAATCTCGACCCGCGCACGACGGCTGCCGGCGGAACCATCTGTTTGCGGATTCAGTGTAAAGCTGCAGTGATTTTGGTTTTCAGTTTGTGGGCGCAGCTTTCCCGCTGGCGCACATTGTAAACGTGGGTTGTTTTTTGTTGTTGTTTTTTTTAACATATTTCACTCTTTGTTCTGGAAATACTTAAAGTCGCTGAAAGGCGGAATCAAATGTCCCATACGTGTAAGCGTAGTAAGCGTAATCCACCAAGGTTAAACTTTATCTGATGGACACTGGGTGGATATTTGGGTTGTACGTCAGAGCATTGGGGCAGTTGTTTGTGAGTTGTATATATGATAAATATTTGGTTAATTGTTTGAGTTATGGAGAAGGTGCAGGACCGTACACGTGTAATCTTCTTTCTACTCCTTTTTGGACGATGTAATATCTATTTATGCTGTTTATGAGAATTTGTTTATTGAGAGTTTGCCATATATGTCTATTGTTCATTTTAATTGTTATTCTCTTTTTTTTTCCCCTCCACTCATTTATTTATTTATTTTTATGTTATACATGTTTTATTTATTTGTGTGCTCGAACCACATTCAACCAATCAACCGGTAAAAAACAATACAGCTGATTGCGATGATTCACTCAGCGCCGGAGTGACTCCAAACGCCCGAGTCATTTGGAACGACCCCGTTCGCTGCGAGCGGGTGGTTCCCGCGTCGCGCTCCCTCCGTTCAGCTGTGCTCATTAATCCGCTCCGGAGCCATTTTGCTCCACTTTGGTCCGAAAGACACCGAGCTCCGCCGGGCCGGGGATGGAGGAGACGGAGCCGAGCGAGAGCCTCCCGGGAACCCGCAGCCGCTGAGCCCGCCGTTTTCCTCCTCGTTTTCCTGGCAGAAGGGTGGAGATAAAAACATATAGATTCGCCCCTCGACGGGCGGGACGCGGCCGCCATGTTGTGCTAGAGGAAGGAGGTGATCGGGTTCGTGTGTGACACCATGAGAGCGGCGCGTCCTGCTCCTCCCTGAACCGCGTCTGTCACGAACGCGAACCGACCCGTACCCGGTCTCTCCCCCCCCCCCCCACCCCTCCTCTCCTCCCCCCCACCCGGTCCCGGTCCCCGGAACCCCTCCGTCTGGATCGAACCGGCCGCTGGCCGTCCCGTGTCGAGGGTGTTTTCCTGGGCGGCTGCGCGGTGGGAGCACCGGGGACTTCCTGAACGGACGGAGCCAGCGGCTGCTCTTTTCCGTTTGTTTTTGTTTTTGTTTTGCACCTTTTTTTTGTGTGCGGGATTTATTTTGGTTTTGTTTTAGTGTGTGTGCGTGTGTGTGGAAGGGATCTAAGATGTCATCCAAGACTCCCCTGCCGACGGTCAACGAGAAGGTGACGGAAAGCGTAAGTAGAACACATCGCCCGGTGGTAGTAGCGCACGGAGCCCGCGGTGTGGTGTGTCAGCTGCGGGTCCCCTCTTTATACCGTATTGTTTATGTCTTTATCTTTTATACCTTTCTAATGTTTAAAGCTTTCTTTGTATCGTTGTGTCTTTCCGTGTTTCTAACACCTCCACGCCGGGAGGGTTATAACCCCGGTCGCCAGCTGGTAAACAGTCCGCTCCTTTCAACCAAAACACGCCCCGTGTACTTCCATGTCGCTGGTGCTCCGTATTCACCTCCAGCCGAGGGGTTCTTACTGTTGGATCCGAGACGGAGGCCCCGAACTCAGGCCAACTCCAACACGATGTCCCCGCCGCTGCCAGGGGAAGACTTTTCTTTCCTCCCGTTTCCTTCTTATCCGAGCTCGCTATTGGTTGGCAGAGCTGTCCACCTGAGCTTCGACTTCCAAATATGGGCTTTCCGATGTGCCGCTGTCCCGCCCCCCTCAGCTTCAGGAGAACCCCCCCTCCACCCCCCACCCTGGGCGAGTATCGGGGCGGGGAGCTGTGGACCGCCAGGTCCAGACCCAGTGGACCGCCAGGTCCAGACCCAGTGGACCGCCAGGTCCAGACCCAGTGCATCCACATCCAGCAGAGCCACGTCCAGACCCGTTAGATCCACATCCAGACCCAGTGGATCCAGACCCGCTAGGGGATGGGGATGGTAGCTCAGGAGGTAGAGCTGGTGGTGTAGTCATCTAAAGGTTGCTGGTTGGATCCCAGGCTCCTCCTGCTAGCATGCTGTAGTGTCCTTGAGCAAGACACTTAACCCCTAATTGCTCCTGATGGCTGCGTCCGTTGGTGTTTGAACAATTGTAAGTCGCTTTGGATAAAAGCGTCTGATCAATGACTAAATGTAAATGTAAATGTCCACATCTAGACCCAGTAGATCTGCATTGGCCCCAGTAGAACCACATCAGACCCAGTAGATCCAGTAGGGGTGATGACCGCTTCTGGCCCTAAGGAGACAACACAGCTTTGTTGAGTATAACAAGGTGTTTAAATGTCTTAAATTTAGCCGAGTGAGTATTAATGTCGTTAAAATAAAAGCTCATCCTTCCCACACCTTGTGTGAGAAAATATGAAACATGCTGTTTACGACAGCTGTGAATTATCCGACATGCGCTTGTGAGACTTCTTGTTATGTTGTGCTTTCTTTTACCATCACCAGGGTGATTTTCACAAATATTAAGCCTTAAAAGTCAATAAATAGTCAAAAATTGGAAATATTTCTTCATATTATTATACTTTTTTGGTCAAAATGAGACGAAATATCAATATGATGTAGATCTGAGAGCAGATCGTCTGGGGTCAACAATTAACTATATTTCTATCCTAATATAGTTAATTGTTGTGTTGCATGTCGTCTGATTAATTCTCAGTTATTCCTTGAATGTTAATATCATATGTAATAACCAATGTTCATCGCCCAAAATATCGTCTGATTACCAATATCAAGCTATATGTCAAAAAATATTGTGATGTGTTTCTGTCAAATACCTTGCCCGTGGTCTTATATGAACCTGTTCTAGAGGAACTCAACTCCATTCATTTATCGCTGCCACTTATTGCATTTCCTGATCAAAGGAACCGTTCACAGAATCATGTAGTTCATAACATGTCCTGTTTTTCCACCTGATACTTACCGTCTGCCCTGTCCCAAATGTATAAAGTACTTCCCTTCAATACAATATTGGTTAAGAGTGATGATTTGTCAAAACACTCCCCTTAAATTTAATTAAAATGTGTCTTAAAAAAGCTCTTAAAGTAAAAAATTCAGCTGGGATACCTGTGGGTGCCCGGTATAAGTGGAGGGATGCAGAACCCCCCCAAATCCCACAATCCGTTGGAGATGGCACAGATGGATATGCGGCTTAGAGCCATAAAATGTGTGGTAGTGGGTTGGGGGGGCTTTAGTTTCCAGTAAGAATTAATTACCGGATCTAATCACAAATAGCAACCCTGTTAATTATCCTGTTTGGACCCTGTCAAACGTCAATCAGTCTTCTATATTGAACAGCGTTGTTCACCCGAGTTAGCGCTTATTACTCTTTCCCTGTGAACCTGTCCTGTGATGGGTCTGCTTGGGTGGGTAATTGGGGTGAGGCGGGGGGAGACAATGGGTGTCTGCCTTTTTATTTTTTTTATTTTATTTATTTTTTGTTTCGGGGGATGGAGGCGGTTGATTGTTTTCAACTGCGCACGCTGAAATCAACCCTTCCAACAGTGGCGTGTCCAAAGATGCATTTAAATATATACCAAAACTCAACCAGTGGTTCTCAACTTGTGTTCCGGGGAGCCCCAGGGGTCCTTCTTGTGGTTCCATGTGGTCTGCAGTCAAATTATTAATAGTTCAGCTTCACTGTTATTTCATTTCCAAGATGTTAGATATACAGTACACTTTATTTTTCCCCAGAAGGGAAATTGCAGCGTTGTCAACAGCTTTACATCACAAAATAGGCAATAGTAATAACACAATGGACTAAAGTGAAGTATACTAAAGTATACAATAAAACTGTTAACTGTCCACAATAAGTTATGACAAAATATACTAAACTTTGTGATAACCAAAAAAATATAATCTAACAGAGCAAATACAGGAAAAACAATTTTAAAACCCAGAAAAATTAACCGGGAGAATTTCCGGTTTCAAAATCCTAGTTTCACTGTTCTCCCGAACTGGATGGAAGACACAAAACCAGACCGATCCATAAACAAACTTCTCAGCTTGTCTCCGAGGCCAAATCTGATCAAACGGGGTCAGTGGTCCGATGAGGATCAAACCGAAGGCCCTCGAACGACCGATCTATGCCCCCCACACAGCGGATGGTTGGTGCTGTGAGGCGTTCGGACTCCGCCTGCTCTTTAGGTCCTTTTACTGTGCTCTTGAGGTGTGCGTGTGTGCGTGTGTGCGTGCGTGCGTGCGTTCTGGGCGTGGTGTGTGAGTCCGGACGCTGCGAGGGGCTGCTATCGCCGCCAGCCGCACGCTGCCGAACTTGTAGCTGTGGTTGGGAACTCGGGCCATTCTGCCGGCTATTACAGGAGATAACAGCCATTGTTTGCCGACTTTGATGACTGACTAAATCGATTCTGCCGCTTTAAACGGCTTCTGTGAGCGGGGGATGGGACGCTCCGTTGGAGTTTGCTGTAAATGTCAGTTTGTTTCATTTATCATGTTTTTTTTTATTTTTTCATGAATTCTAAATGTACATACTTATGGGAAACATAATAGTAGGGGTTTTACCCCTGAGCTAGTTCCATACGGTATTCCAACATGATATTGTGACCGACTAGATATCATCTGAGATTTTGGTTCTGGTAACATGGTGATATAGTAAAATGTCTTTTAAGGAGCGTAACAATAAGGTATTGCAGTTTTCTGAGCTCCATGGACTGCTCGCTGTTCTGATCAATGCTCAAAATACCCGCATTACTAATGATTGGCTCTAGAATATTTCTCGTGTGTAAATATCTGATGAAAGTACCAATAGTCTTCCCCCGGAGTGATTGACTAACAATGTGATATTTCACTGTGTCGTTGTGACCGACTTGCCGTGTTGTTGTCTCCTCTCCAGCACACGTCTCACAGTAATGGCCGCCAGGAGATCACCACGCGCTCCGTGCGCTCCGGGGTGCGATCCCGCAGCTCCGGCGCCGACGAGCCGCAGCAGCCGCACGTCGGCAACTACCGGTTGCTGAAAACCATCGGCAAGGGCAACTTCGCCAAGGTCAAGCTGGCCCGACACATTCTCACCGGCAGAGAGGTGCGCGCCAGCCGTCACCCCGGCGACACACACTGTACATTACCTCAGGGTGCCGGCCAGCGGCTGTGGAGGACAGGAGAATGTTAGGACCCCGCCGCTGTCCGTCGGCCCGTCTGCACTCGTATTTGTCCTGCCGGCGACGACTGTAACATAAGCTTTTGTCGAAGTTACTGAGTCTTTTGTATTTGCTAAAGCGATGGTGCCTCTGCCAAATTGGATGAACAAGGCAAAATTAAAATTACCTTTTTGTGTGTGGGGGGGCGGGCAGTGTCTGTATATGTTACCGTAGTTGACCGTGGGACCAGGAGATTATTTTAAGGAAGTTTTCTGAGCATATTGTTTGGATTTTCCAAAACCCGAAAATAGAGAATATTAGAAATGTAGCTATCATCAGGAAAATGGTCAGTAATGTAAAATGTGACTGTAAATACATTACTGCATTTGGGGAGTATTTGTGTTGAAACCGAGCAGTGAATATATATATATATATATATATATATATATATATATATATATATATATATATATATATATATATATATATATATATATATATATATATATATATATATATATATATTTTTTTTTTTTTCCCCCTCCCTTAAAATGTCTTTATTCTGTCAGCTGTTATTTGTTGGAATCCTCTTTCCATATGGTAACAGAGGGGGGTGTCTGCCCCCCCAAATAACAAGCAAATCCCTTGCTTAGTGAGGCTTCAGTGGTCTGTTGCTGAGGAAACTACTGTGTCAGAATCACAGGAAATCCTTGACCCAAGTTCTGGTCCGCTGCGATATAATGTAATATTAGTTTCTATCTTCAATAAATTCATCCACTATTATTTTTTACTTTATCCATTACAATCCTCTTGCATTTCCTCCATTTTCATTGCTTTTTCTTGACATTTGTGCCCCCCCCCCTTTACAGGTTGCAATTAAGATAATAGACAAGACCCAACTGAACCCCAACAGCCTTCAAAAGGTAACCACACTGTCTGTCTGTCTGTCTGTCTGTCTGTCTGTCTGTGGGGCAGAATCCATCCATCCAGACCTGTACATAGATGAGAAATGGCCAATGTCGTTGTATATTGTTGAAGTGTCGGTTTTGGTAGATTTCACTGCAAGTCCAGCAGTTCCATTCAAAGTTCAAAATCCATGTTTCACCTTCCTTAGTTCATGTTTAGTGACTTTACTGATGACAACTAACTACGCTGCTTCAGCTAATTCCCCATGGCTGCCTTTCACTTATTGCTGCTGGTGGCAGAGCCCGCCGCCAACAAAGTAAACGGCATATAGCGCATTTGAATATTTTGAAGGACTGTTTCTTATAAAGTGCCAGAAAAATAAAGTTAAGTCTTAGATAGTTTTTAACTATTTTTTTTCTTCGGTGTGTGTGTGTGTGTGTGTGTGTGTGTGTGTGTGTGTGTGTGTGTGTGTGTGTGTGTGTGTGTGTGTGTGTGTGTGTGTGTGTGTGTGTGTGTGTGTGTGTGTGTGTGTGTGTGTGTGTGTGTGTGTTCAAAAAATAAAGCCAACCAGGCTGTGGACCAAATCTCCTTCATCAGACGATGAATCTCCATTTTTTTTTCACCCCTCCAATAGAAATCCATGAAATTAGAGTGACTTGCCACACCTCCTATCCTGTGTGTGGGTGTCTTGACTCGTCAGTAAGAGATAGCTGCACTGTCTCTGTGTGACCTCTGACCCCTGCGCCTCGCACTGGATGTGTTTCGGGGAAGGCATCGCATGTTTTATTGACTGTGCTGTTGCCGTGCTGGAGGCTCTGTGTTGACCGGGCTGATAGCGGTTTGGTGGTAGTGGCTCTAACAATGTGTGTGTGATGTGGCGTCGGGCCCTCTGCTTTCCCTCGGCGCTCGGCGGCAGTTTTTCCATCAGTTTTTCCAAAGCACCATTGATTGTGGCCTTTTGTGGCGGGGAGGCCGCAGCCCTTTGGCGCGGTGGCTGCCGCTAAGCCGCAGAAAGACTCTGAGTCATGACGGCCAGCGTTGGAGGGGAAACACAAAGCAATGCGGCGTGATGGGCAGCCGTGTTGTTTTTAGAATCTGTGGGGGGGGGGCGGACGCACCCTCTCTTTTCACGGATATGTCAGGTTAGGTTCTGTAGATCGACTCGTTGACGTCTTTTAATGTTATTTTAAGGCCCGGGACTGTTCCTACGGAACAGGGGAGAAAATAAGTTTTATTTTCTTCGCATCATCACAGTGTCGCGCTGCTATATTTGGAGCTTGTGTCGCTCACATCCAGCTCATTGATCAGTGAGAGCGTACGCAATGAAAGCAAGCCAGGTATTGATCACATCCGAGGCTGGTCGCCGGCGGGTTGTGCCCATGATCCTGCGTGTCGACCGCGTCACTAATTCCCTGACGTCGGGCTCCGTTCCCTGTGAAGGGCTGGCCGATATTGAAGAAAACAATCAAGCCCTTGATAAGAACGCACAGTTTAACAAGTAGAACTCCTCAAACTCTCTTTCAGAGAGCTGGAAGGTAGAAATCAGAAGCAAATTTGCTGGCATGGAGCTGCAGAAGGAAGTGTGACGCGCTGTGAATACTGTCTGTCCCTGGCACAGTTGTTGTGCTGGAATTAAGGGTGGGGGGCTTGGTTTGACCAGGTGAGAAAGCTAAATAGCAATCAGCCGTTATTAAATGTTACTACTCTTATCTTCCGGTTGTTCTGATCACAATGATACCGAAATATCATGATGTTGTGGTACACAATATGGGAGGAGTTTTATCTCTGAACCTCACTCAGTGTTCATCATAGTTTTCTGCAGCAGAGTTTGTCTCTTCGAGGCTACTTGGAATAATGTCTTCCCCATCCCTCCCTTCATTCAGGGGTCAGGAGTCAAAGGTCAGGCTAAGGAGTGTGATACCAGCAGCCTTGATTAAATATAAACACAGCTCAGCATACTTTAGGAGGCTGTTTGAGTTATCACAGCCCACCCGTTATTTCAGAAAGGGAGTTGTACTTATCGGAATA
The DNA here is from genome assembly GCF_960531495.2 of Zeus faber. Taxonomy (NCBI): domain Eukaryota; kingdom Metazoa; phylum Chordata; class Actinopteri; order Zeiformes; family Zeidae; genus Zeus; species Zeus faber. The sequence continues at coordinate 2,242,524 of NC_137198.1, read as the reverse complement.
TTGCAATGTTGGTCTTCAGGGTTGTTACTGCAAAGTGATGTCATTTTCTGAATTTACCACTGTTTGAATAAAAAACAGTGAGTGTCTCCTGCTGCTCGCTCATCATATCCACATTACCGATGATTATTTCTCAACCTAAGTACAGCTAATGGCTGATGATAAAACTAAAGGCACTTAGACATGATCCACGGCAAAACACCTGACGCAGCATTAAGCCTTCAATTTCCCTGTAAAGAGAGTGTTGACCCCCAAACCACTTTCCATGCTTTCAAAGTTAAGCTCGAAATGTTTGTTTTTATCAGTATATGACTAAGTTAATACAGGCTTTGTGTTAATTGCAGCTTCCAAATTTGAATATTCCTAAAAGGACGCTTTTCAAAACAAGTTATAATTGACAATGCTCAACATTGAACCCCTCACTTTGTTTATGTCGTGCTTACACACACACATCCATCAGCCACAACATTAAAAGCTCCACTAATAACACTAATATTGTGCAGCTCCCTCTCGTGTCACCAAAACAGCTGTGACATGGAGGCAGTGACTCCACCAGACTCTGAAGGTGTTCTGCGGTATCTGGCACCAAGACGTTAGCAGCAGATCCTTTAAGTCCTGCAAGTTGGAGGTGGGGCCCCCATGGATCAGGCTTGTTGTTCCAGCACATCCCACAGAGGCTCCATGGGATCGGACCCTAACCCCACCCATCCACATAATGTAGAAGAAAAGGTGATTCATTAGACCTCCACCTTCTTCCATCGCTCCATGGTCCAGTTTTGATGCTCACGTGTCCATTGTATGTGCTTTCAGGGGTGGACAGGGGTCAGCATGGACACTGTGAGCGCTCCCATACGCAGCAAGCTGCCATGCACTGTGTGTTCTACACCTTTCTATCATAGCACCGTCCACTTTGTGTTACAGTAGTTCTTCTGTGGCATCGAACCAGACGGGCTACACTTGGCTCCCCACGTGCATCAATGAGCCTTGGGCCCCGTGACCCTGTCGCCGGTTCAGCGGTCGTCCTTCCTTGGACACTTTTGGTAGTAACCACTGCAGAGCGGGAACAGCCACAAGACCTGTGCTTGTGGAGATGCTCTGACCCAGTCGTCCAGCATCACTGTGTGTGTGTGTGTGTGTGTGTGTGTGTGTGTGTGTGTGTGTGTGTGTGTGTGTGTGTGTGTGTGTGTGTGTGTGTGTGTGTGTGTGTGTGTGTGTGTGTGTGTGTGTGTGTGTGTGTGTGTGTGTGTGTCCTTGACAGGTGCCATTGGAACCAGATGATCAATGTTATTCACTTCATCTGTTACTGGTTTTAATGTTGTGGTTGATCGCTGTATGTAATATATTTTGAGAGTGTATTTCCTTGGAATATCAACCAGACTTGGTTGAGATTAAATATTGTACGATGATGCCAATACGTGTCAAAATATCATGATCGAGGCATTTGGTTGAAAATATTATCGGTCAATATCTCCCAACTCCAACATGTAATTGTCTACGCCTGTGTTGCGTCAGTCCACTTTGACATGCTTACCGTCAGTTATGTGTGATTTTTGCCAAAAGGTATTTCATTGATCAAATCATCAATTTGGGCATTGGGGAGTATGCGCCCAGTGCATCACTGCAGTGGTATGTCTTGATCAGCATCTCTTTAACATCTTTGGCCTGGCTGCTGGTTTTGTGCGGTGAATCACTCGCTCCTGTGTTTTTCCACTTGGATCAAGTCGGCCCTATTCTCCTCACTTCACAGAAAGTGTTGGGACATGGTGTTTGGAAATGCTCATTCTGTTACTGCTCAGCAGCCAGAGGGGAGTAGTTTGTGACTCAACGGAAAACCAGACAGTGCCATTAAAAGTTAAGGAGATCATGGGAAAGAATTTGACCTTTTTAATTGGCTTTATTTTCTCTAACTAACCAACTCATCAGGCACTGGATGTGATGTTAGGAACCCCCACCTGCTGAGAACCGTAGGAGGTTTGGAAACATGATGCCAAGTACCGGCTACTATCTAACCCAGGCGAACAGTCCATCCCCCTTGCCCAAAATGCCGTACTTCTTGTTAGTACTGTAGTTTATTAAGTATGTGAGTAAAAAAGGTTGCGGTCTTCTCTGACATACAGTACTACATCGCCATAGAGCTGCTCCGCTTCCTTTCAGCAGGTTGACGGTCAATGGCGACGCCGCAACAAAACGTTTACAGAAGTTTGCCCTCCCAGTGCATTGTGGGGTACGCTTGCCACCGGATGCAGTATGTTGTCCTTGTACTTTTGACATACTATTCCAGCACACTATGGTGCCAGACATACTAATCATTCAGATTCTAATTTGGTGGACTAAATTGTCTGCTAGAATACTTAAATAAAGGTGTTTAGCCATCATGGTACTTTATGGATCACGAGTGGAAATGCAGCCGTTCTCCTTGTGTAACACCTTCGGGGACTCCCAGTGTCTCCTGGGGGAAAACGTCTCAGATTTCTAACCGTACTTCGTGAAGCGCTGGATTATTTTCAGTGTCTTGACTGTGAGACAGGCAGAGCTGTGAGACAGGCAGAGCTGTGAGACAGGCAGTCATGATGATGAGGTTGACCTCAGACCCAGTTTGCTGCTCTTCCTCAGCAGCAGGACTCTCTGCCGACCTCACTTATTACCATGGCGTCCAAAGCGGTCTGGTTCTTTATTTATTTTTTTCTCTAAGGCACGGCTGACTGTCGTTTTTTGGTTAACCATTCAGCTTTAGCTGGATCACATCCCTGGCTCTCCCATTATAATCTGAACTGAAGTATTTTGTTTATATTTTTAAAGATGGAGTTCTCTGATATCCCTTCCTTAGCTTGTCTCTAGCTGGTGTGTGTGTGTGTGTGTGTGTGTGTGTGTGTGTGTGTGTGTGTGTGTGTGTGTGTGTGTGTGTGTGTGTGTGTGTGTGTGTGTGTGTGTATAATTAATAGTTTTTTTTTGTCTTGCAGCGGTATCATTTTGACTGTTAAGTCAGAGTTAATTTAAAGTTAAATATGTCGCTGTTTGAGGTGTGAAATGGAGTTTTGCGCTTATGCTAAACATAAAATTATATTGAAATCCATACGCGCATTGTGATCAATTATTCCATAACAGCTCTACTTTCTGGCATTTCTCTGTACGTGTTTGTCTCTTGCTCTCTCTAAGTGAGGGTTTTAGGATAGAACACTCCCCCCTCCTTCCTTGGAAGCATTAATTACACAACACAACCACTTCAGGGTGGGGAATCTCAGAGTCGACCTGGGTTCCTTCTGTAATGCAGAGAATCTAACGCGTCTTGCAGAACCAAGCACCGGCTCTCTGTTTCACAGGACATTTTGATTCGAGAGGTACAAGGACAACACCATCTTAAGTGCAAAGGGAGAATGCGTCATCCACCAGACAGGAGACGAAACCAGTGTGCACGCTCGGTGCTGTAGTGCAGTGATTCTCCACCTTTGTCATTTTTTCTGTGTCTATATGAGTGAAATAAGAGCCAAAGAGTCATTATTGCCTATTCTCTAACGGTGCTAATGTCTTGGAAATGAAGCAATGGTTACATTTAACAATTTATATTGCCGGGGACCGCCTGGAACCTCGCCGCTGCCGCCTGATGTTGGGATCAGAGGCATCAGCTGTGACTGGGCTCTGTGGGCTAGCCACAACACGTGCCAAGGTGCAATACTGGTCCCAGGAACCTGACTGCCATTACTAAACTGTACTTGTAACAATTCTTCGTACTGGTTTTCATTTATTTTTATTCCACGAATAGCTAAAATGAACACTCTCTATCTAGTCCCTTTTAACTAAGACATCTTCTCACACTATAAAAACCTTATATTTGTTTATTTGTGCTCACTGACACTGCAGAGATTAAAGGTACAATCACAAATTGACTGATATATCACTGGGGGTCTATAAATGTTGCTCAATGCCAGTCCGTCCACTGATTCCTCAACGACTGTTTAGATCTCAAGCTCTCTAAACAGGCGGTCCAGTCCAGACGCCCGGTGCGACACCACACCGCTTATATGTGCGGCGTGGACGAACATTCAGCAACAAGACCACTCTGCGAGGATGGCTGCAGATCCTCCCCCTCCCCCTATATTGTCATATCTCAAATCCTAAAATAAAAAATATTGTCAGATTAGATCCCAGAAACAAAATCTTATTAAATTGAGGGTCCTTGATGTGGAAAAGGTTGAGAACCACTGCTCCATGGTATCGATGTACCCAGCCAGAGTCACGTGCAAACGAAATCATGGGTTTGTCTGGGATTACAACACGCGTTCAGCCTTGTCTCTATGCAGATAAAAGCCCTATCACCTCAGACTATCAGGCAGGAGCAGGATAAAAATAATCTTTTTAAAGACGAGCACTGTGTGATATCAAAGACACACTCTGCATATAATCAGCCGCTGCACTCTTCAACGTCCTCTCGTTTGACTGTGTGCGTGCTCGTGTGTTCTCCGTGCAGAGTAGGGCTGTCAAACGATAGTTGGATATTCAAATGCTACTCGAATTGTATAGAAAACCATAGAATCCGAAAATTACACAAACATTCAGGGGGGAGAATCCAGTGTCATAGCAGAAATGTGTGATTAAATGTTTTTAATTGTGTGCTCCTACGTCAAGATACATACGCTTTCTGCACGCAAGTGAATGAGCTTTGTCCGTACGCTCTGCTGCTCCATCTGTAGCTCTCCGCCATACCCGGTGGAGTACCCGGTGGAGTTCTGTCAACACACGGCCACGACTGCCCGCTTTCATGGCGAGGATAAGCAGCTACCCGCCAAACGGCCATTACAGAGGAATTGACCCGTTTTATCTGTAAAGACATGCGGCCGTTTAACGTCTGGCAGGGGTCTGAGCCGAGGTACGCGGTCCCAAGCCGCCCGACCAACAACAGAGTTGGAATGTCCTCTAGTAAGGGCTGCCCCCTGAAAGTCAATAAGTCTAATTATCAGTCTGACACCCTTCAGTCAACGGAGAATCAAGTCGAGCAGTTGTCTAAAAAATATTTTTTTATTTTTTGTCTGTCTCAAATTTTTTTAGACCAATACTGCAATTTAGTATGCAGTTTTTTAAAGTTCCTTATCTTCTGTATTATTCAATAAACACAAGCAATAAATCCTTCTCTAGTATGAGCAACACAACATTGGATGCAACAACATATAAACTGCTTTCCTGTAGGCCACACCCACTACGTGTTATGATGAGATGAATTGATTTGAATAACATATCTTTAGCTGTTGAATTGCAAAAAGAAAAACCTTCAATCACAGCAGAATATTGACCCATTGATTTAACTTCAAGCCTGGTAATTCTTCGAATGTAAAAATGAACATTCAAAAAATATGCAGTGTTTCAGCAGAAATGTATTTTTTTCTAAAATTGTTGCGCGTATACGTCCAGATACACGGAGTGTGAGGGACAGCTTTATGCTCACAGAGAAAGTGTCTCCATTATGCACGGTTTCCTTCCATTGGTAAGGTCAAATAAAAACGCTGTTCCGGTGTGCCGACTGCGGCCATCCCATCGCTGCTGAGACGGGTGCGCAAAATGTGCCCCGACCGCTCCCTCTCTGCGCCTCCCCTGTGGTGGCGCGCTAGGCGGCCGCCTATCTCGCCTTTAGGAAGAGCCGGCATAACGTTTCTTTAAATCGCAGGCGTTGCGATTTGAAAATTGGGTTCTGTTAAATTGTGACGTGTGTTTTGAGTTTGATTAATCATTCAGCCCTCGTCAGTGTGTATACATTTATCTTTATTCGTGTGAGTCATCTGGGGACATGGACATGGACTTGAACACGCCCCATTGTGCCACCTGATCGCTGTGCCCCATTCCTCCAAATAAAACAACTAAAAACACTGTTGGGATGGGGCACGAGTAGCGATGGGTATTAAGATTTAAACGGTAATACTGCTCTTATACATCTGGTACTTTATTTATTTATTTTATTTTTTTAAGATGAAAAACTAAAACATTAAGAGCGGAATCAACGCTGCTTAAAAACACATTGTTTTTATTTGCTATTTTTGGAGAAAAGTAGGGCCGTATGTGGTGCGGGGGGGGTGCAGGGCCGACTCTTGGTATGCACGAGGGAGGGCACGGAGCGCGAGCAATTGGGGCACATTTTGCGCACCACTCTCCCTCTCGGACGGTACCAGCGAAGTGCGTGGCCGCGATGGGGGCATGGAGCAAAAAGCTGTGTGATGGGGGCATGAAGCAAAAAGCTGCGTGATGGGGGCATGAAGCAAAAAGCTGCGTGATGGGGGCATGAAGCAAAAAGCTGCGTGATGGGGGCATGAAGCAAAAAGCTGCGTGATGGGGGCATGAAGCAAAAAGCTGCGTGATGGGGGCATGGAGCAAAAAGCTGCGTGATGGGGGCATGAAGCAAAAAGCTGCGTGATGGGGGCATGAAGCAAAAAGCTGCGTGATGGGGGCATGAAGCAAAAAGCTGCGTGATGGGGGCATGAAGCAAAAAGCTGCGTGATGGGGGCATGGAGCAAAAAGCTGCGTGATGAGGGCATGGAGCAAAAAGCTGCGTGATGGGGGCATGAAGCAAAAAGCTGCGTGATGGGGACACCTGCTTGGTGACTCTGACCCGATCACGCCCCCCTCCATGCCTTAACAAGTCCACGAGTCGTCCCCCCTTCCTCCGTCCCCACTCTTGTTTTTAGTTGTTTTATCTGGAGGAATGGGGCACGACGACGTAAAAGTATATTTATGATTCTCCTTATTTATAATCCCCCCTTGAAATGTCGTCCCTGTGCATTTGGTAAGCATCTATCGTCTTTTACCCTTTTATTGTAACACAATGACTGACAAAAAAAAAAATTCCACCGCTCAACTTGAAGAATCTCAGCTGACTGACAGGTTTCCCCGCTGATGATGCGACTCATCCGCTTTCCGGGCGCCAGCTCTCGAGAGACGATGTTCTGATCAGAAACTGTTCCGCGGTGGGACGGTGCGTAACGCCCCGTGTCCACGTTTAAAAACCGGAATAGATATTTGAATATATTGGAACTTGTGTTTTTTCAGAAGAAACTCTCAAATGTGACTTTTGGCCGACGTCGGCAGCACCGTGCAGAGTGGGGTGTTTTACCTGACAGTGAGTGGTATACGCACGGCGGCTGCTCTGCTTCATGAATGATTAATGCTTTTCTATTTTTATTTGACAGTGGGAGAGAGGGAGAGAGATGCAGTTAACAGCGGATCAATAATGAATAGCACTCAGCTCCTTTCTTTCCCTGTCCGACGCAGGACTCAAAAGCCTTCTTAGCCGTTACAAATCTGCTTGTCGGCTCGGCTCGGCGGCTGATGGAGGTGGAGGCGCTCGGCGATGCAGTCGCCGGGCGTTAGCGCGCCAGCTGGGTTGTGACTCCACATGTTGGAAATTTATTTAGATCCCCATTATGCACCCCCCCCCCCCCCCCCCCACGATGATGGTAGAAGCTGCTCTGATATTTCAGTCAGAAATAGTCTGACTGGTCTGAGACAGAAGGTTTCATTTTCTGAAGTCAGAATTCATCCTACGCAAAACTGTCCTTTTGTGTTGACACATCTTTACAACCAACAGAAGCAAGTGCGAAAATCGGCAATTTCTAATTGTTTCATATGTTTTCCATATTTGGAAATTTCACCATAAAACCTGACAGCAATTCATGGCAAAGAGACTGGGAAAGCTGCAACTACTGGGGTTTATCGATGCGTTACCTTATGGCTGCGTCAGTCAACATTTCTGATGTTCTCAAACGGTGAACCTGCCACTGACCCTAGCGGTGGAGGGACTACACTTAAGAAGACGTAAGAACCACCGGAGAACATGTCCCAGAACACCGTCAGCAGGATGCTCGGTAAGGACCCGATAAGAACTTGGCGATGAAAGAAGCACAAACTCAACAGTGAGAGGAGGCGGGAGTGGCTTGGCATTGGATAAAGATGAAAAAAAATAAATAGTGAAATCAAACTCTCTGTCATATATTGACAGTACCCATATTTCCACAAATCATGACCAGGGCTTTTCTTTGACTCAACCGCAGTGTGGGTGCTGTGCTCCTCAAAATAAATCTGTCAAATAAACATGCATTATTATTATTATTATTTTTATTATTATAATTTTTTTTTTTTTTTTTTTTTTTTTTTTCTCCTGAGACCCGGGACCAGCCAGGATGCACGTCCATTGTTCTGATCCAAGGTTTGGATCGCGGTTTAAAATGTTCGTATCATACAAGTAGAAACTAACAAACAATGGATTTAAAAGGCACAGGAGCCGCAGTACGCAGCGCTAGAGGGGGAAAAGAGCATCAGATTCAGCCTTGTTTACCGGTTTAAGTTTGAAGAAATGGTATGGAGATACATAAAACATGCTCCGAATGTTGCGGCTCCGTGGGGGGGGGGGGGACAAGCTTGTTGACCCGGGAAAAGGAGGAGGTTGAAGTCCGTCCCCTGCCGTGACGCAGCAGCATTTGAACCAATGGGTCTGTGAACGAGAGAAAGACGAAAGACAAAGTTCATCTGTACACCGCAATAACCCAGATCACTGCGTCACTTTGTTCTGATCTCCTTCCGAACGCGTCTTTTTGGTCAAAGCACTTACTTGTTTTACATGAGTTCGCCTATTTTATACTTGCCTGCAATGCTGACCTGCAGTGCCTAATTGAATCGGACAGAGATGATTTGTCCAGAAATCAGTCATTTTCAAGACCTGCCGACACCCCGCTACAAACCAGTCTCACTCTCTCCTGCACAGCCACAGCAAGCGCCTCCAAAGAATCATCAGTTCCTCTCTCTTTGTGACCGTTGACGCGACGGTGCTCATGGGAAATGCAGTCTCTATTCTAGGAAATGCGCTGCTTTCCTAAAGCCTCCCTGATGGTGTGTTGTGGGCAGCTCCCTGGGGAGTGGACGTGGCGCACGGGGAACAAAACTAACTCGGTCAAACCAGTGGAACAGGTTGAAACAGAGCCGCTGTTGTTCCACTGCGGAGGGGTTCCTGTTATTCTGCCACTCCGCCGCCTGAGGTGAACAAGGCGGCCATGACAAAATGATCCCGTTTCCTTGACGACGCCCTGGATTTGTGCCAGCAAAGCACCACCGGCTCCAGTGTTTTTAGAGGGGAACAACCAGTGATTCCCAAATTCAGAAGTATCTGCGAGAAAGACGGGGAGTATATTCCCGCGCACCTCTTTTGTCCTCCCCACATCGGAATGGTGTCGGGATATCAAAAGGAGGCTGAGGCCGGAAAATGGTGTTCTCCCGTAATAAAACCATGGTGCGATTGCGTCCATGTTTTTATTTTATTTTTCTTCTAAAATAAAAACAAAATCCAAACCATAAGCGTGGCATCTTTGCACTCGTAAGGTGTTTGACGTAAAACTCAGCGAGTGATTTATTAACGCAGTTGTTTTTGTTTGCAGCTTTTCAGAGAAGTTAGAATAATGAAGATCTTGAATCATCCCAATATAGGTAAGACACACACACACACACACACACACACACCTTTCACAATAAGCAATCTCCATTTTATTAAAAATATAAGTTTTTTTTTTTTGTTTTGTTTTTTTAAACGTGACAGAATACAAAGCAAGATTTTATTTGTTCTTATACAAGTGTACGCCGAAAGTGATCACACACACTCTTGACATCTTACTATAAAGGAAGGAATCTCCCCCTTTGTGATGCTCAGTGTCAAGCTTGGTGCAGTTTGCACATGCGACACATTAAACGTAAATAAACGTTGAATGAACAGCGAGCCAGCGGGGGGGGGGGCTTGAGGCCTCTGCGACTGAGTCACAAAGAGTGTCTTTACCCGGTGTGTGTGACTTGAACCAGCGCTTTCATCTTCCATTGTGGAACACAGGACTGAATCGTTGACATTTTGTTCATCTGTGCCGTTACATGACTCATTACATTAGTCCTAGTTCATGTAGAGGCAGAATTCACAAACCACACAATTGACCCTCATGATCAACACACACACACACACACACACACACGTGCACAATCTGTCTACACTGCTGCATTTGTTGTTGCGGACGTGGTTCCCCACTAATTACTTTTAATTTATTTTCTCCGCGTGCCACGATTTCCGCGGCAGTAAAGTGATAATTACCAGCACGCTAGTTGGCAGCGCTCGTTACCTCGCTTGTTTCTTGCTGCGGAGACGTCTCAGCAGCGCTTTCACTTGAATTTGACCCGTGGATCAGCTCGAAAAAACTGCATGAATATGCTCAGGCAGTATTTAATTTTTTGTTCTGAAGATTAACTTTAGTGAACTTGCTCATTAATTTCTCAATTTTAAGTTGTGGAAACGTTACAAACCACGAGGTTAACAAACTACAGCATTTTTCCTCAAGTTCATACGTTGACTCATTTCGTCAGTGTGTAAAGCGCTTCACTCAGTGTGCTGAAACACAGATATACACACCGATATACACACGTGCACAAAGTATGTCAAGCCATTGTCATTTTAGTATTCTAACAAGTATTTATTGGTCAAAACCTACTTTGATGATTGAGGTTCCATCATCATTTCAGTTTCTATACCTCCTTTTAAGATTCAGTACCCTTACAGTACCTCGCTGTCTGTACTGCAGTACCTATCTCTCCTTCTGTACCTCAGCGTCCACGTTGGAGTGCTGCATTTAGATATCATTGAATTACATGGCTCTATTCACTCCTTCCCTCTCCTCCAGTCAAGCTGTTTGAAGTGATTGAGACGGAGCGAACTCTCTACCTGGTGATGGAGTACGCCAGTGGAGGTGAGAGAAGCACTGCCTTTAACCTGCCCACACTCTGACTTTATGCTGATGACGTCTGTATTTTTGTCTGACATTTTCCGGATGTAAGTTACCCTCTTAAGGTATACCATTATATCATGCAACCACGGTTCTGAACCGTGAGCCTAATGAGTAATTCACCTCACCTTATGTTGCGGCCGCGCGGTAGCAGATGGCCAAATGCTGTTGTGATCCATCCAATGAGCGGTTTCCCCGAGCGCCCCCTCCCGCCAACGGCTTCACCTCAACGTTTTACGACACGGTGCTTTGCATGAGCCTGGGAGTGAGTGTAAACAAACATGGCGGAACGTTCTGCTGGGGGAACTGACTCATTGGGCGGATTATTATAGCACTTGACCATCTGCTACCGTGCGGCAAATTTAAGTAAAATCTTCAATTGGCAAATAAGTCCGAGTTTGATATGTATGTCGCTTATTTGGCCTCTCCTGTGAATCTGAGAGTCACCGACAAACACCTTCCTGTGCCTCAGGTGAGAGGCTTGACCATGTGTTTTATATACAGGAAACGAAGGGGGGAAAATGAATACATTCAACCGCAATATTTTGGTAGATGCCGTACTGCGAAATTTTTATACAGTCACATCCCAAGATGGAATGTCAAAAAGAAAAACATGAAATTGCGCAAAAATGCACAATAAATCTTTGAGTTTTTAAAGGCACTAAACCACCGAGGAGTATCTTTGAAGCTGCAGAAAGCACTCTCGGTGTGGTCGGCGGGGCGGTTGCAACCCTCTATTTCCTCGTCCCTGGAGGGTTTCAAAGCGGGTCGGCACCCAGCGATGCTCTGCGGGAGGTGCTTCGTACCTGCCTCAGCGTGGAGCACCTCGGGGTGTCGGCTGCGAGGCCGCGCACACTGCTCTCGGTTCTGTAGCGTGAGTCAGACCGCAAGGCTCAACCGCCTGGAAAATATAGAAATAGGCAGCGTCCATCCGCCCCTGCAGGTTGGAGCCTCGCGGGCTGAACCAGCCCAAAGATCAGACGGAAACCAGGGGGGGGAGGGTGTTTGGTCGTTGCAGATTTTTTTTACGATACTTATTCGTACACATACTTGTCAGCCTTTCTGCTTCCAATGAGCCCACGAGAGAGAAACAGTCATATTTGGGCTGAAGCTAGAGGAGAGAGACGCATGGAGCTCAGCAACTGTCTTAGAAATGAGTTATGGATGTTACACCCTGAAGGTTTTTTGTTTTGTTATTGTACTTTGCTTGTTTATAATTTACCACTTATCGTCACTTTTTTTTCTACCTCCTATCTGTCTTTTCTTTGACCTCTTATATCTCTCTTCCTCTCCCCCCTCCCTTCCACCCTCCAGGCGAGGTCTTCGACTACCTTGTTGCACATGGAAGAATGAAAGAAAAAGAGGCCAGGGCTAAATTTAGACAGGTACATCCCCGCCCCCCACACACACACACACCGCAGTGTTCTGGAAACCCCCACCCCGCCCCCGGCTTTGACTGTCCCACCTGTCCTGGGGGTCGGGGAGGGACGCCGCCGCCGCGGTCCCATCATGACTTCTACTACTGATCTGCCGCCACATTGAGACGCTTTTAACGCCGTCTCTGTGTCCTGACACGGTTTCTTGTCTGAGGTGTTCCCTGCAAAGGAGTCTTCCTCCGCAGTCTGAACAGCCGCTCTCTCTGGCGGCCGGAGCTGACCTGTGCTTCTTTCTGCTGCAGATTGTGTCGGCCGTTCAGTACTGCCACCAGAAGCACATCGTTCACAGAGACCTCAAGGTTAGTCTGCAGCACCTCAGCCCAACGTAACCGCATGCAGCAATGCACCGTAACGTCGCAGGAGTCCTATCAAGTATGAATGCAGCATGTTTTCACTGCATTTGTTTTAAGAAGTCAAATTTTAAAGAACCAATCAATAGCTATAACACAATCTCTATTCTTATTTTTGGATTATGCAGACTCGTTATGCAATAATTTACTTTGAGGTTATATGTGTACGTTGTGGGTTAAACCTTCACTTGACCAGCCGTCACCTTGATGACTGGAGAGGGTTAATGCTGATCTGCATCTCATGAAGCATTTACTGTAAACACACGCTTACAGAACCTCCACGGTACGATGAAGCAGCTGCTTGTATTATATAGTTTCATTTGCTTCGTTATTGCTCGCGTTGTGTGCGTGAATATTAATATTAAATATTAAGACCCAACTTCCTGGTGGAGCGTAATGCAGCGGTGAAACGTGCTTCACTGTCTTCCTGCGTCATACGTTCAGCTGGTGTGTGTGTGTGTGTGTGTGTGTGTGTGTGTGTGTGTGTGTGTGTGTGTGTGTGTGTGTGTGTGTGTGTGTGTGTGTGTGTGTGTGTGTGTGTGTGTGTGTGTGTGTGTGTGTGTGTGTGTGTGTGGCTCAGATGCAGCTCCTCACATGTTCTCCACCTCCTCTCCCTGGAACTGGAGGCTTTGCCATTAATCCGGCGCTGCGCTTCCATCCATCTAAATATTGATGATCCTATATTTTTAGTCCACGTGCACGGCCCGAATATCTGTTCCAGCAGCTGCAGGTCCGGAGTGGCTCTGACTAATAATTCAGTGTGTGTGTGTGGGGCGGTTGGAAAGGCAGTTAAAGATTAACCAGTACACTAACTCACTCTTGTAGGCCACTTTGTGCCTCTGGGCCTTGTTTTACACACAGAACATTCCACTGATGAAGACGGCACACATTGTTTTTAAACTTTTTTTTTTTTTTTTTTTGTTTCACACTTTTGTTGAAAATCATTATTGATGTTGGAGCGAACGTCTTAGAAGTAGGAGTCGTGTCAGTCAGTCTGTTCCATCTGCATTTTGAGAACATGGAATCAAGATGCCATACGAATAAACCTCTTGAATTATATTTTATTTGTTTTTTTACAACAAAAATGTAACTTATTAAAATATGCTCTAAGCTAATGGCGACACATTTAATGTTGAAAACGACCTCACAACACCTGGATGGTATTTTAGAAAATTATTGTTTCGGTGTCTGAGAGAAGTCTCCAAAAAAAGTCTCCAATCCAAATAAAAACACCATCCCTGCTAGTGTATGTCGTCATTTCCGACCCCGAGGCTCCTTTTCATGTACTGTAAACCTCTGATACTGGGAGAAAGTTTCAGTCAGTATCTTAGATTGATGATGGACTCTTTAATTCCATCAGCGCAGGGAAGCTACAGTGTTACTGCAGCGCACATCAAAACAAATGTAGTAAAGAATTGAAGGTTTTAGTGGCATCTCGCAGTGAGGTTGCAGATAGCAACCAACTGAATACCCCACAACATGGCAGCCTCCGTGGAAGAGACGGTGGCCGTTAAACTCATCAAAGGCCCTCTCTAGAGCCAGTGTTTGGTTTGTCCCTTCTGGGTTACTGTAGAACAAACATGGCGGTGCAACATGGCAGCCTCTGACGCCTACCCACTCCCTATGTTGATATAAGCTGCTCATACTAAAGTAACTTCAACACAATAATTGTTACTTATACTTATGGGATTATGCACTAATTAAAAAATACTTATTTCCATACATATTATATTCCATTTCTCTCAAGTCCATTCTGTAAATAATAAACTCTGCAGCTTTTAAATTAGAAAGATTTGACAATATAAAATGAACCAATAAATGAACTATAAAACCTTGATCAACAATTCACATTCTGATTTAAATAGAAGCAAATTGCAAGTATACATAGTTTACATCCCTATTTATATACGTATGTATATAAATAGGGATATAACTTCAGTAATTTTGCTTTGCTTTGTATGGCACTATTTACAATATTACATTTATTTTTCTTTTTGTGCCTCAGGCTGAGAACCTGCTGCTGGACGCCGACATGAACATCAAGATCGCCGACTTTGGCTTCAGCAACGAGTTCACGCTGGGGAACAAGCTGGACACGTTCTGCGGCTCGCCACCCTACGCTGCGCCCGAGCTTTTCCAGGGCAAGAAGTACGACGGGCCCGAGGTGGACGTCTGGAGCCTGGGGGTCATCCTGTACACGCTGGTCAGCGGGTCGCTGCCCTTCGACGGCCAGAACCTGAAGGTGCGTGCGAGAGCTGGACCCGTCACAGTCATGACATCACCATCGTTTGAGTTGACCGCCATAGTTTTGTAAAGTCTCTTGATGACACAGTCGTGTTTCCGAGGGGAATTGTAAGGCAGTAATTATGTACCTGAATTTCTATGTTGCGATGTTAAACACCAGTCATTTTCTCCTCTGTGATAGATGTTATCATGGTTTGTTTATTACAGTTATGAGCTCAGACTGTGATGGTGGCAGAACACAAACATAAAATGTATTAATTGTTATTAAACTTGTGTGGCAACGATCCCAAAGAACCAGGATCTCAAAGGATTGATGCACTAAATAAACAGTGCATGCTCTTCAAAATATTGATCACCTGTAATTTAAGAATATATATATTATAAGAATAGCTGTAAGAAATCTTGAAGAGAAAAATCAATTGCTTTACACAAAAAGTTATTTGTTTTTTAGAGCCGGGGCATTTGCCACCGGGCCGTGAGAATTTGGGTGGGTTTTTTTTCGGGATTTTCATTCATATAATACTTATTGAGAAGCAAGTGTTTTAACTTACAAATCATCAGTGCCGGGGAAAAAGTTTAAATTGAAAATCGAATTGTGGCCTTTAAATTTGAGAGTCAACTGGAATCGTCTCACCCCTAATAGTTACCTATGGGCTGAAGATGTCATTTACATACCACATGTTCTTAGTATTCCATCTGCGTATTTTAGTATGTGGGTAAAATGAATGATCGTCATGGAGCCACTCCACTTCCTTTCATCTCATTGTCACAACAACACTGCAGATGAACTTTCACCAGCGTCCTGTCCTCACAATGCAGTGTGGTATACGCTCACCACAATAGTGTGCAATGTTTGCATGTGCGGTACGTCACCCTGGTCATCCTGTGAGAAACATTTGACATTCCAGCTGTTGTTGCCGTGTCAAACTGCCCACGAGCGACACGAGGCGCGACCGTCGCTGCATGTGAGAATGAGGGACGTCACCTACAAGCCCATCGCAGCCATAGAATTCAAACAGCGTCCCTTGGAAGAGCAAAAGCAACAAAATTTCATCATTTCGCTGGTTACTGCTCAGTGTTGACATTTTACACAAGCAATGTTATGTTGCAGTCGGTCTGTGTGTATGTGTTTTTCTTACATGCTTGTATTTTAATTCTACAAACGAACTAAACATTCTGTGGCCAAAATGAAATGTTTGTAAAGTAAGAGTAAATATATAAAAATGTTATATTCTTAAGGAAAAGGAAAAAAGAAAATGGGGGAATTTCCAATCGGTTCAAAATGTGGCCGTGCCCCCCCTGCTCTCTAACGCCCCCTGTGGCTTCTACCCCGCCCTGCAGGAGCTGAGGGAGCGGGTTCTGCGGGGGAAGTACCGCATCCCCTTCTACATGTCCACCGACTGCGAGAACCTGCTCAAGCGCTTCCTGGTCCTCAATCCGGCCAAGCGGGGCACACTCGAGGTGAGGGAGGATAGAGAAAACGTAAATATACCTTTTTTTAAATTATTTACCCTGACCTCCACCTCCACCGCCCGCTGGAGCGTCATCCACCCTCCACCGTCTCTCCAGTAACCCTGCACTCCGCCCCCCCTGCCCCCCCCTCCCTCCTCGCCATCCCCGACCTCCTTTCTCCGAGCACCCGGCCCTCCGCTCTCCTCCTCCTCGTGAATAATGCACGACGGCTCGTGGTTTGTGCCGAAGTCGTCCTCCGTGTCGAGCAGCGAGACGCTGGGAGAGGCCTTTTAGGCACTTCCTCACTTCACAAACAAACTGCCGCCCTTGTCGTTTGTAAGAATTCAAGCGTCTGAGATGATCATGTTTCCGTGCATGTTTCATTGAGACATTTCATTTCCCCTTGGAATGTACTGCAGCACGGGACTCAAGGTATCCCGGGGGACCGGACGAGGGGGTTTTTGTTTGGTCTTTTTAAACCGCACACGGCTGCCGGCTCTGTGGTTTGAGACCCCTGTACTATAGTGTAGGGCTGATACTACATTGTTTTTTCCCCATATCGCTATCAATAATTAAACAATATTTTGGGGGATGGCTTTTGGTGCTTTAAGATATTTCCAAAAACAAAATCTATATTCGCGCAGCAATCGTTTGTGGATATGAAACAGCTCGAACAGAAATGCAGAAAACCATTACTTTACCATAATGCAGCCTCAAAAACATTTGATATGAAGTGTGTATATATATATATCAAAATGTACAAAAAATCCCAGATTATATCTCCTATCAGATCACAATATTGATATTATGCCGATGTTTGCCCTGTTCTATGACGATGGACGAGTGTGAAGTTGCAGTAAAATATACATATTTTTGTTTTAGACATCCAAGCCAGCCCGTAACGGGGTGTAATGTTTGGACGCACGCCTGATGTTGTCACAGATGTTCCATGGTCAGGGAAGAGGCTTTGAGCGTCGTCCTGTGATGACGAACACGGGTGCTCAACCCGATTAGGAAGATGAACGTCTGAGCCTGCGAAATCAAAAGACGACATCAGGACCCCTGATTGGGGTTATCGCTCCTTTTTTTTTAAATTTATTTATTTATTTTTTAATCCTATTTATAAAAGTCGCAAACGTCAAAGGCATCTGAGTTGGATGTAATGTGATTTGAAGCTGTGATGCCAGGCAGGCCGAATGTGTCTGTGAAATGTGTCCGCTCCAGTTACATCACAGGCTGAGTATCAATGCGCTGCCCGGTCTTGATTAGCAAGCACAGGGAGAAATTGATTTGCAGCATTAATTAATTAAAATAGTGGCACAGTGAAGAACATCAAAACAAAAAGATTGAGGTCTTTCACGTGGATTAAATAACGGAATGGGGGCGAGTTGCATTCATTTGAAGGTTAATGTAACAGTAAAGACGACATTTAGATTGTAAATCTAAACAGAAAAAACGTTTCTGTCCTTGACATACATAACTTGTATCATTTTGTTTTGTTGTCCAGCAGCACTGATGGGCTGAAGAACAGATTTATCTTTATTTTCAAGTTTGTAGAAATTGGCGTCTTTCCCACACCTTTTGTGGCAGAATATGAAATATGCCATTTACTACAGAGGACAAATTATAAGGGCTGGATAAAAACAATTGAATTATAATATTCTGCTAAGATTTACATTTCTGAATCAATTAGAAAATTGCCATATTGATAATTTGTTTGAAAGTTATGAAACCATTTTGCAAGAAATACCACCCCAGTCACACACAAATTGAAATTTTGTTCTTAATGTCTAGATTGAACTGAATTTGTCCTGCCAGATATTTTTTTGTAATGCACGTCAGATGATGACGTATTAAATGTCGAGGTGTGTGTGTGTGTGTGTGTGTGTGTGTGTGTGTGTGTGTGTGTGTGTGTGTGTGTGTGTGTGTGTGTGTGTGTGTGTGTGTGTGTGTGTGTGTGTGTGTGTGTGTGTGTGTGTGTGTGTGTGTGTGTGTGTGTCTATATATGTATGTATGTATGTATGTATGGAATTGTATCGTGAGCTGTCTCGTCAATATCAGATTTAATAAATATTAAATGACTTTTGTATCAAAACCGAATGGTGAGATCCTGCCCGACACCAACCCCAGCATTCATCATGATGCGGTTTTTAGTGTATTTTTAATCCCGTTCTGTTGACCTCTCTTTACTCCCACATGCCTCGTTTACGACCCTGCTTTTTAATTGTCAAGTTAAAGCGGTTTGGTTGTTGACTTGTTCCGGTATTTTGTCCTTATTTTTTTTTTCCCCCTCCGCAGCAAATTATGAAGGATCGCTGGATAAACGCCGGCTTCGAGGAAGAGGAGCTGAAGCCCTTCATCGAACCCGAGCTGGACATCACGGACCAGAAGAGAATAGGTCTGTTCCCTGAACTCGTTGGGGTAGCTGGGGTGGGGGGTGTTGTTGGTAGTGTTTCCCTGTCTTTATGCACATGATGGCCCCGTGGATATGATTTAATGGGCGTCTGTGAAGATGTACATGTTCTTTGTCTGTGTTATAGAAAGCATCAAACTGAGAATAGTTTGTACTCTCATTATGTGTCGGCTCTGAAGAGGGTTTAGAGAAAGGATGGAACGTGTCTATGAATAAGTGAACGAAACAACACACGGGGGGAGGGTGGAGGGGGAGGGACTAATGGAGAGAGGAAGAAAACGTCAGAGGCTGAGGAAGAGGGACGGAAGGA
Source organism: Zeus faber (assembly GCF_960531495.2). Lineage (NCBI taxonomy): Eukaryota > Metazoa > Chordata > Actinopteri > Zeiformes > Zeidae > Zeus > Zeus faber. The sequence goes on along the minus strand of NC_137198.1, from coordinate 2,223,535 downwards.
GGAGGGCGAATGGAGGACGGGGAGAAGTGGATGGAGAATGGAGGGCGGAGAAGGATGGTGAGTGGGAGAGAGAAACATGTTGGGGGGGGGGGGTCTGAGGGATGGATGGGGGTCGGTTACATAACAGCAGCACATGTTGGAGCTTCTCTCTCTAATTATACAGGCGGTACACGTTCCAAGGAGCCCCCTCTCTCTCCATCCCTCCCTCTCTCCATCCCTCTCTCTCTCCATCCCTCTCTCTCTCTCCCTTCCCCTCAAGTGGAAGCGGCGCCTCGTTTCCTCGTTTTACTTGGAGGCTGACGCAGGAGATGGCGAATTTGAAAACTGTTTATCCACCGGCCGCTCTGCAGATCAGTCACGATTTATTTCCCCAAATGAATGAGACGACGGCCTCCAAGTACCACGATGGGAGGAGAGGATTTGAGGAATGTGAATGTTTTAAAAAGCTTTTATCCGCAGGGCGCTTTAAAATTGGATGTAGCGCGACGGTCACATTTTTCCTGCGCCTATCCTATCAAATTCCAGCCCAGCCGCTTGGTCAAAACGTTGCCGGTTCGATTCCTTGAAACCTCGAAACCCGTTCTGCCGACGTGCCCATGGCGACGGGCACTCTGGGTTTCATTTTGCCGCGTGGCTCGATAGCATCTTCAGCTCCTTAAACTAAAAGGCGACATAAATAATCCACTCCTGCTGCGTCTCCAGCGTCCACTGGGGCTTCTCTGGAGGCGTCTCGTCTCCTCCCTGAATAGCTCCAGAGATGTTACATCAGAGGACGCGTGCCGGAGGGAAAAGACTCCAAAACAGACGTCCGACTCTCGTGTGGAAACGTCAGAACGTCTCCGTTTCCTGATTCTTTATTATTATTATTAAGGTCCAAGCTCTGCTGCGACTCTTTTAACATTAACTGAGGATCTGTTGAAGGACACACACACACACACACACACACACACACACACACACACACACACACACACACACACACACACACTTGGATGGATGTTTGAAGTGAGCCTGCATGCGCCTCTCAACGTGAGTCTCGTTCTGGGGGCTAGAGCCGTTACACGCCAGGGGCCACACACGCGTGCGTGCGCAGGGCGATAGTGGCTCGGGAGGTAGAGCGGGTCGTCCAGTAATCGGAGGGTTCCGGGTTCCATCCCTGGCCCCTCCTGGCAGCACATATTAGTGTCCTTGAGCAAGACGCTGACCCCCTCGCTGCCCTGGACGAGCAGGTGTGCACCCTGCACGGCTGCCGCTGCCGTCGATGTGCGAGTGGGTGAATGTGAGACAGGCATTGTGACGCCATTTGAATGGTATGACTAGGAAGGCGCTATATCAATATACCCCATTTACCATTTTACCATCCTTGTGTCCTCTGCAGCTGTTTGCTGATGACTGATTGATCGAAGTGGGGTTGGAATCACCTGAATTTTTCTGACTCACCTTGTTTTGTTTAATTGGTGCTCCAGTCCCCGTTTACCACTTTGATATAATTACTTTCCTGCCAAACATAAACTCAACGCCACACATAACACTATATTAATACTAGTGGTCAACCGATTTATCGGGTGATATCTGCGCATTTTGAGATAATCGGCCTAGGCCTACTCTCACGAGAGCAATAAACAAAAAGTCTGCAGACGATCGATACATACTGATTCTGAATGTTTTAAACTGCTTCAATACTTATTTTCTGCACTATTGATATACCGGCACCAGCTGCGTTTTCTCTCTCCCTCTCTCTCCGACAGTGAGTTGACAGACACACACACACACACACACACACACACACACACAGCTACAATCCCACATAGCCCCGCCTCCCAGTGCTGTCTCCTTCTCTTCACTTGTCTCATTTGCTCCGGTTTTTCATGGTGTTGGCTCATTAAAGATGACAGGTGCAGAGTCTCCGCAACTGGTTTTGGTTGACAAAGAAAGCAGCAGGCGAGCTGCTTGCAATTACTTGGCATTTGAGGCAAAATATAAACCTAACTCAGAGTACTGGCGTGGAGTTTTTGTTCTCCAGGGAGCGCTGTGCCGTGCGTGCGCTCTGCTTTATTGTTGTGGCTGATCGCTGTTGTAATGTATAGAATGGATTGTGTGTGTACACCAGGGTGGAAGAAACAAAATTATTACAATACATAATTACAAAACATGTGTGTTTTAACATCCCCCCCCCCCCCCCCCCCCCCGTCTAACTTCTAAATCCAACATGTCAGATCCCTGCATGTTGTTGTTTTGTACAATCAGGGTAAAGTAGTCCTGCTGGATGGGCGGTGTGTGGGCGTGTACATGTCAAGGTCCTTTCCATTCGACTGCACCATCAGCGCTTCACTTCCTGCTGTCGTGCTCCACTTCGGCTCCTTGTGCCAAATGTCCTCCACAAGGTCGCCCCTCTAGAGCCCAGATTTGGAGGAAATGAGGTGAACCAGAATGTCGTGGCGATGCTGCTCCGGCTCAGTTCCCCGCTCGTCCTGGACCTCATGAGAAGTTGTTTTCAGGAAGGTTCTGGAATAAGAGACGGTCTATAAAGTTGTTCACTGACTGAACGCTGCTCCCAGGGGGGTCTGACCCTCCTGCTGCATTTACATGACAAAGCTGCTGTTTGTCTGCTTCTCACGGTTGTATTTTTAGACCCTTCACGAGCGTCACAATCACTTCTAAGTGTTTGTGGTTCAAGTCACATTTCCTCCTCAGAAGTTTTTTTTCGCTGAACTTGAATTGTTTGGATGGAAAAAGCTCTAAATTAGATTTACAGTTTATTACATTTTCAGAGATAATTACCTGGAAATCAGAAGTGTGTGTGTGTGTGTGTGTGTGTGTGTGTGTGTGTGTGTGTGTGTGTGTGTGTGTGTGTGTGTGTGTGTGTGTGTGTGTGTGTGTGTGTGTGTGTGTGTGTGTGTGTGTGTGTGTGTCCCTGGAGATCTCTGCAATACAGGTCTGTTCAATTGGCACGTATTTGTAGATCGGCCCTTTGAATGGAGATGGAAAGTTGGCACTCAATTGAAGAAAATTAAAATACAACAAAAATTGCACCATTGGTTCAAGACTAAATGTCCTCCGATAAAAAGAGGCAGTTTCCCATGTTGCCCTCGAGACGTAAGTCAGACTGCACAAACTACCGCGAGATGATTCTTCCTGTGAATGACCGTGCGTGCTTGTGTGGTTGTGCCGCAGATGTGATGGTGGGAATGGGATACAACCTGGAGGAGATCCAGGAGTCTTTGGCCAAGATGAAATACGACGAGATCACAGCCACATACCTGCTGCTCGGAAGGAAGACCTCAGAGGTACGGCGCTCCTCAACGTGGGGTCCTCCCAGGGGGTCCCGGCAAAATGACTAATAGTTCAACTTCACTGTTATTTAGTTTCCAAGATGTTGCCCAGTTAGAGAATGTCCAATACTCACTTGTTTACATCCCGGAGACTAAATCTGATCAAATGGGGTCCGTGGCCTGGTGAGGATCAAACAGTGGCTCCTTGACGTGAAAAAGATTGAGAATCAGTGATCTAGACCACGCATGCTGGGAGACCTGAGCCATAGTCCTGACTCTCCCTTAACAATCTATGCCGGTCAATTAAAACGTCTTTAACTTGTCATGTTGGAGCACAAACGCTGCCAGTTTTTATGCTCCAACCTGCCTCAAATGACAGTTTGTCAATTCCGGCACATGGGAACTCACTTCCACTGACAGGGTGGACTACGACTGAGTTGAATTTGGAATACGGGATCTGTTGCAGTTGTAAGTGTGTGTGTGTGTGTGTGTGTGTGTGTGTCGTGTGTAGCTGGAGCCCAGTGACTCGGTCTCCAGCAGCAACCTTTCGCTGGCGAAGCCCCGGCCCAACAGCGAGCTGAACGGTCAGTCACCGTCGCACCTGAAGGTGCAGCGCAGCGTATCCTCCAACCAGAAGCAGCGACGCTACAGCGAGCAAGGTAACAAGCAGCCAGAACACCGAAAAGGAGACGGGGAGCTCAAAATTGCCAGACAAAGGTCAACCTCGATGTGTATTTCTTGTGGTTTTGAGTACAGAGGATACAGTAGAAAGGAAAGAGATTTGGTTTGGATAAACTGATCATGAAGCCGTCAATAACTTCCACAACATCTACAATCAAACAAACTGACTGGTGCATTTCACAAGAATTTCAAGAGACATGGCTGCTTGTCCAAATATGTCATGACGTTTGATGAGAGCCTCCCTCCCTCAGTGGGTCAGAATGTCCCTCCTGGCTCGGTCCACCCCAAGAGGAGTCAGACCACGTCGGGAGACTCCAAGGAGGAGAACAGTGTCCAGCTGAGGAAACCCAGCACCGCCCCCCCCTCCAGCCCGTTGCTAGGCAACGCCAACAACCCCAACAAGGCAGACATCCCTGACCGCAAGAAAGGCGCCACCACGGGCCCGAGCGTGAGTCCCTGAAATTCAGAGCGCACACACACGCACACCACGCCCTCTTCTGGTGGGATGCAGAACAATTTTTAACTCATTGTTTTACATGTAAGTCAATGTGGACAATTAAGTAAAAAAATAAATAAAATAAAAATTGGTTTGTGGGGATAAAATATATATATATATATATATATATATATATATATATATATATATATATATATATATATATATATATATATATATATATATATATATATATATATATATATATATATATATATATATATATATCACACATTTAGATATTTATATTAATTACAAAAAAATCCCCTGGTGTTTTTAAATGTTTTTTTCCTGGTGTGTGTTGTCGAGCAGAGCACCACTGCCTCCGCCGGCATGACGAGGAGGAACACGTACGTCTGCAGCGACAGGAACAACACGGACCGCCTGTCTGTCATTCCCAACGGGAAGGAGAACAGGTGAGGAGGGAAAGTAGGCGTGGGGTGCCGGACGATGCTGCCGCTGTTTGTTTTTCCTTCCTTGGAGTTTGCGGCTGGCGTGCATGAAATCCTGATTTCTGCCTTTGCCGTCCCGAGGAATCTGCCGCTGCTCACTGAGCGACGACTCAAAGCGGATGTTACCCAAAGAGGAATGTCTTTCTTTTTTGTACTCCAACTTCTCCACTTTTTTGTATTTTTCTCTTTTTCTGTCATTAATTTTCTTGTTTTTCACTCCCCCCCCTCATCATCTTTACTTTCCGCCTCTGCCTGTCTGGGGCTGTTTTTTGGTTGGTTTTTGCGGTGAGCAGCATGACTGAGATGGCATGCTCCACTAGTCCCCCCCCGCCTGTGTTCGGAGCCTCGTCCGGCTCCGTGAGGCTCAGGTACCAAACGGTCGGCCCGTCGTACACCTGCCAGGCAGGCTGGGCCACGCTGCCTCACTCCTACTACGCTCTGGACTACGACACGCCCAAGTAAGAGGCAGGCCCCGCCCCCCTCGTCTGTCTGCCCCTCCTCATGTCCAAGCCCCCCCCGCCCCCCTCTAACCATCTCAACTAGTCCCGGACCCGCTTCCCAAACCGCCTGTTCACACTGCTCCAGCGTGATCTGGGCTCCACGTTAACGGTTGCCCAGTTGCCCCAGGCAACCAGATTTGGGCCGTTGTCAACCATATTATGAGATGTGGTTGCCCCATTGCCAACCACTTTCGTATGTAACAAAAACCTTTAAATATAACCAAAAAATACATTGCTGTTAATTGATACGTTTCCCCTTTCCTTGATTTTACTCTTAATAGTTGAGGATGTATTAAGATTATATTGGACCATTTTCTCCCAAAGAATAAAATCATTAATTTGGCAATCGTTTTGTCAATCTTGGCAACCTACTGCTGATGCATGGTGGCCAACTCGGCCGCCACCTCTAAAGGTTTCTGACCCTGGCCAAGGTTGCATTGCTGAAGCTGTCACTCTCAAGATCGCGATCTTTTTCATAAAATTGTTAGATTCTCCATTTGTGTGTTTGGCATTCAAATTTAAAATAGATTTTATTGATAGAAATAGCGACGAATAAAATGTGAATTAGGTGAACCTACCTGCATTTGGGCTGAGGAGAATTAAAGGCCGAGACACGGTTCAGAGTTAACTACACCAGTGTTCCCTCTGCGGTGTCTACGGTGTTGTCCAGCTGTTCATAGTGCTGCTACCTGGCAGCACCACCCTCTTTTACTGTTATTGCACATCTTGTTCTACCCAAATTTTGCCACGCTACTCATTCCAGTTTGAGAGCCACATGTGCAAAATTTTTATAAAGAGAAAAAAATAAAATAAAGGACCGGCTCGATCCCAATGGATGTGCTGTAATTCACATTCTGTAATGTGCGAGCCAATGTTCTGTGATATTTTCTGCTCTGAGTTTGCAATCCTTATGTTTTTAAGAGTGATGTTTGTTTATAAAAAAAAAAAAGTTAACAAATTTAATGGTGAACAATGGATTTTGAGTAATAACTTCGTGATAATCCATGATTTGGGTACCGGAATCAGAGCTGAACGGTCTGGTGGTGTGAGGTTGTCGCATGTCGTGGGGCGTGTCGTGTCGTTTCAAATCAGCGTTTGGAGTGTGTTTTGCCACGCCACGCGCAGACGAGCTCAAACTGCGGCAGAACAGTGTGAACACGCGCTGGCGCTCTCTTTAACACGCTCGCTGACTAAACCATGGCCATCATCTCTGAATAAAAGGATAAGAGGAGGAGGTATCCACTTTATTCAAGCCGCCGCCACCAAGCGTGAGTCCGTTGGGTTGATGAATTGTCCCTGCGACCGCCGACCTTTCGGACCCAGGGTGGTCTCGCTCCCTCGCAGACAATTATGGAGGCGTCAACGCATACATGCTGGATGTGTTAACCCTCTCCCTCTTCCGTGTTTTGCCGTGAACTCTGACCCCCCCTGCCCCCCCCTGTCGTCCGAGCGCACGGTGTCGTCTCTTTCTGTTTAGTTTCTAACAAACTAGGACCCGTCTCACGCTGCAGCGTTCACAAGTTAAGAACAGTGTCGTGTTTTTAACAGGTAGAAGGGGGGGGAGAAACAAACTGGTTGACTTAGATATTTCTGTTTTGGTCATGAAAAAAAAAAAGTTGTTGTGTTTTTTATTGTTTTTTTCCCCCACCGCTCGTTGGCGGGTGGCCAAACCGATTCGCCGCCGTTTTCAGGGAAGTCCCTGCGAAGGGAACGGGAGGAATACAACGTTTCATTGAGCAACGTGCGTATCGGTCTTGTGACTCTTCCTCGTGTCGGTCACAAGACGGAGTCCAGGACACGGAGAGTTCATCTCACTCTTCTGCGACAGCAGGAGCTTTATCAGGCTGGACTGGAGTATACTACCAGTACACACACACACACACACACACACACGTATTCACTTGTCGTAGGCTAAAGCGGTGAAACTGTTGGATTTCAAGAGGTTTCCAAGATTCTTTGTCGTATGCACTCACACATTGCATTGAGCTGCTTCAAACTGGGAAAGCTGTGCTCACCCAGGCAGGGAGACGTTGAGAGAAGAGGTTCACTCTCTCAGACCAGCCCAACCAGCTCTGTTCAGAGGAAACCTGCCAGGGAGGGAGGCTTGGCACCGAGGGGAGATTTCAGATGAGCTGTGTGCAGGGACTGTGCACAACTGTGATCAGAGGGATAACATCTGACCTTCAGAGAGGAGGGACTTGATGGCGTGGCTTTTGTTGGACGTGTATTGTCTGTCCCTCATGCTGTTCTGATGATCCCAAACAGTTCATTTGGGATCGGTCCTGTGTCGACTTGAATGCGATGGAGAGAAAACGCTGTGTGTGTGTGTGTGTGTGTGTGTGTGTGTGTGTGTGTGTGTGTGTGTGTGTGTGTGTGTGTGTGTGTGTGTGTGTGTGTGTGTGTGTGTGTGTGTGTGTGTGTGTGTGTGTGTGTGTGTGTGTGTGTGTGTGTGCGTGCCCTCCATCGCTGCTCCCGCTGGTTCCGACGCCCTGTTCTTCTTGGTCCGCCCCCTCCTCCACCCAGCAGTGTGGCGGTGTCCCCCAGTGGCCAGAGGAACCCGGTGGCCTCCACCCACAGCGTGGCCAACGCCACCACGCCAGACCGGCTGCGGTTCCCGCGCGGCACGGCCAGCCGCAGCACCTTCCACGGCGGGCAGCTGCGGGACCGCCGCACCGCCACCTATAACGGGCCCCCCGCCTCGCCCACGCTGTCCCACGACGCCGCGCCGCTCTCCCAGACACGCAGCCGTGGAACCAGCAACCTCTTCTCCAAGCTCACCTCCAAGCTGACGCGCAGGTGAGGCAGGGTTGCTGTGGAGACGCTCGGGGGGGGCTAAACAGGGTGTTTGTGGGTCCATTAAAAAGTGTTAAATTGACTCGAGGGTTAAAACACTAAATTGTGTTGTTAAAAAGTCTCAATTAGATTTGTAGGGCTCATTAAACCTTTTAAGGGATTGTTGGCAATAAACAAGCAGTTGTTCATAAAAATGACGTTGAAGATGCTGCTGATCTCCCGAGGGGTAATAAAACAGCAAAAACAAATAATGTCAAAATTCTCAAATTTGATTTTTAGGCATATTAAATAGTTTGTATGTAATTATTAATTCTATTAATTCAGAAAAGAGACATTGACGATGCTGTCAGTCCCCGCCGGTAAAAGGAGCAAGATGTACAAGATTGCTCTTCAATTTTGCCCCCACAGTATCATGAGAAAAATCCTGTTATTTGGAATCTAAAATGACACCTGCAAATACCCTGATTAAAAAACATGAACCTTCATCTCTGCACTTTGTGTGTTATTGTCGACAGTAACCCTCATCGTGAACGATGGTGATTAATAATTTGGGGCGGTGAGCGAGTAGAGCCGTCCGTGCTCCGTCTGTCGTGCTGTGACTCTTTCATATTAAAAGCCAATCAACATACTGCCTTGTTGGAGAACCGCTGGGGGACGCTCGCTGTCATGCACAATGTGATTTATTTCCTGCGTCTAAATTGTGTTCCAGTCGCTGCCTAGCTGCCGGCCACAGTCTCTGGCCTTCTGAGCCCTTTTGTAACTTAACAAAATGATAATTGACCGGAGATGATGAAATTCAGCACTTTAACGACCTGAAAGCTATCAGATGTTTGACCGTAGTTTTTAGACAACTGTGTTATTTATTACTATTTTTGGTAACTAAGTGGAAGCATGGGGAAATTCCCAAGCTTTGCGAAAGGTTTTGATTTGAGTAGGATCCCCAGAGAGGATCATTCAATTAAATCTACAATGCAGGGATTCTGCGTGCGGCTCTGGGCCCCAGTTGGGTCCGGCCGCGGCCACGTGGCGGGCCGCTAGCCAGCAACCACCGCCCTGTGATGAATGACCTAAAATGAGGAATGGAAATCAACAGTCCTTCTGACCGTCCTGAACCCCCTCCACTGTTGCCTATTCCAGTCACCTTATTTTTGTTCACTCATGCAGATTTTTCATACCCCCCCCCCCCCTCCCCTCCTCCCCCGCCCCCCCCACACTCTCCTCCTCCACCCATCCTCACTGTCTCTCTGTCTGGTTCTGTTATAGAAACATGTCATTCAGGTTTGCCAAAAGGTAGGACTCCTGTACTGCCTTCGCTGTGTTCCCAAAATAACTCAAACCGACCTCACTCCAGCTCGCCTCAACTCCGACAAGCGTGGGGCTGCTCGTGCTTAACTAACAAAACACACAAACTGTCGTTTGGTACGTTTAAATGCACACAATCACTGTCCCACAAGTGCTAGGATGTTTAAGTGGTGGATCCATTTTGGTAAGAAATCCAATATTTGGTTTTCACTAGCACTTTATAGGAAACAGCCATTCAATGTATTTGCGTTCTGCATGTGCGCCTCTATTTGCTATTTCCAACTTTGGTGGCGGGGTCCGCCACACACGTGCGAGGAGTGAAAGGCAGCCGCTGTGAATAATCCAAAGCAGCGTAGCTCGTTGTGGTCAGTGAGCTGTGGATATGGATGGAAATTCACCAAGAAAAAAGAAAAATCCACCACCTCAAGTGACCAAGAATAAAAAAAAAAAACGAATCACTGGATCAAAAGAAGGAAATCTTTGTAGAAAATAAAGTGTCGTCTTCAATTAAAAATACTTGACTTTGTAATGGAACCTAGCGTAATCCACCCGACGCTCCCGGGGGATTGACACTTCAACATCGGCCAAAGATGTGAAGATTTAGCAGAAATCTGTTTAGAAGAGGGAAGAAAAATCTGGATACAATAATCTGATGAAACCTTGCTGGTCATCATGGTTTGGTTCATCTGTGTGTATTTCAACGTACCAAATTTGGGTGATTGTTTGAGGGGAAAAGACGAAAAGCGATGGGCAAACGTTGCACAAACAATCAGAAGACAACAACAACAACACTAATACTCAACCGTCACTGCATGGAGTCGCTGCTCTGGCTGCTGTTGAGTGGTCTGCTTTTTATTTTATTTTTTTTAACAACTCGATGAGCGTTGATTATTGAACTCTGTGGACTCACCTCTGTCGTTGTAATGACATAGTCGGGGTTCTCAGTCACAGAGGAGTAGATAGAAAGGATCTGATCTGCCGGGACTTTGCATCTGTTGTTTTTGTTTTCGCCGTGGAGAGACGGTTTCCAGTCCTCTGAAGGCAGCAGCGCTGCTCGCTCCTGGCTGCTGGTGGAGGATTTGAGTTTGGACATCTCCTCAGTTGACAGATTGTTATTGTCGCATCCTGCGTTGCGGACCCTGTGATGCTGTGTGGCGCGAGGAGCCCGGGTCTTTGATACCGGTTCGATGCCCTTTTAAAGGCTGAGGAGGCATTAAAAAAAACAGAACTTTTCAAGCACAAAGACTCTTGTCAGATGGTGTGTGTGTGTGTGTGTGTGTGTGTGTGTGTGTGTGTGTGTGTGTGTGTGTGTGTGTGTGTGTGTGTGTGTGTGTGTGTGTGTGTGTGTGTGTGTGTGTGTGTGTGTGAGGTAGAAAGTCAGGGTCCGGATCCCCTTCGCTGTGATTTGTCCAAAATCCCCCACGCTCTGCTGCGTCACAGTTGGGGTCTGAGTTCATTTCCTCACTGTATGCGGTGGTTCTCAGTAAAGTTTTGCCTCCTCTAGCGTTCCTAGAATAAATAATGGAGCTTTAGTAAATCATTAACAGCAAACCACTGTTCAACAGAAACAGGGGGCGGCTCAGTGTTCCTCCATCTTTGTCGGATCGATGCTGTCCTCGTGCAGACCTTCAAGTCCCTCAGGGTTTCAGAGGCAGTGACCTGGTGGCTACTGGCACGAGGGTCCTCGCTGCATTTGTCATGGGAGCCTAGTGGAGTTCCCAGGCCCCCGTCTTGAAGCGCAGCGTCCCCCTCTAGTGGCTGCACGGTGGACACCCGAGGTGGTTGTTCCGAGGCTCGTACCTCGTCGCCGTCCGAACGTCGTACCTTCAGACCGACGGCGGCTTTCAGGGCGTCATCACCATCCTCATCCTCTCATCTCATCACTCCTTTTACTGTCCATCACGCCTCTCTCACTTCACTTTGTGTCTTTCTTTTACCCCTGTTCCGGAATCTGCTCGGTTCACTTTTCACAGAGGGAGCCTCCGCCTTCCTCGTCTCTCTCCCCTCGCAGGAAGCTGGGCTCCATCGCTTCCTGCCCTCCGCCTCATTTCTTTGGTTTCCTCCTTCCTCTTTTTGTCTTGTGTGTTTAATGTGTCTTCCGGCCCTCTTTTCTGTGTCCTTTTTAACCTCTGACCTCTCGCTGCTCTTCCTCTCCGCCCAGGGTCAGTATTGACCCCGCCAAGCGGCAGATGGTCAAATCAGGGCCTGCCACCCCCTCCACGCAGGGAGCAAAGACCCTTAGTAAGTCCTCTGTCCACCAGCCTCCATCCACCGCCTTCCTCCTCATCAGCACCTCCATTTCAACTGGCTTTTCTTTCTTTGGGGGGAGGGGGGGGGGGGGTTTCCATGGTTTCCATGAAAGCATTAATTATTAAAATTTTTTTTGCTTTGCTTTGTTCTTGTCATGTCCCTGTCAAGAAGCTCAGGCCTTCTGTTCAGAACACGTCTTCTCTTTCAGATTCAGGAGTTGAAGATATAGGGAATTGTAGGAGTTCAAAGATGGCCGTCTAGAGTAAGGGCCTGTTTCCCCCACCCCTCCACCCACTCCACCCAACCCCCAACCCCCAACGCAGCCTGGAAACACAACTCACTGTGTTATGTTCTGTATGTGGAGGAGAATAGGGCTGGGTGGAAAACAAATCAATGCTCTGATACAATTAAGTTCCATTGTTTTCATATCTGAATCAATACTTTGTCTGGGAGTTATGCAACCATTTCCCGTGAAATTAAATATACCATAGTCAAAATTCACTTGGAATATTAAAATTCTGACTGAATGTGTTCCATGCAATATTTGTGTAATGCATGTCAGGAGGTAAACTGAAAAGTTGGCTGGAATTCTCATTATGTATAGAATGTCAACATATCGATAGAGAATCGTATCGTCCAGCGTCAACATGAATCGATGTTGATTCAAATTGTGCGATTTTTGGCGAAACCCGGCCCTAGAGGGGAGCGACCCCTTCGACACGCACTCACTCCTTCCTCCCTGTTTGGGTGTTTGTGTGTCACACCCGCAGCCCAAATGCTCCCTCATGTGTTGGAACTGGAAATCTCTTTCAAAAAAAAACAAACATCCATCCCCCATCCTCCTCCACCTTCCTGTCACGAAGGCCGCTCCGCCCGGTGCGGGCCTGACCCCCCCTGGCGCAGGCCTGACCCCCCCCGGCGCAGCTCGGCCCAACTCGGCCCCCCCGCTCATGTCGACCTCGGGCTGACGACTCGCGGCCACGTTGTGCCCTCCGCTTCCGTGCGACGTGGCGGCGTCCTCTCCTCTGCGGACGCTCGGTGCCGCCCGGCTGTGGCCGTGCCCAGCGTGGCCGTGCCCAGCGTGGCCGTGCCGGAGGGGTAGAGCAGATGCTCGCAGCCCCCCCCCCCCCCACCTTTACAACTCGTCTCCAAATAGTACAAGGACGTCCAAACGGCCCCAAACTCTTCACGGAAGTGGGCCAGACAGTAGGAAGAGAAGAGAATGTCTGCAGGTGGAGGAAGAGGAAGAGGATGCTGACCAAATTCTAATGAAATGGTGTGTGTGTGTGTGTGTGTGTTCGATTATTTTATTTTTTTTCTTTAAACATTGCTCATGATGTTTTTGCTTCTATTTTTACTCCTGAGCTGATACTTCACTGCTCTTGAAAGTGATTTTTCTTTGGCAGGTTTGAATGAAGAGCTGCCTGATTCTTGCTGCGTCGTGTAGTTGAATGTGTTGTTATTTACCATCATGGGGAGAGAAAATGAATGGATGGAAAAAATAGACAAGAGAGGGCGAACTTCAGGACCTCGTTCTCTCAGGTAAGTACATGAGACGGAGGAGCTGTTGGTGATGAGGTCACTGTTTAGCTTTCTCGTGTGGAACGTGGCCGGACACCGGAATGCAGAGTATACAGAGCCGCGGGACGCGGAAAGTACATTGGGGCCTTTACCTTGTGGAGAAGCTCGGTGCAGCCTGCACTCCTACGCGGTTGAACTGAGGTCTGACCGCCGCTGCTCAACGCCCATCACGACCGGAACCTCATGGCGCCGTGAGGAGTTCTGGGATCGACCGCCGGCTCCGTGTTCCGGGTCCGGTCTCGTAGGAAGCAGTAGTTATGAGTCAACGTTAGAGACGGAACCGGAGCTTTCAGTTCCTGTTGCGGACCCAGCGCTGGCGGGGTCGCTGTTTGACTCAAACGATGCCGGCGGTTGTGCCGTACCCAGGTCCCTGGATCTGATGCTCATTAGCATGTCCACGTGGTTGAATCAAGATCCCGGACTGGACTTTTACTTCCTAAACCTGGATTTTCCGCCACTGGTGGCGGAGAGGTTCAGGTGTTTGTGTGAATTCTCTGAGCAGCGAACATGGAACTGGTCTTCAAGTCCAGATGTTGTGCCTGAGGTTCCCCTCGGGGTCGGTACCGGGGCGGCGGGGCTGAGGTTCCCCTCGGGGTCGGTACCGGGGCGGCGGGGGGCACGGCTGTGCAGCCCTGCGTGGTCTGTGGCGTTGACCGTCGCGCTCCAGGGGAGAACTGTTGTCGTGGCAATAGATGAAACTGGTTTCTCCTACTGGATGAGTTTCAATCGGTTTTGCTTCTGGTTTCGGAACGTGGCACGCGTCGCTTTGAGCATTTCCTGAAAAAAAGACAAAAAACCCATCAAAGCTTTAAGTTGTGTTGCGTTCTCTCATCCCCCATGGAAGGACGTCTTCCATGGCTCCCAGTCGCCTGCGACGGAGTTTGTTCTGTTCTTTGTTTTGTTTTGTGGTGCCTCTCGTGTCATTCGTACTGAGCGTCACTTTCCTTCTGCTTCAACTATTTGCTCTTTTTTTTATTTTATTTTATTTTTTCCCACTGTGATGACTCTTCTCTAAACGTGCACAATCCTCCTCTTCTTCCCCCTCCATCTTCTCATGCGCCCCAGAGTCTCCACAGAGTTTGAGAGAAACGGGAGACCTGAGGGCTCAAGGTGAGGTTCAGCGTCCGCCTGCCCCCTCCCCCGCCGCCCCGCACCCAGACCCCCCCCCCCCCCCCGTGCACCCCAGAACCTCCTCAGACCTGAGACCCCCCCCCCCCCCCCCCCACCCCGGACTGAAGGGCTTGAGGAGGGAGACCCTGCAGACCCCCCTAGACCTCCTCAGGCCCTTGAGAAATCCCAGACCCCTCCCCAGACCCCTGTAGACCTCCCCAGACCCCCATGCTTCAGTGTCGCTGCTGCCCCCCCCCCCCCCTTGGGGATGTTCCAGTTTTTAGGATCTGAGGAGCGTGTTTGTCTTTTCTAGTTTTTTGCATGGCTGTTTGTGTGTGATGCTTGGTTGACTAGCATAGCATGTTTTGTTTGTGTTTGACGTTATTTACAATGTTTTTATTAGGGCTGGGTGAGAAAAACAAAACAAACGATACTGCCGTACATTTCAATTCTGTTGTTTCAATCTCTGAATTGTAATGTATATAAGTTATTTCCCAATTAAATTCAATATCAGCCGTATTCATTAAATGAAATTAAAATGAACTTAAACACCATCACAAGCGAATTGAATTATTACATTTAAGTTTTTTTTAGTGCATGTGTCAGATCATACTCCTTATAATATATCATACTCTGTATAAAATTTTAAATATATATATTTTTTGTATTGAAATTGAATCGTGGGATCCTGCGCAGTACCCAGCCTTAATTTGTATGTTTCTGTAAGGATTTAACACCCGGCTGTGAATCCAGCATGGGTGTGTATTCAGGGTGGAAAATGTGCAACCGCCAGTAGCAATAAATAATAACAATATGAATAATAATAATAACAATAAATGAGCTGGTGCCTGATTCGGCCTCTGCTCCCCTCTGAGGGGGATTTGGTCCCAGGTGCTGAGGATGCGCAGGCGGGTGCTTCAAGTTCTCCGCCTGCACATCCTGAACATCTGCCTGACGGCCGCCAGCGGGGGGGGGGGGGAGCTGTGCATTTAAATGTCGTTACCTGCGTTAAAATGTGGCTTTTTCATCTGAACCTTTTGGGAAACACTTTTATGGTCTTTATGTAGAAAAGTCACAAACTCATTTACGCCCAAGCCGACCAGGGGCCTGAGTGTGGGAGCCCCGCCCTCAAGCGCGCCGCCGTGGTGTGTCCTGGTGTCACGCCACACAAATGAAAGCGGGAGAGCGGTTGTAGCCGGAGAGGACGACGCTCGTACCACGTGTTCTGTGACGGGAAACCAGACCCGCGCACCACGGCGGGCGCCAGGCGGGCGCGGCCGGTCGACGGCCGGCGCAGAAATGGCTGTCTTGTATATTAACTCGGCACCAGCCGCTTGAGGATCGAAAGGCTGTTTTCCCACCCTGACTCTGTCTCCATGATGGACAGATGTGAACTGCGAGGCCCCGCCCACCACGACCTCTAACCTCTGTCCCCCTCCCTCCCTCCAGTCGCCATGTACCTGGGGATCCGAAAGGGGAAATTAAAGACGGCAAGCCGCGCTCCCTGCGCTTCACTTGGAGTATGAGGACGACCAGCTCCATGGAGCCCGGCCACATCATGCGGGAGATCCGCAAGGTGCTGGACGCCAACAACTGCGACTACGAGCAGCAGGAGAGCTTCCTGCTGCTGTGCGTGCACGGCGACGGGCGGGCCGAGAACCTGGTGCAGTGGGAGATGGAGGTGTGCAAGCTGCCGCGCCTGTCGCTCAACGGCGTGCGCTTCAAGAGGATCTCCGGCTCGTCCATCGCTTTCAAAAACATTGCTTCCAAAGTTGCCAACGAGTTAAAGCTATGAACAAAAGGGTTGAAACAGAAACAAAACGAGAAAAAAAAAAAAAAAAACGACAAATATATAAATATCTAGAAGTATTTAAGCTGTACAATCATCCAAGTAGCAGTTTCCAAATGTCTTTTTTCTAAACACAATACAGAGTATGTAATGACTTCTAATGTATAGAGTTAAGGCTTTTGGCAATAATCACAGAATGACCTACTAATATCTCCAGTGTTTTCAGGCCATTAACCAGTTCCATATGATTTGTCATGCTGTGAATGTGGACAAAAAGGAATTCTAGTCTTATTTATTTCATGTTTGTTTTTTTTTCCTCCTGGAAAGGAATTAACGTAGTGTTTGTTTCCGTGTAAATACTGTATCTTACTTTAAAGACGGCTTCACTGCAGTACTCGACTGTTTATTATTTTTTTTTCGTTTTTTTTTGTTTTCTTTTTCTATTTTGTTCTCAAGTAGAGATGATGGAGATCAGGTAAACGCCCACTGGTGGGGGCGGGGGGTTGGGGAGGGGCGGGGTCACTCATGTCTCAATTAAAGTGTCTCGACTTGACCGTCCCACCTCGTGCTGTCAGTTTGTACCGGGAGATGACGGGCCGAGAGGAACCGTTGAGCACGTCTGCCTGGTGTGAAACGTGAACTGAACGGTGTTGGATACGAGCTGCATGTGATGAACCGCAGTTTGATTGTGACCTTTAATGAATGACAATATAGAGACATTTTTATTTTTGGATCAGTCCTTGTTACTTAGGTCAGTGATTCTCAACGTTTTTCATGTGACTCGGATTAGATTTAGTCCCTCGACAACCTGACATCAATATTCTTCTAGCCGTTGGATCCGATTGGTTGGGGAGATGACGGTGGAACGAGGATCCAAACGTTCATTAACCGGACGTTCTGACGCCGCCGCGTCCGGGGAACGAGAACGTAAAGTTGAACTGCTCGTGGTTTGGTCGGGGACCCCCTGGAGGGGCCTCCCGGGGGTCCCCGGACCGCAGCTAGAGAACCGCGGACCTTGGCCGGCTGAAAAGAGGCCTGTGTCCGGTGGGGCGGCGCATAAGAGCCACTTCTCACGAAGGTGGTTGGGAAGGAGCGCTGACCCGTCGTCCTCGGGGTGGGAGGGACTCGGTGGTTTTGGGGGGGGGGGGGGGGGGGGGGGCCAAAATGCTGCATTGAAGTGATTAATGCTGCAGGGTTTTGTTTGGTTTTGGGAGAGGAATTGAATGAACCCTTGAGTTCTGCGGCTGAAACTGGAGTTTTTGGGTCAAAGCACATTGCTCAGCAGTCACCTGGTCAATGCAATGATTACTTTTTGCACACCCTAAACTTACTGGAACTCTGAGCGTCCATTTTAACTCCCGTTCCAGATCCTCAAACGCACATTTCCTCCGAACTGCCTCACACAATATTCTGTAGTTTGAATTTGGGGACAATGCTTGGAAACATCACGAGATTAATTTGATTCCCGGACCCGTCGGATCTCATTTTGGGAACTTTAAAAATCCCAGATCACACTTCAGCATCACGTCAGGAGTCGGTCGGTGGTTTCCATGGTGATACAAACACACGTTACAGGCCTCAAACTTCCACATTGACCATCAGCCACGACGACTTGGAGCAGAATTTTATTTCAAGTTCAGACAGTGCATTCCAGGGCGGAGTCACAACATTGAGATCGGGAGGGGTGGGGCAGGTTACTTCTGGGCGGGGATCATGGCGTCGATGGCCTGACCCTTCTCCAGCTTCTTCTCCATGTCCACCAGCAGCTTCACGCCGTCCACCACCATCTGCACCAGCGCCACCTCCGAGAAGCCCAGGCGGTCTGCGTTGGAGAGGTCGAAGACTCCGCCCACCGCCGCCGTGTCCACGCCCCCTGTGGCCGACCAATCAGGGGTTAGGATTCAGGGAAACTAATGTAAACTCGTGAACCTGGTGTGGAAAGGCCTCAAATGAACTTGCTTTGGTTGCATCAAAGGAATACTGCAGTTTTTTTGGGACATTTCCCAGGAGCTAGGCTAGCTGAACCCCTCTGCAGCCATGCACTGAGCTAACACAGCATGCAGCCTGTCGCTATGAGAGATTAAATTGATATCCCCCTTCTCACCTTTATCTGGGTTAGGGACAAAAAGACAATTTCCCAAATACTGGGGACATGGCACTAAACCTTCTGAATCACATGTTAGTCTACAACTTTTTTTTTTTTTTTGCCATATCTATTGCGATTAACAATTTAATTCTCTTTCACCTTATGCCACTGCAGTAGTGTAATTATATACACCGAGCAGCCACAACATTAAAAGCACCACTAATAATCACTGATATTGTGAAGCTCCCTCTCGTGTCGCCAAATCAGCTGTGACATGGAGGCAGTGACTCCACCAGACTCTGAAGGTGTTCTGCGGTATCTGGCACCAAGACGTTAGCAGCAGATCCTTTAAGTCCTGCAAGTTGGAGGTGGGGCCCCCATGGATCAGGCTTGTTGTTCCAGCACATCCCACAGAGGCTCCATGGGATCGGACCCTAACCCCACCCATCCACATAATGTAGAAGAAAAGGTGATTCATTAGACCTCCACCTTCTTCCATCGCTTCATGGTCCAGTTGTGATGCTCACGTGTCCATTGTAGGTGCTTTCAGGGGTGGACAGGGGTCAGCATGGACACTGTGAGCTCCCATACGCAGCAAGCTGCCATGCACTGTGTGTTCTACACCTTTCTATCATAGCACCGTCCACTTTGTGCTACAGTAGTTCTTCTGTGGCATCGAACCAGACGGACTGGACCTGGCTCCCCACGTGCATCAATGAGCCTTGTCGCCGGTTCAGCGGTCGTCCTTCCTTGGACACTTTTGGTAGTAACCACTGCAGAGCGGGAACAGCCACAAGACCTGTGCTTGTGGAGATGCTCTGACCCAGTCGTCCAGCATCACAATGTGCTCCTTGTCAAAGTGGCTCAGATCCTTACGCTGCTTCAACACATCAACTTCAACAACTCACTCTTCACTTGCTGCCTCATAGAACAAGGAGTGGGATATACAGTGTGTGTATATATCCCACCCCTTGACAGGTGCCATTAGAACCAGATGATCCATGTTATTCACTTCACCTGTCACTGCTTTAATGTTGTGGTTGATCTGTGTAGATATTAATGTATTCACGTTATCTTTTGACATTTGAACATTGGAATCTGACGGCTACTTTCCCTCAATCCATCTGATGTCAACTCCCTCACGACGCATTCTAATTTATTGTGACAATTCTCGTAACGGCCTAAAATTCCCCTCAGCTTCGGATGAAAAACCCCAATCTGCTGAAGTAATAGCGGTCAGGTGCGTCTGTGCTGAGCGTACCCGTTCCTCGCTTCTGGAGCCTCAGCCTCTTCAGGACGTCCTCAAATTTGGGGTGTTTGCTCATGTGGGGCAGCTTGACGTGCACACCGGCGCGCAGCCCCGTGCCCAGGTTGGACGGGCAGGTGAGCACGTAGCCCAGGTGCTCGTTCCACATGAAGGCGTGGCCGCGCTCCTTGAACAGCGTCTCGATCTGGACAGGAAGTGGTTTTTAGGCTTTGACTGTGATTTCAAAACGACCCCCCCCCCCCCCCCCCCCCCCCCCTCGACCTCCTCACCTTGGAGAGGCCGGTGCAGAAGCGGGTGAACACCTCCTTCATGTCGCCTCCTTTCTGCATGGAGATCACCCTGAGGTGGTCCTCCTCGTTCACCCACACCAGGAAGGTCTTGTTGTCGTTGTGCCTGAGCGGACGTAAGGACACAGAAGCTCTTGAACGAACCGTCCTTCACTGCAGGAGGTTTCCTTGAGATTTTAACTTTGGACGTTTTAAAAGATCTGCAGCAAAAACTGATTTCAAATTTGAAGTAGATTAAAGTTGTAAAATAGTGCGTCATTAAACATTGAGTCTAATAATGATATTGATAATAACAATAAAGATGATAATATTGATGATAATAATGATAATGTTGATAATAATGATAAGGATAATAATATTGATGATAATAATGAGAATAATAGTAATAATGAGAAGGTCTGAATATGGACTTTCTTTTACAACACTTGGGAAGATAATTTGTGCAGCTAAAAACACACGACTAGTTGATGTAACTTCCATTCATCCACAACCTGTGTGTGTGTGTGTGTGTGTGTGTGTGTGTGTGTGTGTGTGTGTGACTCCCAAATCCCAAAGGTCCAAAAAATGTGGGGTTAGAGATGGTGAAGTTTAGGTTCAATGTTAGAGACGGTTCAGGGTGAGGCTGTCGTCCATTTTTGGGACTGTTGGGGGGCACGGGGCACGGACCAGATCCCGCGGGCGTCGGGCCAGTCCCGGGCCATCCCGGACGACAGCAGCAGGGGGGACACGGGCTTGTCGAACAGGAAGTGGTCGTCGATCAGCTGCTGCTGCTCGGCATCCGTCATGTTCTTCAGGGCGTAGTACTTCCCCTTCAGGTCCCCGGACAGGGAGTCCAGGGCTGCGGGGACATGGTGGGGGGGGGGGACACGTTACAAACACACACCAAAAAACGTGGACCTCATGTTTCGGTTCATTTGGCCACATTTAGCTGAGATTCCATTTTCACTTAATTCTTCCATTAATAATTTCACTTGGATATTGATTTTCTGAAATGCACATGTGTGGCCCCCACATTGAGCCTTTTAGTTCCAAATAAAATACCACAGGACATTGAACACAGGGGCCCTTCTCTCCCTCTGTCATGTGTTATGAGCCGTTGCCACCAGATGGCGCCCTCTACATATCAACAGATGAGGAGTCAGAGGACGGAGTGGATTCCTCCCCCATTTTAACATTGTTGGGCGTTGTGTGTTTTGATCAGCTTCCCCCCAGGCCCCAGATCCCACGTCAAGTCCAAATCCGGCCGGACACAGTCCACTTCCTGTCATCCGAGCATCTGCTTCCTGCGGAGCAGCCGGGCTCTACCTTCGATGGAGAGCTTCTCCACGGCCCGGCGCTCCCCGCGGCTGCAGTGGGGCGGCAGGCAGAAGCCCCGGACGCTCCTTCCGGTCCGGACTCTGGAGCTCAGGACGTAGTTGGGGTCCAGGTCGTGCCCACCCTGCAGGGGGGGGAAGGGGGGGGGGGGGTGTGAGGTCAGTTCTGGCGTCCGGTTCGTCCCGTCGGAGCGGCGGGGGGCGCTGCAGGTACCTGGAGGTTGGCCGGCTTCAGGTCCGTCTTGTGCTTGTCCGTGGGCTTGTAGCCCCCGTGCCGGTCCTGGATCACGGGGTCCAGCAGCTCCTTGAACACCTCGTACGTCTCCTCGTCCCCGGCCACGCAGCCCACCGTCATGATGAAGGGATGGCCTGGAGGACGGGCCAAAGGCAAGGGTCAAAGGTTACAAACAGCTAGTTTACTGTCCGTCTGCATGTCTGCCCAGGCTCTGCGGCGTCGCGCCCCCTCAGTCTCCCCCGCCTCCGCGGGGCCCTCGTTCCGACCGACACCTTGGGGCTGATGCTCGTCCTCCTCAGCGTCCGGACGCCGTCCACGCCGCGGCCGCTGCTCCTCCCCGACGGCCTCCACCGCAAGATCATTATCGACCCCGCGTCGGGTTCCTCCTGCCTCGCCCATGCACCTGACGCCCGACTGGCGCAGCTCTCAGAGGAGGAGTGGTCTCTGCAGGTTCTCCTCCTGGAACACACCCCTGTTCTGACTAATGGCCCTCCCTCCCTCCCTCCCTCCCTCCCTCCGTTTACCTGGGTTGTCCACGCCGGTCTGGATCACGTCGTCCAGGGTGAAGCCGCTGGGGGTCTGCTTGCCCCGCTGCCGCTCGTACATGGCGGGGGTCAGCACCTTGGCCATGTGGTTGTTGTGCAGGCTCAGGTCGGGGAACTCCTGCTCCGAGCTGAACTTCATCTTCAGCTGGTTGTGGGTGTTTCCGAAAGGCATGGCGGAGCCCTGCAGCCAGGGGAGAAGGAAGGCGGGCGTTGGAAAAGTCATCCCAGGCCGCGCTGCCCACAAGACGTTCCTGAACGTCACAGCCACAGCTCCACCAGAGGAGCTGGTGGAGCGAGAGGGGTTCCCTCGTTTTTAGAATGAAAGTGCGGTGAAGGGGAAAAAAGATTCTCATGGGGTAATTTCACATTCGAAAAGTAATCGAATACGTTACAAAAGTAATCCAAAACTTTACAAGAGTGATTCAGTACATTAGAAAAGTAATCCAAAACTTTAGAAAAGTAATCCAAGACAATGAGTGTGCAGAAATACCCAACTCTCAGTACTGATGGATCTCAAAATAAGTAATAATAATAAAATATAAGTACAGACATTTTACAGCAATGCTTTTGTGAATGCACAAGTAATTTAAAGTAGAAATATAAAAAATAATAAACAAGAAAATCAATACAGAAAATATAGGCCAAAAAAATCGATACAATAATAAATAAATCCAAGTTCTCAAAAAGTCTGGTCAAGGTTGCAGCAACACCCGGCGAGACGTGCATTTACAGAGGAGTAAAACACTACATAGTTTTGATCTATGACAGTAGTAATCTATGACTGCACAGTTAGTAATTTAAAAGTGAAGATAATTAAAAGCCTCCTACCTGGGTGTGGACACTAGTACTACTGGGGGAAGACACTGAGATCCCTATGTTGGTGCCTGGCTGCTCCACCACTCTGACACTGCAGCTCTGGCTGCTCCCAGGCTTTATAAAGGATGAGAGCTGCGTCCCGATTGGTCAGAGCCTGGACTCCATTCATTCTATTGGACAGTCCGAGGCAGGGCGGGACTAAGTGGACTAGATGGATACAGCCCTGTCTATCTGTCTGTCTATCGGTCTGTCTGTCTGTCTGTCTATCTGTCTGTCTATCGGTCTGTCTATCGGTCTGTCTGTCTGTCTGTCTATCTGTCTATCTGTCTGTCTATCTATCTATTTATCTGTCTATCTATCTATCTATCTATCTATCGGTCTGTCTATCGGTCTGTCTGTCTGTCTGTCTATCTGTCTATCTGTCTGTCTATCTATCTATCTGTCTATCTATCTATCTGTCTATCTGTCTGTCTATCTATCTATCTATCTATCTGTCTATCTATCTATCTGTCTATCTGTCTGTCTATCTATCTATCTATTTATCTGTCTATCTATCTATCTATCTATCTATCTATCTATCTATCTATCTATCGGTCTGTCTGTCGGTCTATCATCTATCTGTCTGTCTATCTGTCTGTCTATCATCTATCTGTCTGTCTGTCTATCATCTATCTGTCTGTCTGTCTATCATCTATCTGTCTGTCTGTCTGTCTATCTATCATCTGTCTGTCTATCTATCTATCTATCTATCTATCTGTCTGTCTGTCTGTCTGTCTGTCGTCTGTCTGTCTATCTATCATCTGTCTGTCTGTCTGTCTGTCTGTCTGTCTGTCTGTCTGTCTGACTGCCTGCCTGCCTGCCTGTCTGTCTGTCTGACTGCCTGTCTGTCTGTCTGTCTGTCTATCATCTATCTGTCTGTCTGTCATCTATCTGTCTGTCTGTCTGTCTATCTATCATCTATCTATCTGTCTATCTAGCTATCTGTCTGTCTCTGTCTGTCATCTGTCTGTCTATCATCTATCTATCTATCTGTCTGTCTGTCTGTCTATCTATCTATCTGTCTGTCTGTCTATCATCTATCTATCTATCTATCTATCTATCTGTCTATCTCTCTCTCTCTCTGTCTGTCTGTCTCATGTTTAAATACACTTGTGAAGGGTTACTAAGTTGTAACCTCTGATATAATTTTAATCATTACATCATTTTAACAATTTCATTTTCAGAACAATACTATAAAGTATAGTGTGGTATAGTATAGCATATTATATACGGGGATGGCAGCTCAGGAGGTAGAGCTGGTGGTGTAGTAATGTAAAGGTTGCTGGTTGGATCCCAGGCTCCTCCTGCTAGCATGCTGTAGTGTCCTTGAGCAAGACACTTAACCCCTCATTGCTCCTGATGGCTGCGTCCGTCAGTGATTGTACAATTGTAAGTCGCTTTGGATAAAAGCGTCTGATCAATGACTGAAATGTAAATGTAAAAAAATTTATATAGTAAAGTATATAATATAATATTTAGTATAGTACAGTATATAGTATAGTATATAATATATAGTATAGTATAATATATAGTATAGTATAGTATATAATATATAGTATAGTATAATATATAGTATTGTATAGTGTATAGTATAGTATTGTATGTAGTCAGAAAAACAGAACTAATTATACATTTATAATAATATCATTTTAAATACATTATTTATCAATATCCTATGTATTATAATTATATTAAACTATATTTAAATTCTTTTTATTTCTATTGTCATTCTGTATTTAAATTCTTTTTATTTCTATTGTCATTCTGTATTTAAATTCTTTTTATTTCTATTGTCATTCTGTATTTTAATAATTTTTATTTCTATTGTCATTCTGTATTTTAATAATTTTTATTTCTATTGTCATTCTGTATTTAAATTCTTTTTATTTCTATTGTCATTCTGTATTTAAATTCTTTTTATTTCTATTGTCATTCTGTATTTAAATTCTTTTTATTTCTATTGTCATTCTGTATTTAAATTCTTTTTATTTCTATTGTCATTCTGTATTTAAATTCTTTTTATTTCTATTGTCATTCTGTATTTAAATTCTTTTTATTTCTATTGTCATTCTGTATTTAAATTCTTTTTATTTCTATTGTCATTCTGTATTTTAATAATTTTTATTTCTATTGTCATTCTGTATTTAAATTCTTTTTATTTCTATTGTCATTCTGTATTTAAATTCTTTTTATTTCTATTGTCATTCTGTATTTAAATTCTTTTTATTTCTATTGTCATTCTGTATTTAAATTCTTTTTATTTCTATTGTCATTCTGTATTTAAATTCTTTTTATTTCTATTGTCATTCTGTATTTTAATAATTTTTATTTCTATTGTCATTCTGTATTTAAATTCTTTTTATTTCTATTGTCATTCTGTATTTAAATTCTTTTTATTTCTATTGTCATTCTGTATTTAAATTCTTTTTATTTCTATTGTCATTCTGTATTTAAATTCTTTTTATTTCTATTGTCATTCTGTATTTAAATTCTTTTTATTTCTATTGTCATTCTGTATTTTCCTTGTAATTACATCTTTAAATACTTTCATTCATTACGGAGTAAATACAAAAGCGCCGACAGAGTTTTGGTCGGAAGCACGTCATCATCATGCGACAAAAAGACCAACGAAGCGCCGGAAGGACGCGCGGCGCTGGGCGTGAACCGCAGATCTCCAAAGCATGTGCGCGGCGTCATCCCGGCCGCTCGGCCCATCCGCGCGGCGCCCACATCTGCGGTTCGCTGCGACTTCCTGCGACAACAACACCGCGTGTGTCACCGCGGCGGCGCGCTCCTTCGTCCGGAGCTGAGCTCACGTTCGTTCAGCGACACGAGGCTCGAAGCAGGTGAGGACCCAGCGCCGCGCACCGGGCTCAGCTCACGACACCACGACACCACGACACCACGACGCTCTGTCCAACCTCCACGACCAACTCTACCGGGGGCGCGGAGTGGAGCGTGTTCCCGAGGCCTGAACGTTATTCACTAGGAAACGTTGGCACCGATAAACCGTTTGAACTCAAACGTCAATAAGCTAAAAAAAAAAAAGAAACACATTGAATTTAATGTCAGTATCAGGGCTGCAGTGATATTTTCCTATTACATATCATAAATACATTGTTTTAGTGTGATAACGGTGTTTTCTCGCCCCTTTGTTTACATTTTTCAAGATTCAAGAGGTTTATTCGTCACATACATATACATACTTTCATACATATACATACCTTCATACATATACATACTTTCATACATATACATACTTTCATACATATACATACTTTCATACATATACATACCTTCATACATATACATACTTTCATACATATACATACTTTCATACATATACATACTTTCATACATATATGCAGTGAAATCTAATGCAACGCACCCGGTGATAACACACAATATGTCCTAGAAAAAAAATCTTTCTAATAGACCAACAAACTGACTCCTAAAACGTAATACAGTAAGTCGAATACTTACTAATAAATAAAAAATATATAGAATAAAATGAAATAAAATGGAATAGATAGAGGGAATATGCTTATGTATTTTGTATTTTCATCCACACTTTTGTCCCTTTCCTCTTGAAGGAACGTTGGAAACGTTAAACTGCTCCTCGGCTCCACAACCAAACCGCAGAAGCAGTTTACTACGAAAACTACAGAAAACAGGGAAAAGACGAAGTGTGAGGATGCTCTCAGGTGGCTGGTTACTATGGTAACAAGAGGCAGCTGGGTGTGGCCTGCTTGCTTGTCCTAAGGCCACTGACATATTATTCTCACGTGAATTAACATAATTTTACACTATTGAAAAAACCCCAAAACGTTTAACACCAATCAGTATGTACGTCTAAAATGATGAATGATGAATGAAGTTGATTTGATGAAGGAGGCAGAGGCAGCGGAGTCATGGATTGAGCCTGTGATGGCATGTAGGGCTGGGCGACGACAAAATCAAATATCACAATATTTTGCGAGGAATACCTCCATATCGATGATTTGACAATATTTTGGGGATAACTACCGGCACTTTCATAACATATCCCCGCACACAAATTATCTGACAAGCATTCGTAATGGGAATTATGACCAATCAGATAGAATCATTGATTGGAATTGTTCAGAAAATGGTGCTACTTTACTGTCACGCTCCTTAAAGACAACATTTAACCATAATACAATATTACCATAATGAAAGTCCCAAACGATATCTGGTCGCATATCACACGAACAATTTTATTAAAATTATATTATATTATATATTATATGAAATGTTATTATATTGTCAAAATATGCAATAAAATGGCTTTGAAATCATAATTTAAAGGGGGATTGAGGCAGTGGTTTAATGCCCAATCCCCCCAATTATATTTAAACATTACAGTATATTAAAATAAGAATTTCTTGATGGAAGATGCTCTGGTTTCATAAATGTGTCCAGGCGCCGGTCATGAGCTTTGTGGAGTATTCCGAGTCCATCCAGGACGGGGATGTGGTCATCATTTACCTGGGCCACGACTCCATGATGCCCGTCAAGGTCCAGCAGGGCGCCCAGACCCAGACCCGCTACGGGGCCATCCGCCACTCCTCCGACCTGATCGGCCAGCGCTACGGGTCAAAGGTCACCTGCAGCAAAGGCGGCTGGGTCCACGTGCTGCACCCCACGCCCGAACTGTGGACTGTAAACCTGACGCACCGTACGCAGATCCTCTACACCACCGACATCGCCACCATCACCATGATGCTGGAGCTGAAGCCCGGCTCCGTGGTCTGCGAGTCCGGTAGGAAGAGCCTTGTACCAAAGAAAGTATCTGAATGAGTAAAATAATAAAGGGTACATGACATTTGGGATGGATCGATCCATTTTATAAATACCAATTGTTTGTCCTAAACCTTGTGCAGAGCACTGACCTGATCCATTTACATTTACTGAACAGTAATTAGACCGTTGGTTTGGGTTCACCGCAATGTAATGATTGACCTATTAAGCTTTTTTTCCATTAGGGAAATCTAATATGCTTCTGTGTGTCAAAGTCATGTGTCAAAAAAATAATAAAATCAAAGGGATATTAGGGTACTATTTTTGATGCAGATTTGTTGGTGCCGTAGGGTTGCCAGTTCATTCAGCTGAGTTAATATTCTGAGGCGACGTGTTCCTCCCCAAAGCTGTTCCAAACAGACCTCATTAATATTTAGCGTCCTGAAAAGAATGGTGCACTTAGGTCTGAGTAAGACATGCACCAGTCCATGGAAAACATTCCTACATGGACACATAAACAAAAATTAAACTTCAACTGTTCAGTGAGATGAAGGGTTGAAGCTGCCCCAGAGCTTTTTAGGTATTAGTTTATTTTTCGGGGGCAGGGGGTGGCTCTGGAACAGATTGGATTGCATTGCATTGCCTTGGTGATGGATGGCTGGTGCTGTTTGTTGGGGGGTGGTGTGATGGACGGCTGGTGCAGTTTGTTGGGGGGTGGTGTGATGGACGGCTGGTGCAGTTTGTTTGGAGGTGGGCAGTGCCGCAGCGCTTCATCATGTTAAAGTGCTGGGTCGTGGGGGGGTGATTGGAGCATGATGTATGAGTTCTACAATCTGCCTCATCAGCACACAAAGCACATGCATACAAACGCACGTAGGGCTCGCTATGGAAATAAATACTTCTGTGGTGACGACCAAAAGGCGTCCATACTCACGACTATCAAGACTGTCCATGATGTTGTGGTGTTTGATGCCGAATTTAGTATCACTGATAAGTTTATCTCTTTACTGCCAGCGAGACAGAGTTTGAACTCGAGGTTTGTACAGTAGGAGTCACATGTGTTGGCTATGACCCTTAAGTCGTTTAAATTAACAAGTTTGTATTAAAATGACATTGATTAAGAACCAGTATTGAAGTCCAGGTACCGACGTTGGTACCGGCATTGAACAGACTGGACTCTACACACTCAAACACACACTGTGCGCGATACGGCGGTGTTTCCTACCCTACACACCCTGCCGGGAACCACACCGGGACTTCACAGCTCCAAGCTGCGTAGCGTGCCCCTGTCAAGTGAACCTCCACAACTATAAACGGTAAACGGCGAGGGAGGGAAACATAATGACCCCATTTCCTTCTGCCTCACTACAAACCACTCAGCTTTTATTTCGTGTAACAGTGTATATTATTGAAGAATTGTGTAATACCAGAAGATTTGACTCCGCTAAGATTATTCCTTGCATTATTTTGGAATCTCCAGCGGACCGCCTCTTCGACTCTGCTCTCCTATTGGTCGTTGCTGTTGGTGTGAAATGTCGCCGTCACTAACACCGGTGTGACCGTGGCCGTGCGTGAACACAGCCAGATGCATGCGTACGTGCACGCAGCTCATCCCAAGTGATGTCACGTTCTACTGGCACCTGCACGAGCAGACAAGGAAATGGAACACCCCAGAAACGGAGCATTCTTGGACGCCCTAATGAGGAGAGTTCATCAAATGATCCTCTGTGCGTTTCTTTTTATTCGCTGCTGATCTCGCCACGGAGTGTCAGGACTAATCTGCCGTCCAGGGTTAGAACTGTTTGTGCAGCTACGCGGGCTGCCCGCCGCTCTCTGTACGACAGGTCAGAGCGTCCTTCTGGGGGTGACTTTGTGAGTTAGCGATGTAAACAGCGCAGTGATTAGCGGTGATATTGATGTTGGCTGTTCCTGCTTCCAGTGTGGGAGTCACCTTGGAGGTCACGAGTGGTAGACATGCACTCGTATCCCATTCGTGCTGCAGGATATTGGATGAATATGCTATGTGTATAACTGCCATGCCAGGCACACATTTTGAACTGTGGCCTTTATAAAAAATGGTCCTTGTCCATGGATGCTTAATGGTGGTAAATGTGAAAGTGTAATGAGGCCATTGAGTTCAAGGACATGAACAGTGTTTGACGGTAATAAAGGAAGTTCTTCATGCAAACTCCTTGTGTAACACACGAATAGAGCTCTGATTTTCCCTCTGGGAAATACAACCTGCTTCCATTTTGATCTACTGTATGCCTGATATTTCTCATATATTGGAAAATTGGACTCTGTGCAGCTGAGTCGCTGGAGTGCCAACGCTTCTCATTTCTGCCCTTGTTGTCAAACGTTCATTTCTTTTGCTTTGGGCGAATTTGAGGTGATGGTGAAAATGATGGTTCCTCATGTAGCATCTGCAATTACTCTGCAGAGTTTGCACAACACTTGTTTTCATGAGATGTTGCCAAAGTGTCAGGGTAGCATACATAGAGCAGACAGCATACTTCTTGTTTTCAGTATCAATTCCTCTGCTTTCCAAAATATTTAGTCTGTTTTTAATGAACCTTTTTCCCTGTGTTTTCTCTGGCTGTTCTATGCAGTTCCTATGTCATTTATTTTTAGTTTGCATCACGTCTGATAGGACAATTTGGTTTGCATGCAGTGCGTGGATTCCACAGCATTGTATATTGGGCTTTTTAATATTGTGAAAGTGTAGAGAATAAGAAGTATAAATACCACTGGTGAAGATAAAAGTTCTCCATTGTAGTGCACTAAATGTAGTGCAGTGCAACAGTAGTCTCCTAAAATTAAAGTACTCAAGTACAAATACCGCAAAGATGTGTAAGATTTACCGCAAAAAGTACAACTGCTGGAAGCCACCAATGCTAACTGTGGTATTTAATTCATATTAAAACAAAAGTTCTCTGCCTATTTCAGCAATTTTGTCATACACAAACACACACACACACACACACTGGGAACAGAACTATAGTATTTGCTGTGGTAGTGGGATTCACTCGATCGAGTAGTGGACAATACCAAACGTATCCTTGACTTCTACTGAGTAGTATTGATGTTTTACATAAAATCCATCTATAAGACTTCAGAGGACGGTGTCCTTGAGGCTCTGCCCCTCCTGCTGACACCCCCGGCCTCTTCTTCCTCATTCTGCTGTTCAGTCATTTCTTCCCCTGAGACTGTTGTGAGGGGAAACTCCACTTCTTGTTCTGTGAACAGATTAGGAACCATGATTTGAGTCACGTGCTGCTGTGGCCATTTCCATCCACCTGCTCCATCAAGCTGTTTGCTGAGCTCGGGGCTTTTGCAGGTCAAGTGCTTTGCGGTGGCTGAAGGAGATGTGAAGAGCAAGTTGCCACGTTCTGCTGCAGCTTAAACACATACAGTACAGTATACCTCGGGGCTTCAGCTTCAATTATCTCCAGAAACACACCCCAGTCGCCCTCACTGAACAGTGAAAGAAGTGAGTGTGGTCTGACGTGACTTCACACAGATATCATTCTGAATCCTGAAGGTTTTAATTATTGGCCGAAACCAGGTACTGATCTGTTTCGTTACTTTTCCTGAACGGTAAAGACTTTTATCATCCCTCATGCTTCTGTGTCAAAAGGGAGAAACCAATAAACTCTTCTTCAATCTCTCAAGCTTCCAATATCACTGTAAAGTTTGACATGTCTTTACGTGTGAGGTGGTTTTATGAATGGTACAGTACCAAGAGTCTAGTTCAGCCTAAAGTTGGACTGACGTCCATCCAGTCTCGGTCACTCCCCGGTGTGTTAGTCAGAGTGACAGGGCAATATGAGGATGCAATCAGCGATGGCTCGCAATTAATGCTTGTGATATATGTATTGGACAGGTGAATGAAGTACAATACGTACAAAAGAAAAAAAGGTATACCTTATGACAAACCAAACAAACAAACCAAATGGCCATGACTAGATGAATGCATAGTACTAAGAAGATCATTTTTTTGCGATT
Source organism: Zeus faber (assembly GCF_960531495.2). Classification (NCBI taxonomy): domain Eukaryota; kingdom Metazoa; phylum Chordata; class Actinopteri; order Zeiformes; family Zeidae; genus Zeus; species Zeus faber. The sequence continues at coordinate 2,191,955 of NC_137198.1, read as the reverse complement.
TCTCAGCCATTTTATGGTTGAAAGCTCTGATAAGCATTATAGACTTAGACTGTTAGTGTGATGTCATTAGACATTACATTACATTAACATTTAGCAGACGCTTTTATCCAAAGCGACTTACAATTGTTCAAACACCGACGGACGCAGCCATCAGGAGTTAAGTGTCTTGCTCAAGGACACTACAGCATGCTAGCAGGAGGAGACTGGGATCGAACCAGCAACCTTTAGATCACTAGACCACCAGCTCTACCGCCTGAGCTACCATCTCCACATAACATAACATTTTCTCCACGAGATACATCATACATCAATCAACCACAACATTAAAGCAGTGACAGGTGAAGTGAATAACATGGATCATCTGGTTCCAATGGCACTTGTCAAGGGGTGTTATACAGTATATTAAGCAGCAAGTGAACTGTCAGTTCTTCAAGTTGATGTGTTGCAAGCAGGACGACCGGTGAACTGGCGACAGAGTCATGGGGTCCAAGGCTCATTGATGCATGTGAGGAGTGAAGTGTAGCCCGTCTGGTTGGATCCAACAGAAGAACTACTGCAGCACAAAGTGTTGAAACAGTGAATGTTGCTATGATAGAAAGGTGTAGAACACACAGTGCATGGCAGCTTGCTGCGTTTGGGAGCTCACAGTGTCCATGCTGACCCCTGTCCATTGCTGGTCTGACAAATCAAGTTTTCTTCTACATCATGTGGATGGGTGGGGTTAGGGTCCGATCGGAGCATCTGTGGGATGTGCCGGAACAACAAGCCTGATCCATGGGGGCCCCACCTCCAACTTCCAGGACTTAAAGGATCTGCTGCTAACGTCTTGGTGCCAGATACCACAGGACACCTTCAGGGTCTGGTGGAGTCCATGCCTCCGCCTCACAGCTGTTTTGGGGACACAGGGGGGAACTTCACAATACAATTGTTATTAGTGGAGCTTTTAATGTTGTGGCTGCTCAGTGTATGTGCTTGATAGGTTTCTCTTAACAGACAATGGTAGTTGAGGAGACAGAGCACCTTTTAAGGGGTAAATCTGAAGCGCTGAAGATGGTGGCACAAAGACTCGGCGCCAACAAAATGGGCCGACCACAACTGGCCAACCTCTGTGCTCATATTGTAACGTAAATCTACCAATCTTGAATATTGTAATGTACTTCATTATTATCATTTATAAAATAGAAATGGTGAGATGTACGACAGAACTTTGGATGGAGACTTGCTCTTATAGATATAGGACTCAGGTAGCCGCAAAGTTACGGCCCAAACGTGTTGAGATGGCACCCAGACGAGCTGACCTCTCGTAGGTACTTTGTACCCACACCATATTTTAGCATGTTGTTGGGCTACATTCCCATCCCTGGAAGTCTTTGGAGCACCAGACTAACATCAAGCGTAAGTTCTGTCCTTTACTGATTCTGTGTTAAGTGTAGACCACAGACGGATGGTGTTTGGTCTATAAAGGAGAAAACAAAGTAATTGTGTACATCCAGAAACCTTGTAGGCAGATGCTGGACCTGTGAACTGAACCCAGAGAAAGTGTCGCACTCTAGCTGCGTTTGTTGGAGCTTTAGGTAGGAGACTGTCTGACTTTCACTCCCTTCAGCTGACGCCTCTCCTGTCAAACAAGGTGCTTCTTGTTCCAGACTTAATGTGGGAAAGACTTGTGCTATAAGAGCACAAAAGGATAACCACACAGCGGCAGTTGGAGGCGCGCTCATAACACCGGGCGCTTTGTAGCCAGTACGTGTTTGCATAGATTTCACTGCTCGATCAACGAATCAACCACCCCGTCCTCAGGAGCTAATGACTGCAACTTAACTGCCTTTCACATTTGCAGAAGTTGAGTATTCACAATGTCACTGGTTACAAACTGTTTGTTTACAACATGGAATATATTTTGGCTGAAGCTGCATTCCATTGGAAGTCTGTAATTCAGAGTCGGCAGTCCCCACTTCCGAGCCAAATGTGTTCCCCTCTGCTCGGGGAACATGGGTGCCCGCAGTAAATTTGCGTTTGACTTGAGCTAAAAATATAGTTCTGTTTAGTCTTATGCAGTGGGAGCTTTGTTCACCATTAACGGTGTGTGCCGCTGCGTTCCTTTGACGCCAGGTCTGTCATCTCGGGAAACTCGGGCCTGAGCGATCTCCCCCGAAATTCTGACCTAGAGTTCCCACTTGAATGGCCGTTCCTTTGCACATCAGATCAGTCAGATTTTTCAAATGCATTCATTTATTTGTTCTCATAACGAGACGGGATGCACAGATGTGGTCATTGTGATATGGGATGACTGTCTGACGTCCGGTTAAGGTGGAGTATAATATTGGAGAATTTATCCATGACAAAAATCCAACACAAAGAGCCATTTCAAATGGATGTCGGAGAAGAGAGAGATGGTTTGATGTTCTGCTTCTCGATACGTAGCAGCATGTGGAACTCCAATGCATATGTATCAATCATTATGTAACTATAATGTTCATTAAAAGTGTAGAATTGGGTTTTCTTGCTGATATGTTGTGAGCGAATTCTGCAATAACAACTCAATTGGAAGTAAAGAGTCTGCAGGAGTCTCTTTCCATCATGGGTTTAAGCAAACATTAGGAACATTAACTTGACAAGGACTATTCTTTCATGTTTTTGGTTTAAACACCATTGGCTGGAGATGCTAATCTGGCCAGCAGAAATAAACATCACCACCAGGATGCCTGGTGTACTCTGGTCCGTCCGGCTCTGAGAGGGTCGCCTGCTACCGCTCGTTCCGCTACCGTCGGATGGCGTGACAGTAATGATAATTATAATAATAATAATAATGTCAAACATTACAGATCATTGGAAAGTCTGTGCCTGACACGCCTTATAAATGTGTTTCAGTTGCACTGGCTCTCTGCAGACGACCACGTAGCGCTGCTTTTTTGCTCTTTTTTTTTTTTTTTTGGCCGCCCATTTCCCACCAGATCTCTGCAGATGGCAATAATTTAGCTCTCGCTGCGCGTGGCTGAGCTGGTGTTTGTGAATTGGATGCTTTTGCAACCAGGCTCATTTGGATAGAAAGCGGCCAATTTTGCACCAAATGTATGAATAATAACTAATTTAAATAAGTGCAAATAGCACCAGTGCACCCAGATGCTGTTTGCGTGACGGCGCAGTTCGAGGTGCATTTCACTGTTTGCGGAGCTTTGAGAATTCAACGTTTTTTCTGTTATTTATGCTGGTTTAGCGGCTGCAAAAGTGGCGCCATCCTTTTGTGAATTCGTCCCTCTGTCTTTCTTTCTTGTGTGTGCTGGAATGAATAATCAATTCTTAATCTCCCTCTCACCGGCACCCTCACCTAGCGAAAACCTCTCTCTCTCTCCTCCCTCTTCCCACTCATAAAACACACTCCTCTCCCCCTCTGTCTACTCTCTCTCGCCCTCCTTCTCTCCCTCTCTCCATCGGCTCCTGGTCTCATAGAAGCCGGGAGCTCTGGTTCCAGACCCGGATCGTCCCGGGTCAGATCTCCATGTGAGCCTGTCGGGGTGTGACTTTACTCTGATCATTTAGAGTCGTGGTCCTTTCTGTCTGTTGTACCAAACACTCACCTTGTACCTTCCACCCAACATCCCACACAGCTCTTTAGTTCAACTGCATTTACCAAAACAGCCCAGCTATTTTACAAATGATTATCTTCTTTCCGGTAATGAATTGTTGTGGAATGAATTGAATGTTTAAGTAATGGTTACTGGATGTAAATATGCAAATAGTAGTGAAAGTGAGTGCGAGACGGTGAAGTGAAGTGGTACCTTGATTAAATAAAGGTGGGAACAGAATGGAGCACAAATGCTGAGCTTCATATCACAGTTGATTTTCCTCAAAGAATTTACGGCCTTCATCAAAAGGGTTTGAAACCGATTCTGTCGTTTTACCAATTTCATATTGTGCAATTGTGCAGTTTTGTTCGGTGAAACCCATATTTTATATCATATCATGTGTGAGTTGATTGCCCCATACTGATTATTATCATAGTATGTGTATTTTGTTATCCATATTATACTGTACCTCTCTACACTTTCATTTTTAATACCTGTTGTTACCAATTCTGAGGCTTCATATTTTTTTCCCTCTACAACCCTCCAAACTCCATCGTGTCCAGGCATGCGCGGCGTAGCAGGTCATTGTGCTGCTGTACTGTAAACATTGCCCCCATTGTCGCCACGGGAACAAAGGCGGGAATTACGTAATTTTCAGTCGGAAGATGAGCTGCACTCATTCACAGCTATGTCCTCTTACCCCCACCCCCCCGCACCGCACCACACCACCCAAACTCCGAGTCACGTGACACACACACCCACACACACACACTCTCTTACATCCCATCCTTGACAAGCTGTCGATGAGTGGGTTCTTTGTTATGACGCTGAGATGAAGCTGGATGTGAACGCTGCTTCAAAGCAGAGAGGCCTCAGAAACACTGCGGCTACGGAAATGGGGAAGGAGAACTCGTCGCGCGACAGTATTTGATATCTGTCCGATATGAGGCTCAAGGACTGTATCTGAGACGTCACCGTACAATACCACCGACTCTGAGAGGCCTATTCAGCACAGCAGATATTACAGCAAGGAGATGTCCTTTCCTGCCCTTTTTTGGAGGCTCTTCGATGTCTGTGAAGCATGATCTGCGTAATAACTCACTGTTATCATTTAGCATTTTTCAGTTGCATCATATTTTCACAAAGTTTAGACATCATATTGTGATGCACAATTTTGAAGTCTAAATGAATGCTCAGACAGGGGCTATACTGTTTGTTTATGGTGAAGGGGTCAGGAATATTATGGAGTGTTTTGATCCTTCAAGGACAGGAAACAGTGAAGGTCCGTAGGCTCTGCTCCTTGGAGTTTGTTGAAACACAGCAGGTTTTTGTGTTGCTGCCGCCGTCCTGCGTGTTGATCCTTATCCTGGTGTTTCCAGGCACGGGCAGCGGCTCGCTCTCGCACGCCCTCCTGCGCACCGTGGCGCCCACAGGCTACCTGCACACAGTGGAGTTCCACCAGCAGCGAGCGGAGGAGGCCGCCCAGGAGTTCAGGGAGCACCGAGTGGGACACCTGGTGACGGTGAGGAACCAGGACGTCTGCAAGGAGGGCTTTGGCGTCAGCGGCGTGGCCGACGCTGTCTTCCTGGACATCCCGAGTCCCTGGGAGGCCATAGGCCACGCCAAGGCGGCCATGAAGAAACAAGGTGAGACCGCCGGCGGTAGCAACTGGTTTATAACCTATTTCACCTGATTTGAAGAGCTGGAGAAACAACCGCTGGTAAACCACCAAACTTCTTCCACCAGTGCAGAAATGTAAGCAATATGGCTGCAGTGTGACCACTGTGTTGTGCACTCATAAGGCGTCGGTATGCTTACACCTTTTTGGGCAAAAAGATGCATTGAAAACACAAAGCTCACAAAAAGGCCGTTTTGAATTTGTTTGTGGGTCCAAGACCCCGGATTGAACTGTTGACCAGGTCGATAACATGTTTACCACAGTTTGTTTCTCCTCATTTGTAGTTTACTGCTGTGGAAATAGAACAACTTTCCCTCAGTGGAGGTTGGACATAGAATAAGATGTTCAGCCCAGTGAACCCACCCTAACCCTGACACAAAGCAGGCTTCCCTGGCAGGGCAGGGTTCCTCCTCTGTTGGCTCTGTCACTTGGATGCACAGTGGAAACACGGCATGTGGTGGTTTCCATGGCGACCCCCTCCCACGACGCCCCCGGATGCAGGTCTGGACTGGTTGGCTCAGTGTGGCGGTCACTGTTGGTCCAATCTATCACTGACAACCTGATGTTACCGTTGTTTTATTTAGAGCACATGGCAACTGACCTTTCAGACTCGCCGTGCAAACTGGCGATCGATCACCGGCCACGGAAGAAGAACCAGAGCCAAGCAGAACTAAAGCCGTGGAAGTAGGAAGGAGTCCAGCCACCAGCCGTTGATCTGGTGATCGATGGCTGGTGGCTGCACTCCATCTTCCACGGCTTTAGTTCTGTCCCAAAGCAGAGTTCACATCAAACCAAAACGCTTTGGTCAGTTGGTCACTTAACTTGGCCGATGGATTGATCCAGATATCCCAGAATGCATTGAGACATCAATTCCACAATGGGGAAATTTCACTGCCGCCCTTTTTTATGAGTTATGAATCTCAACTGGCGACCTGGGAGACGTCCTTGATGACTCAGCACTCAAACTGGAGTTTATTGATCAGGGAAGTGCTCACATGTATATAGCCCGCATCTTTAAAGTGCGGTAAGATGGAAGCAACTAGTGGCTCCCAGTGACTGCCATTTTCTCCATCTTTTACTTTTCTTACATGTCAGATTGTACGATGGGAAACGGCTAAAATCTGCATTATCGGCCAGAGTTGAATCCAGTATGCTGCCGTGTGGGATGAGTTGGAGGATGAGGCTGCGTCCAGGCTCAACCCTTCCACATGTAAATGTTTTCTACCACAGCTGTCGTGCTGCCTAAGATGGCTCAAGTCACACAGCGCGTCCTGCGCTGATCCCGAGGAACAAACACACAGAGCGGATTAAAAAAAAAAAAAAAAAAAAGAAAGGCCCAATAAGTCATGGAATGTGTTTCTCCACCTCCTCTCCCCTCCACCTCCTCTCCCCTTCCCCCATCTGCTCCACCTCCTGTCTCCCAGCCTAACCTCAACGTCTGCAAACTCCCACCTCCTCTCTCCTTCTCCCACCTCCTCTCTCCATTTCGCCCACTCACCTTCGTCCTCCTCGTTTGTTCTTCCTCCTCGTCGCTCCCTTCCCCTCCTCCCTCCACCGCTGTGTTCCCTTGCTCCCTTTTATGGTGCCACTGTGATCTCCTCCTCCATCTTGCCAGCATATCACCACTGTGGCTCCAGGCTTTGACCATACAGGGTTATGCTGGTGTGTGTGTGTGTGTGTGTGTGTGTGTGTGTGTGTGTGTGTGTGTGTGTGTGTGTGTGTGTGTGTGTGTGTGTGTGTGTGTGTGTGTGTGTGTGTGTGTGTGTGTGTGTGTGTGTGTGTGTTGACTTACTCTCCTGTGCTGTTGGGAGCTCAGAGCTGTGTTGTTTTCTCCAGAGACGCAGCATCTCTGCCCAGTAAGGCTGAGTGAAAAGCAGCGGCATCAGGAGGTTCACACGGCAGAAAACCACTGCTCCCACAGACGACCAACACTGGCTGTTCCCATGAGGTTGTCGTCAAAATGATGGATTATTAACTTGATTGTAGGTTGATATGATGACGGTAAACAAGGGAGCTGAGTGTGCAACCCCAACTCAAACCCCCAGAGCTCCGCGGGAGGCGGAGTAAACCTCCTTCTCCTGCTCCTCACTCATCGGTTCTCTGCCGATCGTCATTATGTCAGCGTGGAATATTAAATAAGGGTTCACATTTTGACCCTGAAGTCATGAGACTGGGCCTTGTTCGCCACAAACGTGCTTCCCGGGAGCGTTGTCAACATGTCAGTCCAGTGGACAGACGTCTGCTAAAGTGCCTTTGGTGAGGTCAGGACCTGACGTTTTTGACAAAGTTTTATTTGTAACAACCAGAATTTGGCTCCAGTATCACGCTTTACACCACGAAACAGCTCAGTGTGAGGAGTCCTTCAGCACGGGGTTTTAAATCCATGCACAAACGTGTGTGTGTGTGTGTGTGTGTGTGTGTGTGTGTGTGTGTGTGTGTGTGTGTGTGTGTGTGTGTGTGTGTGTGTGTGTGTGTGTGTGTGTGTGTGTGTGTGTGTGTGTGTGTGTTAAATTCCCCATCATTAATAATAATAAATCACTCTGCGCTGCTGCCTGAGACGTGATGAGTCGACTTATCGTCCTCAGCAGAGACCCAGCTCCTCCTGGCCGGCGGAGGCCACTTGAACCCAGAGTGTTTATTACTTTCTGTCCCCTTCCACCGATGTCCGTGGGGAATGGCAGCTCGTCTGCAGCTGTGGGCAGAGCGTGAGTCAGTGGGAGGTGGAGAGTCAATTTTTCTGCGTTTGTTTTGACCTCAGTGTTGAAATTCTTCCCATTTTCTGGCCTGTAGCCAGAGCTCCTCGGTTGGATGAGCTGTTTGCTGAAAAAACAGGAAACTGCAAGACACAAAAACTCACGGACAGTTAGACAGTTTTAACAGTTAGACTGTTCAACCCATGAGCAGCGTGAGCTGAACGTGGCTAATCCTTAATTCTATAGACTATATATATATAACTGCGCATTCCCCCGTCCAATCATTAACTTAGCCCTCCCAGTGTAATGGCTCTGGGTTGCTAGGCGACCACAGTGGTGTTTAGACAATGTATATATGTCCATAAAGAGAATGGGAGTCCTGTTTGTCCAAGGAACGCCTGTAATCTCAAACATCCCAAAGTGTTCTGCCTTGAGTTGATGTAAGGGTAACAGAGACAAAAACACGAGCAGTTTAGTAAACATAAGATCTTCAATCATGACTTTAAAATCTGAGCCTGGTGATATTAAGTACCTTTTTTTGAGGTAATTTTTTAGGAGCGTTGTCCGTCTGTGTTAACGACGCTTTGAGCTGTGAGAAAAATCATCTTAAGGATACATTCATAGAACCTACAGTTATCACACATTATTCAGAATGCCGCTGCATCGTCCAGAAAGTCTTGAGTCCATCCTCATCCTGCTCTGAGGGGCCACCCAGGCTCCTCGGGTCCTCAGGGGCCGCAGCGTGAACCCCATTTCGGCCCAAAATGATTTAATTTGCGGCTCTCAAAAATTGCGATTCAATTTGCCACTTTTTTCCGTGTTTGAACATGGTTCCCTCAGACTGTTGGTTCACGTTCAAGCTGGTACATTATTATTATTATTTCCAAGATCTTGGGCAGTTATTTATTTCATGTTTGTTTGACAGATGATGCTTGTGAATATGGATTGGGTTCACCTTTGCAGAGAAAAGTGAATTGATCTGATCTGCCATGCCACGCCTAAGGAGTCCCGCCCGGTTGCTCCCCCTGCAGGCGGACGGCTGTGCTCCTTCTCCCCCTGCATCGAGCAGGTCCAGAAGACCTGCGAGGCGCTGGCGGGGCGTGGCTTCCAGGAGCTCAGCACGCTGGAGGTCCTGCTGCAGGTGCACGACGTGCGCGGCGTGTCGCTGCCGCTGCCCGACTTCGGCGCGGATGCCGCGGACCCCGAGGCCGGGGATCCGCCCCCCTCCGACCCCGCCCCCAACAGGAACCAGGCCTCCATGGCCTGTACGACCACCACCCCTCCCCGCGTGATGACCGGCCACACGGGCTTCCTGACCTTTGCCACCAAGCCACGGACCTAATCGCCAGAATGCGTCACGGGAGAGGATTCCAGGCGATGCAGGTTTTTGGTAAAGCAGCAGTAGACACCAGTCACATCCTCTGTAAAATACTGTTGTTTGGAACTGAAAGGCTTCGTTGTGACGCGACGACTTTCAACATCACAAATGTCACGTTTTTTTATTAGGATTTAATAAAAATACAAATAAATGTATTTTCTAGTCAGGGAGCAGGAGATTTGCACGCACCATCTTTTCCATCTTGTAAGATGGCTGCATGTGTCTTTGTTGCGTTTGAAGGTTCATGTCTGTAACAAACAGACATGAACTGCCTTCGGGCTTTGTTGGCACAAACACATCTTCCATCCCACGTTGCTCGTGCGCCCCTAAAAGCTTCTCCGCTGCCGGGGTTTGAGGGATTTTCTTGTTTTTCCCCTTGTGTCCTCGTGTGGCTTCACGTCGCTGCTCCAGAGGACGTCTCCGTTTCCAGGCTCGAAAGCTGCTTTTGTGTTTGTGTTTCTGAGTGCAAACCTCAAAAAGGTGTGATTCAGCTTCATTGGCCAATGGTGCTACCACGCCTCTTCCCCTTTTTTATTCCCTTTTTATTAATTCTCTTATTTGCCAGGGGATGATTATTATTTATTTTAACTTTTTTCTCTGTATTGAACACAACTCAATAAATGTGTGAAGAGTTGACTGTCTCCCGTTGACTGTGAACCGCTTTGAAACACCTCATTTGCATATACTCCAGAAAAAGCCACCGCAACTCTACCAGAGCGAATAGAAGTGTAATCTTATAAACCCCAAAAGAAAAATGACAAAGTTGCATTAATAAATTTGTCTAAAATGTATGACTTAGTCTTCCTGCTGTTTCAAAAAACACAAAACAATTACTTTTGATTTACTGCCACTGAACTGTGTTGTGAGATACGTCTGTTACCACAGAATTGAATTTGAAAAGCCGGTTTGGTCGAGTCAGAGTTTTTAAGCCAATCACGTTCCATTTAGCTTATGAGCCAATCAGCTCCATTCTTGTTCCGCATGTGTTAATAATCTAAACCTGATCTGAATTCACTGGAGACTGCATTTTTGAGATTTGCCAGTGGTTGTCTGCGGGGGAATAAGAACCACTGGTTTTCCATGGGTGTGGTCACGGACCCATGGAATCACTTCTCCTATTACATTACATTACATTACATTACATTTAGTCATTGATCAGACGCTTTTATCCAAAGCGACTTACAATTATTCAAACACCGACGGACGCAGCCATCAGGAGCAATTAGGGGTTAAGTGTCTTGCTCAAGGACACTACAGCATGCTAGCAGGAGGAGCCTGGGATCGAACCAGGAACCTTTAGATTACTAGACGACCAGCTCTACCTCCTGAGCTACCGCCCCCCTGATTTCCAGCACTCGAAGGCGGCACCAGACGCAGGCCAGGGAAGCCCTCTGATACGCAACGCTCTCTCGCTCATGCTCCACAACCAAAAAAGGCAGCAATGGCTGCTCCGCTCCTCCCCACTCTGGACATGGAGGTCGATTCTTCCAGCGAGTCTGGGGGTTTGCGCGTAGACGGCGGAGAATCTGATGTGAGGAGTTGTTAGTGTTTGATTTGACCCCCTCAATGTTATGTAACCCTAATCTCTCGCCCTTCGTTCAAGCCACACAAATTGGAACAACAAATGAATAGAGAAAATGCAACTTGGCTAAAGTTTTCAGACGGAGAGGTTCGGCTGGGCTCCTGTCGCTGTCCTGGTTTCAAGGCTCCTCCACGTTTAGAGACTGAATCTTGCTGCAGCAGATGCTTTGTGGGTTATAAAAGCCACTGTTAAAAACGACTGCATTTTTTGACTGCGAGTGGGGGGGGGCAGCAGTGACGCCATGGCAACCAGTGATAAACAAAGACAATTCTGATCAACAGCATCCGCCTCAGTAATGTAGAGCGTAAGTGAACACGGTGACTTTCCACGTCGAAAAGAAATGTCAAAAAGCTATGGCTCTGATGGTGTAGCCTGCGTAGTCTCGAGGCAAACAGACGCAGGGTGGAGCAGCTGCTCACTCTGTGATAACGTTACTGACCTGATGGAGGAGAGACCTGACCAGAAGACAAAAAAAAAATTATTTTTAAAATCTAACAAGAAGAGGATGAACAAATGTAACTCCGTAAAAAGTACATCGCTCACTTTAAAGTAGGTGTAACTAGTTACTTCCGTATGGTTACTAGTCTCACACTAAAGGTCATAACCGATCGAAGGCGTGTCACACTGCAGTCATTTTAAAACGGGCACATTTGGTACTTGGCCGATGGTTCCGGTCATACTGTACACAAAAATAATCTGATCTGGCCATTCCTTGGAGGCGCCTCCTCCACAGAGCTCCACAGGCCTCCACCCCCAGCTCCAGGAATAGCAGGCCTGAGCTCCCTGAAAACCCTGCTAATCAGCTTGTCATCTGCCGCCCTGGGCTTCCAGTCTGCCCCGCAATACAACAACAAGCGGAGCCGTCAGCGAGTGTGCACGAGGGGGGCTGGCGGCGAGTGTGTATCAGGCGGGCTGGCGGCGAGCGTGCACGAGGCGGGCCGGCACGCCGCCAAGGTCAGTGGACTGCGACCGCACGGCGCGACACCGTGTCCCGCTGTCTGAGCGACCGGGAGTGGCGTCCACGCGGCGCTCGGCTCGACTGTGTTTTGAGTCCGTCCAGCTGAACCGGTTCAGTCCATCCCTGAATCATCGTAGGAGCCGAGCGGGTCACGCCTTCCCAAAGGAAGGAAGCTCTGACTAACAGAGAGCCACACACATAGTTTCCAACAGCAGGACCCTCGTCCTGCCACGCTCCTCTATCCTCCTCCTTCCTTCTCAGAGCTTCTCTCAACAATCACTTAAATACACGACTCATAGTGTGAAACCAACAACAAACCCATCATATTGTACGTGAATGGGCTGCCGCTGTAGTCTGTGAGCTGGGTTTGATCCCGGTCCTTGCGTACGCTGTACTCTCAGAGCCTGAGCTCAGAGAAACACTATAACGACTCCAATTTTAACCCTTAAATCCCCCAGTGGGACGAAAACGTAAAGAGACACGGAGGGGGAGCAAAGTAGCAGTGATGAGATTAGGGGCTGAAGAGAGACTCTTGGGTAAAGCTGCGTCCCTCCGTTGGGGTTAGGCTTACAAGGGTGAACTATGATCTGCAAAGCACCGACACTCTGAGTCTCTGCCTCGGACAGGGAAGCACAGCAGTGATGAGTTCCCTACAGAGTGTTGATTATTTATTCCTCATGGAAAAGGATCAAAGTAGAGACTAAAAACATTGCTGCCAAAGAAGCTGCCTCTCAACCTGCAGTGCAGCCTAAGAGGCAAAAGGTAGAAGGATAGTGGTGAAGAGAATCGTGTAGAAACAAAGTTGAGATCAGCCACAACATTAAAAGCTCCACTAATAACCACTAATACTGTGCAGCTCCAGCTTGTGTCGCCAAAACAGTTGTGAGGTGGAGGCAGTGACTCCACCAGACTCTGAAGGTGTCCTGTGGTATCTGGCACCAAGACGTTAGCAGCAGATCCTTTAAGTCCTGGAAGGTGGAGGTGGGGCCCCCATGGATCAGGCTTGTTGTTCCAGCACATCCCACAGATGCTCCGTGGGATCGGACCCTAACCCCACCCATCCACATGATGTAGAAGAAAACATGATCCATCAGACCTCCACCTTCTTCCATCGCTCCATGGTCCAGTTTTGACGCTCACGTGTCGATTGTAGGTGCTTTCAGGGGTGGACAGGGGTCAGCATGGACACTGTGAGCTCCCATACGCAGCAAGCTGCCATGCACTGTGTGTTCTACACCTTTCTATCATAGCACCGTCCACTTTGTGTTACAGTAGTTCTTCTGTGGCATCGAACCAGACGGGCTACACTTGGCTCCCCACGTGCATCAATGAGCCTTGGGCCCCGTGACCCTGTCGCCGGTTCAGCGGTCGTCCTTCCTTGGACACTTTTGGTAGTAACCACTGCAGAGCGGGAACAGCCACAAGACCTGTGCTTGTGGAGATGCTCTGACCCAGTCGTCCAGCATCACAATGTGCTCCTTGTCAAAGTGGCTCAGATCCTTACGCTGCTTCAACACATCAACTTCAACAACTCACTCTCAACAACTCTCACCTGCTGCCTCATATATAATATATAACACTATATATATAATAATAATATATAACAGTATATAGTATATAACTGTGTGTGTATGTATGTATGTATGTATATATATATATATTGATATATATATATATATACACACACACAGTTTATATATATAACAGTTTATATATATATATATAACAGTTTATATATAATAATAAATAACAGTATATATATATAATAATAATATAAAACAGTATATATAAATATATATATAACAATATATAACCATACAGTATATAACAGTGTGATATATATATAACAGTTTATATATAATAATAAATCACAGTATACAGAGGTAACTCGACTTACGACTTGTTCGTTTTATAAGAACGGTCGTATGTTAAAACAGTCGTATGTCGAAGCAATTTTTCCCATATAAATTACACACTGTGTGTGTGCGTGCGTGCGTGCACTGCGGTGGATGTGTCAGATACTTTTATCCAGGGCATGATGGGCTGTTTGACACCCAAGCGTCAAAGGCTGAATCTTCATTAGAGCTCGTATCCCACTGGCTGGTGAAAAGTTCTCTGGTCGAACTTATTCCCCTTCCGCTCCCTTGCTCAAGGGCACTTCTAGCAGCCTAGTGACCAACAGAAAGCAACATTTGTGTAGCGTTGTTTCTGACCTTCCCTGTACATCTTTTTTTTTGTCCTGTCCGGGAGTTTTAACAGTGCTGCTCTCATAGATCCTCTGATGATCTCATCTGTGGTCCGCTCTGAAGAGACTGAATCAGTGTTGTGACTTGAACCTTCAGTCCATCACCTCCTTTAGGCCGTGGAGGTCAGAGGTTAGATAAGCTGCTTCCGGACCATGACCCTGGATGAGTTCTACCACCGGGCAAATGGACGTCCATGTTCTGGAGCGGGTTCCAGTAACCTCGGTGTGGGCCTGCGTGTCGGGTCCGTTTCCCTGAATTGGAATTGATCAGTTTGGGATGGAAAGCCGATGCTGCGGTGCGCCATGCCAAAAAAAACAACAGGCCAGCGGTGACCGCACTGCGGTTCATTCCACATGTGTCGGCAGCTTCAAATGATGATGATGCTTAAGATATGATTGTCTTTCATACTGAGCTGGGATCTGTCTGTTGGTAATAGTTTTAAATGGAATTTAATAAGCTGTGACTTGACGGTGTAACAACATATCTAAATCTATGTAACACATAAACATACAGTATATGCACACACATAGTGAAGAACACAACCTCATATAACCTCAGTCACATCTTTTTTTCAGCAGTGTTATTTCACAGACATTCCAAACCATGGGGGTCAAGCCGCTGCTATCGTTGTTTTGGGCCTCACCGCGATGCAGCTGCAAGAGCAGGATCAGCACCTCATTGTCCTTTGTGTGTCACCGAGTTTAACTTATCATGAACACGTATGAATCTGTGAAGCCAAACTGACCATATATTCTCCCTGAAGATCGACTGTCTCAGAGAGCTGCTCGAGAGCACATCTCTGACCCGACCCTTGTACAAGTAAAAACCAGCGTCTGTCTGCCTCTTTATTGAAAACCAGCGACTGACAAACTGCAGATTAAAACGACCCTTTAATTTCTGTAACAACACCTTGACATCATGGTGACCTTGAAAGCCTTGGTCCAGAAAACCTTCCTGTTTGCTTTTTCCATTGTTGTTTTTTATCTGTTTTTCAGGCTTGAGATCTTTCCAGGAAGTGACAGCAGCACCAAATGAGTCTTTTCCAGGTTGATCAACAGCACAAGGCCAGAAAAGCACTGTTTCACAGTGATTTCATTGTACTTATACTACTTTTTAGATGGTTTTGGTTGGAGACCAACCAGTTGAGAACCACTGCTGGGGATTTCAACCCTCTCTGTACTTTATACACAAACTCTGCTGTAGTACATGAGGCGAGCCGCTCTGCCCGTTCCGCAGAGTCAAGTTTAGCCGTAGCACGGGAGCCGGACTCATCAGAACCCTCCGCTGCTCCACGTGTGGGGTCCCGTGGGTGGAGGTCCGGTGATGCAGTTTGGATCCAGGCCAACGGTCAGCGCCGCGCCGCAGGACCCAAAGGAGTGACCGGGGCTGCGGCACATGCACACCGAGATTCTGCTAAAGGGAGAAAGAGAGTGTTTGTGTGTGTGTGTGTGTGTGTGTGTGTGTGTGTGTGTGTCTGCTTCCTCAGGGTCAGACCTCAGGCTTTGTTTCCTGCTCTCGGACGTCATGCTCCAACCATCTGAGCGTCAGAAAGACTCTTTGTTATCTGCAGCTCTGGACGCCACTTGTGCTCCCTCTCCCAGAGTGGCGTGCTCTGCTGCGGGAGCGTTGTTTAAAGCACACACGTCGCTCAAAGTCAAGCTCTTGGTTTCACCTCTGGGTTTCACCTCATTTGACAATAGTCGTGACCACGTATTCCTGAACTTACCACCAGGGCAGTGAATCGCTGTAAAATGACGTTGGGCACTTTTCCGGGAACTCTTCCACTTTCGGACGTCTTCCTGCCAACTTCTGTCGAGCTTTAATTTGAACATTTCAACATGTTTGCCAAACATTTCGTTTTTAGAGACAGTGCAGATGATAATTATTTCGATGTGGACTGTGAAGACTCGCTGGAGAACATTCTAAACAAACACGATTTGCCTCGTGTGGAAGCAGAGCGCCGTCCGAAACATCACGTCACGTCTCCCGGTGCACCCAGGTCACCGTTTAATCGTTTTATAGTTTTACTGTTTTACATGTAGGTAAAATGGTTGGGGGGACGGTAGCTCAGGAGGTAGAGCTGGTCGTCTAGTAATGTAAAGGTTGCTGGTTTGATCCCAGGCTCCTCCTGCTAGCATGCTGTAGTGTCCTTGAGCAAGACACTTAACCCCTCATTGCTCCTGATGGCTGCGTCCGTCGGTGTTTGAATAATTGTAAGTCGCTTTGGATAAAAGCGTCTGATAAATGACTAAATGTAAATGTAATGTAATGTAGGACTGGACCATCACATGCACTATCAGAAAGGATATGATTGGCTGGTGGTAATGTCCCGGGTGGAGTGGGTGGTGTCTTTATGGCGGTAAAGGTGAAGTCATTAACGTTCTGCGTGGTATCTGCAGTGTGTACACGCCGAGCAGCGTCGGAGTGGACTAATCTCGCTCCACTGCCTCTTTAAAAGCCAGCGCAGGAGTTACATAACTATTGATTTTGGTTTTGGCGGCGCAGGGAGGAGCGGTGGGTGGCGCTGACGCCTCGCTGCTCCAGAGATCAGGGTTCGAGTCCCAGCACTCGGGTCTCGAGTTCTGTCTGCAAAGAGTTTGTTTTTCCTCCCAGTATTCCAACTGGCTGCCCTGGTTTCCTCCCACCTCCAAACTGATTGGAGCTTCTAGGCAACCCAAACAAGGTGATTCCCTTATCGGCAGAGTAGAGGCAGAGTAGACTCCCTTGTTCATTTTCCCTCGTCCCAGTCCACATTATGCTCGACTGCACCGGTCGGTCAGTTTCGTCCGTTTCCATTGTTGACCCCGGGTTTTCTTTGTGCTTCACACTCAAACCTGAGTCACTCAGATGTGAGAGGCTCTCTCCCTGGATACGGTTAATTCTGATTTTGTGCTTTTTATCACCCTGGCTTGAGCGATCTGTTTATGATCTTGGTTCTGATTATGTGGTTCTTGCTTCACCATAAACATGAAGGGGTTGTTCCTTCCTTCTTTGGGTTCAGAGCGGGACGGGAGTTTAAACCTTAAACTGGAACCAGGCTTCGGCGTTCCTCCCTCTGAGTCATTGTGCAGCGGTTCCAGTGGAACAGTTTACTCATCCAACCTTCCCCAGATGCAGTCGGTCGCAGGGTCGGACCTCGACAACAGAGCTGCAGTTCAAACAGGGTTTCCTCAGGTTGGGGCCTTTCCCCTGACAGGGACCAGAACCCTGTTCACATGGATATGGAGGACTCGGCACGCCTAAAAGAATGGAATTCAGTTTGTGGCACATGCCACCTGGGTGGCGTTTTCAGGGCCCTCCGGAACAGAGACACAGACGGTGGGGTTAAAAACACACCAGTTTTATTGTAGGGGGTGGGTCTAGGGGGAACAAGCCCGGAGCAGATGTCATTATAAAAGGCTCCTCCCCTGTGTGTGTAGTTGGGGGGATGGAGGTTTTACCTGTTGCATGTTGATTAGTCTAACGAGCAACTGTTGTACAGCCACTCTGATCCTGGGCTCAATCACCTAGACCCAGGACAGGTGTGGCTGCTCAAACCACACCATCCCCACACCACACAGTTCGGTCGTCATAATAGTCACAGCCGTTGATAAATACAAGCGGCGTTATAAAACACCAGTTCATCAGATGTATGTTTTTACGCTTTGAGTTTATTGCTTTGGATGGAAGTGAAGGGCAGAGCAGGACTAGAGCGTCCCCACAGACCTTCCCAAAGTCAATGAATCAGTTTAATTAAGTGTCAAACTATTTACACACTTAGAGGATAATAACACAACACCCTCTCACAGCCCTGAATACGCTGAAGGGGAGAAGGTGTCTTGAAGATGAAGGACTCGGAAGCTGGTTCCTGAGCGGACGGCATGTCGTGGCGGTGGAAATATTAGATGATAATAATAGAAAGCAATGTGACTAGAACTCATTTTGGGCAGGAGTTCCTGCTCACGTCCAGGAGACGAGCACACATCGACCCATGTGGACTCATGGGCAGGGACGGCAGGACCTTGTGGGCAGAAGGGGAAACACAACCCAGTGTCAACAAATCAATTTCTATGTACCTTCGGCTGTGATTAACGTACACAGCTCTAGTGGTTTATTTATTAAATGTTTATACAGGATTATATCATATCACCTCATGAAGGTGAGGAGTCACACTCCAGCTCCGGTGACCGTGCGCCCACATAGATTTAAGGTAATGTTCATGTAAGGAGCCTGTTTGACTGTATGGTCTTTTTCTGCATTTTGCATTAACATTCATGTTAAATTTAGTCAACTAAAGATGTTTAGGTATTTTCCTAAGAATTAAAATTGAAGGCATGAGAATGGTTCAAATTCTCATACCTCAAATTTAAATTTGCATTTGTTCATTGCTGGATGACAGGAGGCGATCCTGGCCATTCTGATGTTTGTCCTTTATTTGTTGTTGATCGCTCAATATGAGTTATAAGTTATTACAAAAGTTTTTTGTTTTTTTTATTCGGTCTGAGTCACTGCGGCTGCTTCGCTGAAGTGGAAACTGGTGGCGAAGCTGCGTCTCTGATTCAGAACCAGTCTGAGAATAGAAACAGTCAGAGGAGTTCTGACCCTGAATCAGATCTCAACCTGGAAGAGGACTTCAGACACCATGATACTTTTCCAGCATACTAGTACAGCGTAAACTCCCATGTAGTACAGCGCCAAATAGATTTATAAGATGGATTTATTTTAAAAAAATGTACCCAAAAAAAAACCCCCACTTGAGTGTTTTTTTAAAGATCTGTTGACAGGAAAATGTGGCTTTTACAGTGAGATGGATGAACAAGGTCGTCCCAGGTGTGAACCCCCGCAGCTGCTCTATCAGGACATGGACTCATCATGAAAACAAAGAGTTTGGAAAACAGCTGCTGCCAACCGACCGACTATTGGGAACACAAAGTATCATCACCTGGCGCAGAAAGTATTATAACATTACTATTCTAAAATGTGTCCTGTTGTGACGCCGTCATTTCATCTTGTTCCACACTAACGAGTCCCAGAGCAGAGAGAGAACGTCGACACGGAGTCTGAGCAGAAGCTATTTCTAGCTTTGTTTTCCTCGTTGTGCTCTGTGGTTGTTTGAATGGTTTTATTTGTGAGTGATGCTCAGTCTCCGCCCCGAAAACGCTCTGGAGTTCACCACGGAATGTGAGCGCAGTTAAATGAGGGCAGAAAATGTCATAAGTGTATAAACACGTGTTGCATGCGCGTGCAGCCAGGCCAATGAGGAGAGGAGTCACAGCTCGGATTTCGGCCAAAAAACCAGAGGATCTGAGAAGGAAGCTCCAGGTTTACAAACATCCAGACGAGAAACCACACTCAATGAGTTCTCCTTTGGCCCTCGTCGCCCACGGCCCCCATCGCCAGGGCTCTGGAGGGGCCCCTCACCCCGTGTTGGGAACTTCTGCTTTCAGACTGACCAGTGTGAACCCAAACACAGAGCTGGACTTTATCTGCGCTGGAGGTGAAGGTTCCCAGGGCGAGGACGAAGCTGCCACTAGGATCCACTGCCCCCTAGAGCGTGTTCTACTCCTGGAGCATGTTCTACTCCTAGAGCAGGTTCTACTCCCGGAGCATGTTCTGCTCCAAGAGTATGATCTGCTCCCGGAGCAGGTTCTACTCCTGGAGCAGGTTCTACTCCCGGAGCAGGTTCTACTCTGGGGATGGTAGCTCAGGCGGTAGAGCTGGTGGTCTAGTGATCTAAAGGTTGCTGGTTGGATCCCAGGCTCCTCCTGCTAGCATGCTGTAGTGTCCTTGAGCAAGACACTTAACCCCTAATTGCTCCTGATGGCTGCGTCCATCGGTGTTTGAACAATTGTAAGTCGCTTTGGATAAAAGCGTCTGATCAATGTAATGTAAATGTAATGTAATACTCCCGGAGCATGTTCTACTCCCGGAGCATGTTCTACTCCTAGAGCAGGTTCTACTCCTAGATTATGTTCTACTCCTGGAGCATGTTTTACTCCTGGAGAAGGTTCTATTCCTAGAGCAGGTTCTACTCCCGGAGAAGGTTCTACTCCCGGAGCAGGTTCTACTCATGGGTCCTTCAGACCTGAATAAAAACAGTTTTCCGTGTGTGTTGTTTGCTGAATAACTGGAGCATGGATCAGGAACATCCTGATGGTGTCCAGGTGGAAGAACTACTCTGAACTTTTACTACAAACACCTGCAAACAAAATGACTCTGGTAAAAAGTGAAAGTACCACAATGACATTTCCACTTGAGTCAAAGGATGTAACTGCAGTAGAATGAGCAGCGCAGGTGGTGTCAGAGTTATTTATGTGGAGATGGAGTTGATCAATCATCTATGAGCAGTTTGACAGATCCACCTGATTTTTGATTCATAAATATAAATGTAACTGTGATAGAATAATAATGTGACTGTGATAGAAATGTAGTCGTGTAGATATTCACTTTGAAATATAGCGGAGTGAAAATGGAAAAGTCTCTCGAAGAATGAAGTGACTTCACTCAAGTCAGGGTGGCCGTGGTATGTACTTACTCCATGGGAAGTACTTATACTTCCCATGGAGTTGTGATCCTCCTGCTGCAGCGTAGGACGCTCTGCGATGCTCTGGTGCAGATGTTCCATATGGGAGCGGAGGCGCCGCCTCCTCCCGTTACCGTGGCAACCAGCCAACTCCAGCACCGTCAGAGTTCACCAGGTCTAGCCTCCCTGGAAAATACAGATCTAACTTTTATGGAGAGCCTGTCTGTCTCTCCACCACCCTCCGTCTGTCTGACTGTCTGGAGGCGGCGACGGGGTCGCTGCGGTTTTACTTGGCGCACAATCTCTCGTTTTTCCAGCTGTCTCACTCTCCCCGACTGCCTCACTCTCACGCCGTCTCCCTCATTCTGTCTCTCTCTCACCCTCGCTTTCACTCTGTCTCACTCTGTCTCAGTTCAGTTGATCAAGACTGTGTTGGTGCGACCATAAATGACCAAAGCACCTGGTACAGGTAGATGAAACGCTAAAAGACGGCTACGAGGACGACGTGGATGCGCCGAGTGGCCGGTGAACGTCGGTGAGAAGAGCACACGCCGTCACGGGAGGTTTGTTCAAAACCATCCGTCTCACCCTCTCTGGAAGGTTGCCAGGTCGGATCCAGCTGCATTCCTGCGGTTATCTGTTAATGTACTGTGTGGGACACGGGAGTCAGAGAGAGAGAGAGTGTGTGTGTGTGTGTGTGTGTGCACATCGCTGTTTTCCTGCTCAGATAACAGGCTGAGTGCACAGATGTGAAGCTGGCTTCACCCCCAACACTTCACTCCACAGAGCAGCTGCTCAGATCCTCACTCTGCTCAGATCCCGTTCCGGCTCCGCGCCGCGTGAACTTGTTCCGCTCCCGTTCCTGTCAGAAAGTTCTCATCGCGTTCAGCGTCGGCGTTGCCCAAGAGATCTGGAAATGTTGCCGCGGCGGAGATCGACCTTTTGCCCACGGAGAGAGACGCAGAGTGGGTAAACACACACGCATGCGCACACACCTCCCTCGGCGCCGGGTAGGAAGTGGGTGCGATGCAGAGTAAACAGTTGAAAGGAACTCGCTCAACAGCGTGCGCTGAGTTTGGAGGACGCTTCTAGAACGTTTCATGTTCCTTAAAGTGTCAACGTCTGGGTCACGTCAGTCTTTGCGGGCCGTTCGGGGCGGGGCCTCCAAAAAAGTCCTCTTCCTGCCACACGGCGCTTTCATCTCACATCTCATTGTTTAACTGCAAACCCTGCTGCGGCGGTCAAGTGTTCACGTCGTTCATCGCCTTCAAAGCGAAGTCCAGAGGTTTGAACGTTTGCTGGCCGACCCTGAGGGCAGGCACCCTGTGGCGGCGGTCACATTGAAAACTTATTTTCATGGATTTAAGAAGCATCTCTCAGCTCCAAGGTGGCGAGCGCCGATTCATCTGCAGGTTTAAAAACCTAAACCTGCCCTCAGCCAACGCTGGATCTGCTCTCATTTCATTTTCCACGTCCTGTTTCACGGTGAAGTGAGAGAGAGAGAGAGAGAGAGAGAGGGAGGAAGGGAGAGGGAGAGGAAAGAGCAAGATAGAGGACGAGAGGGAGGGAGAGATGTGTGGTGCGGTTAATGTGTGGGGTTGCTGCCGTCAGCTGTGATGGATGTTGCAGCTGGAGGGCGGGTGGGGTTACATAACTGGGTCCCAGTGGACGGGTGGGGGGAGGGGAGGGCGGAGCAGCCGCTGAAGGGGTTAAACATATGAGACTCGACCCTGTGACCTGAGTCTTGGATCCGGAAAAGAAGAAGTGAACGAATGCGACGTGAAGGCTGCAAAGCGGGCGTGGCCCCGGAGACTGTTGCTTCCTGGAGCTGAACGGAGTCAATATTAAATAGTAAATAAAGTTCATAGAATATGAAGTGAAGGTTTGTAGAAGCAGAGCAGAGGTGGAGGCGTCGCTGCGGTGGATCCAAGTTCCCAACCTCCACCGCAGCGCGTGACCGCCTGGTCACCCGCTGGGGCCGCCCAGAACACGCCCTGCTGGGGCCGCACGGTGGCCCAGGGCGCCCTCTGGTGGCCGCTGCAGTGAGGACGCCAACCCCCACCCCGCACCACGGTGACAGCAGTGACGTCATAACAGACGTGGCTTTTAAAGGAGGGTCCTACGTGCGGAACCATTTTATTACAGATCACCTTCGTCATGTTAATGTGTTGTAAGTAAACATGTATTGGCTCGATTAGGCCGTGTGATTATTTGTCTCGCAGCATATTTCAGGGTGTCTGCAGGTATCAGGGAGTTAAATTTCATACTTTTAAAGAAAAGACACTTTTCCTTCTGGCCCAAGAGAAAGAGAGTGACTGTGAAGGTGTCCTCGCTATGCACGGGTCCTTCTGCAACAAAAACACTGTTTTTATTGGTTTTATTTGGAGGAACGGGGATGCGCAGCGCTCGCAATCTCTGCTCCGTGGATCCCGATCGCTCCCTCTCCAGGGAGGTCCAAAGTCCTGGGTGGGCAGGCCTGGCCCCCTGGGGCCCACCCATAACGCCGGGTCTGAGTGTACATATTCAATTCAAATTTAACAACATTTAATGACCTTGAAGGACCTACAGACAAAGGCTCCGTCTAGCTTTTAATGCACTACAATCAGTTCTTTTGAATATGTTCTGTGTTTAAACTCAGTTGGACCGGAGCCGCGAGGATTAAAAACAACACGGTGGACGGACTGGGAAGAAACCCCAACGAGGGAAATAATCAGAGGAACGAGATGGTGATGGAGCTTCAGCTGATGGAGCTTCAGGTGATGGAGCTTCAGCTGATGGAGCTTCAGCTGATGGAGCTTCAGGTGATGGAGCTTCAGGTGATGGGGCTTCAGCTGATGGGGCTTCAGGTGATGGAGCTTCAGGTGATGGAGCTTCAGCTGATGGAGCAGGAGTCTCAGCCTCCCAGGGAGAAGTCAACGAAATGTCAGAGAAAGAAGATGCACAAAACCTGGTTATATTTAATTTTATCATTTTTTTATTGTTTATTCTTATTTGTTTAATTCATTTTTTATTCTTTACTTTAGGTTTATCGTACATTGCCAAAACATTCTGTTTGTAGTTAATCTTCCGGTTGATTGTTGTTGTTTATGGTTTATCTACACAACATGGAGCTGATGAGGACGATGAAGCTTCTTCATGTTTGGCCACTGACATCAGAGCTTCTCTCTGACCATGTGACCAACTCCACTCCGCCCACTTCCTGTTCGCAGCCTGAGGGTGAACTAAGTGGAATCATAATATTGTTTTACATTCTGACCACATGACCCAAGTCTTGTGGCGTTGAGAGACGAGGACATTGAGGAGCTTTCATTGGGAAAGTTCAGTCGGTTCTTTCCACCTTGGATCGAATGAGCGGATCCCAAGATATTTATCAATAAGGTGTCAAATCCCTTCCCGATAATATTGATAACTGCTGATCTGGATCCGTGTCCTGGGCGGTGCATCGTGGTTTGCAGCAACGAGGTTCCGGCTTCAAACTGGAGCCCGCCTCCTCCGTCCGGATCTGCAGCGGGCGAGGCGGGCGGCGCCCCGGTCTCACCGCGGGCGGCGCCGCTTTGCCGCTCACCCGTTCTCCACGTCGCCTCTGGAGGGTTCCATCGGAGTTAACTACGCCGTTACCGTGGCAACAGGGAGACGACGCGAAAACGTCGTGCACTGGCTGCTTGTCGCTCGAGGGGATTTTAAAAACACGGGACGGTGAGGTCACTCTGCGCGACGTGAGCGTTTCCGAATCGGATGGGAGTCCCCACGTTATTACCAAACAGTCCCAGGTCCCGCTACAGCGCCCTTGAGCCAGGCACCACCCTTAATGTAAGGGAAACACGTGTTCCACATCTGGAGAAGTATTATTTCTTGTTGTTTGTTGAATCTGTGACGATTGAACACAATATTTTCAGTTGTAAATCCAGAGATGACGCTGCTGCTTGTGAAAGCAGCTTATATCACCGAACTAAATGTGATAGACACCTGACTGTCACCTTCCATTTCCATTTTCCAAAAATATGTTCCTACACACGATATTGAGAACACGTATTGAATACTATAAAGAGCAGTGATGTGTGGTCACCTGATGCAGATGAGGTGCAGGTGGGTGCGGCTCAGCGCAGGTGGAGCCTCCACGTCCTCCAAGGTGTTCTCGCGGCTCCTTTCATTTCTCGTGTATTTTTGTGACGTCACTGACGGGAAACTGACTCTGTGACGTCGTCTTCATCTCGACCACGTCACTGGACGTCCCGCCCCGACCTCTCACCTCTCACCTCCCCACCTCCCCACCTCACTTGTCCCCTGGCTTTAAAGGCCTGTTGACAACAGACAGAAATAGAACGGCTGCAAACGTTTTTGAGTCTCCAGAGAGAAGAGAGGGAACCAGACACGGCGTCTTTATTTCAGAGGGGAAACAAAACAGCGTTCACACCACGTCTCTGTGCTTCTCGGCTTCTTTTCTTTTCTTTTTTTTTTTCCAACAAGCGTTTTTTTGGGGATGAGGGACAAGACGAGCCGGTCACAATCAACGCAGCAAGAAGAAGGCGACCGAGGAGGAACGCAGAGAGAGCAGCCGCCACACCCGTGGAACACATTCCAGTCATTTACAGAAGAAGGCGGTCGGTCGGTCAGTCAGTCAGTCGGTCAGTCGGTCAGTCAGTCAGTCAGTCGGTCAGTCGGTCAGAAAGCATCGCTGCAAGAAGAAATAATAATGAAACAAAGTGCTTAAATAAATCAGCTTTGGTCGATTTGGAAAACTTGCCAGACGGAACATTCCTCAGTGACTACATTCAAAGGTGACGGGAGCCCAGCGCCTCCCCTGGAAACCTGCACCGCGTCTTTCCGCCTTTTGAACAGAACAACATCGCCGTGAGCAGCGGTTTTGGTGGCTTTTCGCCGCGATGACGACGCGGCGTCTTTAACCCTAAACACGGACGAGACGGAAATGAGGCCGAAGAACGGCAGGAGCTGCAGCGCTGAGCCACATTAAATAGACCGAAGGGCAAAGCCACACTTTAAAATGTTCTGTTTTCTGTGTAACAAAATGCCAAATTTGTCCGTCAACTTTCCCCCCCAAAAGACGGCGGTGGAATGAGCCTCATCTGGACCCGTTTTCGATTCTATATCCAGATAAGTGTCGGATCAATGCTCTCCGGCCAGGAGCCGCCGATCAATCAATAATCAATACCGCCACACGAGCGGACACGAGTGCTTTGAGTTGATCTGGTGTAAAGCGTGACGCACATCTGCAGACCGGGACTCCGGCTGCGCTGGCTTCACGGTTCAGTCCCGGTCCAACATGTCGTCCACACGGTGGCCATTTTGAAATTGAAACTCTCGGCAGCGGAAACGGCCCCGGTAATTGAGCAGGCCCGGTCCGCGCATCAGTGTCTGAACCTGAAGCACGTGGAGCCGAGGTCCAACTTTGCGGCCCCTGCGCGTAACACCACAACGTGGGGCCGCGTGGTGGCACCGGGTGGTGAACGCCGGGGACCCGACGGGCGTGGGGGTCACGTCCCGCTCGCTCTTCACTACGGAAGTTACCGTGAAGTGTGGAGAGCCGCCCGGCGCCGCCCGGCTGTTCAGCGCCGTGCTGGAGGGAACGCTGCTGGACCCTTTTTTTAAAATTCTTTTTTAAAATGGACGCCACTGACACATGGAGGTGGGGGTGTAACCACACTGAGACCGGCGACGTCTCCTGGAGACGCTGAAACTGCCCAAAAGGTACCAAGCACACATCCCATAATCAGGACATTTGGAGACGCCGGTCGCTCCCTGGGTTTCGACCGGGTGGTGCGGTGCGGGGGTCTCAAGCCAGAGGAATGAGATGGATCCTCGTGTGATGAACTGTCCAGACGAGGAAACCATGACGTCAAACCCCAAATGCGCTCTCTCCGAGTTATCGGTCGTTCAAATCCTTCAGTGATGTCATAATGATAACGTCGAAACAATGCAGCGTTGCCATGGCGACACTTTGTAAGAAAGGTAAAAAGGGGGCGTGGACGGAGCGGAGCTTCACCCGGCAACAAATCATTCATTTCTAATAAACGTCGACGTCAAGTCACTCGACTGACTCCCAAATCAAGGAAACGTGTCTGGTTTCCCCTGGAGCTCGGAGCGCTCGGCCTCCTCCGCAGACAAGGCCACGTTTTGGGCGACTGAGTCCAAGGGGAGATGATCCTGCACAAGCGGTTGGACTGATCCATTCAAGCTGTGCGGGGGGGGCGGGGGTTCCGTGTTTAACGGCCAAACAGAAAAGAATCAACGCTGTGGTTCCTTTGAGCCTTGATTTTCCGACATCTAGTGCAAATTTCTAACCCCCCCCCCCCGACCCCCCCATGTTGTGCATTAAGACATTAAAAGCGCGGCCGCGAGCCCCCGCGGCAGCTAGGCCAGGGGTGTCAGAGCAGCCTTCGGACCAGATCTCCTTTTCAAAGCCTTTCTTGAAGGTCGGTTCACGTCTCCAAGCGATGCAGCTTATTTTCTTTTTCAGACCGATAAGGGTTGAATGAATTCACTGCAGCCTCCCCGGTCCTCCTGAAACCACGACAGGTTTGGACAACATTGGTTCGACAAATGGATATTTCAATAAAAATCCGCTTGGACCGGATCGGAGCTCCCCGCGGGCCAATTCTGGCTCCCGGGCCACCTGTTTGACACCCCTGAGCTAGACATCATGGGCTGTGCTATTAAGTAGAAAAAAGGGCAAAGGGAAGGATGAAAGTAAAGGCACAGAGATTTGAGCGCTGTGTTGTGACAGGGCCCCCGCCCCGGCCGCCGTCCTGTGGCTTTGAGGAGGCCCCGTCACCTGGCGGTGCCGTCGCTCGGTGCCGTCGTGGCCTTAATACGTCAATGCAGCGCCTCTCCTCGTCTCCCCCCCGCCGCCCCCGGTGCCCGGTCACCGTCCGTGCATCACGGGAGCGTGCAGAAATAGAACCGAAAAAGCAGCAACGGCAAAGTGACGCCCCCGGATGTTTTCTCTGGATTTGGGGCTCAGCAGACACGACAACACAGAAAGCGTCGTGGCCCTGACGCGAGCAGCGTGGACGGTGGAACACGCAACCCCAAAGCCCAGGGGGAAACAAGTGTTGGCTTGTTTTTGTTTTATTTCTACTTCCTGTTTTAGTTTCGGGGTTTTAGAAGTACTTGGAGAGATGTTAAGAGCCTCCGCCTTTTCATCTACGTCTGGACGTCCGCCGGCAGCGGCCGGGGCTTCCCTCGCTTTTGGGACGGGCGCAGAACATTTTTTCTGGACGGGGGAACTCGCAGGACCACGGGCGGAGGGGTGAGCTGTCACAGTGAAGGAGGGTGACCCCGCCAGTGGACCTCCGCTGTGCACACCGCTCCCTAATTAGGCCCCTGTTGCTAAACATGGAGTTTGGCCTCATCCCCACCAAGCGGGAGGAGTTTGGACCTTTTCCTGGTGAAACACCAGCGCGTCACAGCGGCACCGCAGATGATTTACCTGGAAAGCCTCAGCGCGTGCACGCACCTCTACGTCCAAAGTTGACCTTCTGAAGACTTAACATCCCAAAATATATATATATATATATATATATATATATATATATATATATATATATATATATATATATATATATATAAATAAATAAAATCAAAGCCAGTACTTGTGTCATGATCACTATGCAGTAACACTGGTGACTTTACATCATGGATCAAAGCTCTGTTGTTGTGTAATGGAGTTGCATATAAATATGAATTATATTATAATTCATATTTATATGCATCTCAATGCGCGGCTGAGCTGAGCTTCCACCGGTTGGTGCTAGCAGGAGGTTTAGCTCCAGGGCCCGACACTCACTTCAAGAAGCAGTCGCCCAGTTGACAACCATGCATCAGCAGTTGGTTGCCATGACAAACAAAATGGTTGCCGAATTCTATGTCATTTGAATCCACATTTAAATATTCTCAAAGAGAACTTTTTTTTAAATGTTTGTCTAGTTTTCCCTAATCAGTGTTTCAGGAAAACCCCTTTAAACGTACAGAGTCCAATGAAGAGTGGATGACACAGGGGCATCCAGGACGCACAAGATGGCTGACAAGGGCCCAAATCCGGGGCGACTGGGCAACCGTTGTTGTCGGGCCCTGAACTCTGAGGAAAAGATATCAACTGGTTTGTAAAAGGTGACTGCCACTTGAAACAGGCATTTTTTTTTTAGTGCTTTGGCAGCTTTTTAGGACCGCACAGCAACACGACAACACAACAACTTGCATACGCACACGTACAGTAGTTTTTAAAAACGTTTTCTCCTGTAAACCTTCAAAAAGCACGCCAACGTTACTAGAATACGTTTTCCAAAGTGTATTTCACAAAAAGTGGTCTTGGGTTGGTGACTTCCGCAGGGTGCCCACAATGACAACAGAGAGACGACAAAGCTGCTGCAGTGCATTCTGGGATTTGAGTCGATATTTTACAGAGACCAGCCCATTCAACCGTTTATACACCAACATTACGAGCTCCTCCCGTTCCTGCGTCGACGTTACAGTTCCAGTATTACTGTATATTTTCCGTGAAAAAGTGACCGTCCGCTCCAGAATAGTCCATATCAGTATTCCCACTCGTCCGTCTTCATGTCCAGGTATCCCAGAATGTTCTGGGCGAACTTGACGGCCTGTTTCCGGGCCACCTTGGTGGCCTCGTGGCCATGGGGGTCCACAGCGTCAAGAGCCAGCAGCTGTTTGGTCAGAAGCTCCTCCAGCAACATGTAGCTCTTGTCGGCCCGCTTCCCGTCGAAGCCCAGGACCCGGGCCTGCAGCTCTGACAGGCTCCCCAGGACCAGCCACACGGCCCGGTGGGCCGGGGGCTCGTCGGGGCCCGGCTGGCGGCGGGCCAGGGCCTCGCGCAGGTCCAGGAATGTAATGACGGCCTGGACCTCCAGGACGGCACGCCGCCGGGCCTCCCGGATGCACGGGTTCTTGGCCGTATCCACCTGGTCCAGGTGGGTCAGGAGGCTCTGGAGCTCCGCCTTGGGACTGAAGCCGAAGTGGCCCATCCCACAATGCCGCAGCACCTCCCCCCGCAGGTGGGACACGTGGCCCTGCACCGCCTCGATCTCACGGATGGAGTTGTTCTGAGCCAGGTCGTATCTGGGGGAGCATACAAACACTCGGTAACAAGTTGATCGAACACTGTTTCAGAACCACTGGTGTTTAACCTGAAAACCTGAACCTTATTTCCGGATCACAGGGAGTGAACCCGGGGAGCCGACAGCCAAGCACCAGGGCGATCGCGACCACGTTCTGTGCCCTGAGCCATCGCCCTGGTGCACAGCAGTCAGGAGAAGCTATTCTCTCAATACTGGATCCAGTCAGCAGACTCTGGTGCCAAGCGTTGACTCGGGTTGACTCCAGATGATGGAAAAAATATGATTTAGGTTCCAGAGTTTTACTCTTGGGAGGTGAAATCCTAACAGTGGAGACCGAACGCCGTTCTCTTGCTGCCGATACAGATCCTGAAATTTGGGTGTCACTTGGATCCATAACATCCCCTGAACTGGAGCATAATGATGCTGAGACTGATCGGGGTTTGGTCGTTGTAAGATGGTAATTGATAGTTATAAGATAAGATAAGATAAGATACTTAATTGTTGCCTTCAAGGAATATTGCGGTAAAGCAGCGATGTCACGATTCTCCAAATCCAGGACTCGACTCGACTTTGGATTGTGTTTTTATTTTCAGCACTGGCGGCTAAGCCATTGTTACAGTACAGAGTCTGGATTTTATAAATAAAAACACTTGTTTCTCAATGAGTAACTTTGATTCCAGTCACATTAAATCATTATAAATAATGTTATTTTTGTCGTGGAATAAATATAAACAAAATACTTCGTACAATTTCGTAGATTTTCTAAACGCTCGGGAGCTGTGAGAGCCGTCTCTTTCAGTGACCCGGGTCTGAAGGGAGACAAACTTTTCAACCCGACTGCAAGTCTCTCTTGTCCTTCGCGTTTCCGCTCTGAACGTTCTTCTCAGGTCACAGCCTCATGTTCCGTTGAACATTATTATCTTATCGTTGATATCACAATCCAAATGGTATCCATAATGTTAGCAACTCTTATGGAGCGCGTAGCGGCACTTCTCACAAGCTGCCGGTCTCTGTTCTGTCCTCTCAACTGGACATGTTGTCCATCACATTTAATTGAATCGGACACTTTTTATTTCAATTATTACAACGTACAAGCTGCGAACTCCGGCTTCTGCGGCTCGGGCTTCGGTTTGAATCGGAATCATGACAGCCCTACAATGAAGTAATGCAGATTTCTAAACGTTATACTTTTCTAGCTGTTATAATCAATGATCATAAGAGCCACATTACTAATGATTGTGTGTAAATATCTTACAAATATCTGCCTTATTTTTATGAATTTATTAAAATATCATCTAATTATCAGTGTTATTTTGTTATTATAGGTATTTGCCAAATAATACTGTGATTTGATTTTATCGGTATCGCCGGGCTCCAGTGGGAACATTCTCTGAAGGAGATGCTCTATTTTGGGTATCGTTGCGCTAATGCCAACTCAACCAGAGCTCCTACCTGCGCGTGTCGTCGCCCTCCACCTCCAGGTCCAGGTGCTTCAGCAGCCCGTTGATCTCCTCCACCACCTGCTTGCGGTAGTTTCTGACGGCCGCGTTCCCGGAGACGTCCAGCGCGTCCAGCTCCACCAGCAGCTCCGTCAGGATGCGGGAGAGGTGGGCACAGGAGTCGCGGCCGCTGAGGCCCATGAGCAGCGCCACCAGCTGGCTGCGTGCCACGCTCACCTGCACCATCACCTGGTTGATGCGGTGCACGGCCTCGTGCGTGTCGCCGGACAGCGGCAGCGAGAGCGTCTGCTGCCGCGTGCGGCCCTCCACCACGTCCTGCACGGCGCACAGCCGGGTCAGCGCCCGGTACCGGGCCTTGCGGAGTGGCACCCGCCCCCCGGTCTTCACCTGCGTGAGCCTCAGGATCAGCTCCTGCAGAGCGTCCACCAGCTCGTCGCTGATCTCGGCGGCGCCGCCCCCTCGCTGCGGGGCGACCACGCCCTCGTCCACCAGGCGCCGCGCCTCGTGGCTCAGCTCCTCGATGGCCAGGCGGCTGGGGTGCGTGGCGCTCTCCTCCAGGTAGCGCAGCAGGCCCTCTACCTCCTGCGCCGCCCTCTTGCGGGCCCCCTGCAACTCGGCCCGGCCCTCCGTGTCCACGCGGTCCGCCTCTAGCAGCAGCCGCGTC
Source organism: Zeus faber (assembly GCF_960531495.2). Lineage (NCBI taxonomy): Eukaryota > Metazoa > Chordata > Actinopteri > Zeiformes > Zeidae > Zeus > Zeus faber. Next base: position 2,160,139 of record NC_137198.1, on the reverse strand, counting down.
AGCTCGCGCTCCAGACGCTTGTACTCGCGGTCGTCCTGCAAACCACCGAAGGTGCAGACCTGCGGCCCCAGCGCCGCCGCCTCGCGCTGGATCTCGTACAGCCGCATCATGGCCGGGTGCTGGGGCGGGTAGGGCTGATGCTGCTGGCCCTGCGTGGGATGCTGCGGCTGCTGCTGGGGCCCGCCATGGTCCATTCTCTTTCCTCCATCAAAGGGCTTCCCAAACAGGCTGCAGGGACACAAAGGGGGGGGGGGGGGGGGGGGGGGAGTCAGAACAGCGAGCGACGAGGAACAACAGCGCGCAGCCTCATTACAGCAGAGCTGGAGGCCGCACAGCCTCATTCTGCAGCCACATTTTAGGATGGGATGCACTGCAGTGATGGAACACAGTGAGGAACAACAGAGAGGACTTCAGCTGGTTTTATTTTCCCACACTGATTAGAGCTCGGCGGAACACAGGGGAGACTGTCGCCCTCGTTACGCCCCGAGTGACGACGAGACGAGCGCGGAAAACAATGAGACAAGGAACCAGAGTACAGAATAAATGGGACTAATTCAAAGAAATCAGAGGCATCTGAGTCACACGACTACTGTAGTTAAAGAATGTGAACTTGTCTCGTGACTCATTGACAACTTCCCAGGTTCACATTACAGGGCTAACTGACGTACGTGCACATTGCAAGGACTGCAGCACGGTGCAGTGATATTACACAACAGAATGGTGGTGGGCCGATGCGTAACATGGGTTACTGTGGACGTTGTTTCATTTGAAGACCCCCCACCAAAGGAACCATTCACCACGAAAACCCAGCACAGGAAAGCCTGCGGGACATTGTGCGAAAGGAATCGGGCTGACCCACATTTTACATGACAACCGTTCCACACGTCTCAGTAGAGACAAGTCGGCGGATGACGCGCTGCCATCTCCCCTCATCCGGGATGACACATGACCAGCCGCAGTGAACCCAAAACACAGAAACACACATTTCAGAAAAACCTGCATGAGGACTCCAGTCCAGGGGGATGTGAGAAGCAAAAGCCTAATTTTAACTGGTTCACATTGCCCTCGCGCAGTGAAATCCATTCCCAAATGATCACCACTTAGGAAAGCTGCAAGCCAAATCAAGCTCCACTTACCGAGGTAAACCAGGGCTCTGAAACTCCGAGTGCCTGTGGATACGGTGTGACGTGATCGTTTTGAGCAGGAGGTCACAACACAAAAGGTCTTTCTCTGGAATTCAACATTTAAACTCTAGAGGCAGTTGAGGATGACGTCAGATTCAGTGCCAAAGTGCATTGCAGGGCTGCCTTACATCAAGAAAGTCCTGGGTTTGATTCCCGCCCGGGGCGCGGTTGGCACCGTGCTCCGGTGAGTTATTTCTTGATCAGCGTCCTTTCTGTCTGGGGCCTGCTTGTTCTCCCCGTGCTCACATGGGGTTTCCTCCATATAACATCGTAAGAACTCCAACTTAAAACTTGCACAACAAACATCGTCTGATCAGCGATGGACACTGAAGTTGGTCCCCGGGCGTCGCTGCAAGCTGCCCACCGCTCCACGGCCACCATTTGTGTGTGTGTGTGTGTGTGTGTGTGTGTGTGTGTGTGTGTGTGTGTGTGTGTGTGTGTGTGTGTGTGTGTGTGTGTGTGTGTGTGTCGGCCACTGTAGCTGCACGTACTGCATGTGTTGTGTGGGACAGAATAAAGAATAAAGACGAGCTTAGCCTGCCCAGTTTAATGTTAAAAAAGATTGGGAGTCATGTTTGGTGGGAGGACTGAGATTGGAAAAGGAATTTATATATGTTATTTTTTTCGGCGAAGGAGGTAGAGAACTGCTGGTTCGATCCCCGTCTCCTCATGGTATCGTGTCCAAGTGTCCTTGAGCAAGGCACAGAACCCCTAACTGCTACCCATGGGCAGGTTTGAGCCCTGCATGGCTGCCTCTGCGGTCGCTGTGTGAATATGAGCTATAACAGTCCTTCCTAAATACCATTCGAGTTTCCCATACACACAAAACTCACTGGAATTTGGGAGGACTGTTTTATGGTATTTGTTGTTGTTCATTCCACATTGTTGTCAAAATCCAGGAACCATTCAGGGGAGGCGGGGAAAGTCCAACACAGAACATCATCGTGTTTGGATCAGATTCTTTGGGGGTGGAAAGAAGCTCTGGAAGGGTCAGCGTGTAAATAACTGTGGATTGTTTGAGTAAAGAGGGCGGGGCCCGGACAGGATGGGAAACAATCTAAACGGCAGAACCAGGAAGGAACAAATTAATGATCAAAACAGGAAGATAATTTCTCCCCTGTGTCCTCTAACCCTACGCAGGCCAAATCTCTCGCTGCAGAGCACGGAGAGATTTTGCCGGCCGTGTCTCTGTGATCCCAGGTTTTGAGGGATAAACATATTTAGCGTCAGTCAGACATGGCCCGCTAATCTCCCCCCCCCATCACTGGGCATGCTGCAAAGGCCGCAACAAGTTCCACTCAAAAGTCACCACATCCCTCTTAACGTGGCGTGGAACAATGCCGGGCATAAATGTTGGGAACGGATCCAGAACAGACTTGGTGAACCCCAACGGGACTTCTTTCCGTCATAAAAACAGGAGTCCGCATCAATCAGTGTGATCTACGACTACAGCTCACAAAGGATTGCGATGAGGGAGGATTTGAGTTTTTCTGCTCGTGGGGAGTGGTGGCATCATGACCGTGTCATTACCCGACCAAATGCCTAAAACCCTGTGAAAAATAAGCCACTTGAATCAGCGCTGTTTATTGGAGCAAATAGGATTGTGTTTCCCTGATATGTTTATATAAGAGGGGGGGGGGGTCCATTTCCACAAGTATGTGGAGTGGACGCCTGTGGCCGGAGAACCCATGGAACAGTACCAGCTGAAATCCAAACGCATGACAAGACAACCAACTTATTCTGCGTTTTAGGAGAGGCGAGCAAATAGCATTTTGACACTGCGTCTCACGAAGACTCCTTCAAATCATTCTCAACGTTTTTCCACATCGAGGATCCTCAACGTGAGGAGCATCGAGGTCCAGGGGCCCTCGCCTCCTCCCATCTGATCAGATTTAGTCTCTGGATCCGATTTGAGAAGATGGGTTTTTTTTAGATGTTTCGTTTCTATACTATAGTCAGGGAGGCAACAGTGAAACCAGGGTCATTGTACACCCTGACGGTGAATGTCTTGTAAAGGAAATAACGGGTTAAGTTGAACTGTTCATCATTTTGCTGGGGCCCCTCTGGAAGGCCCCTCTGGAAGGGCCCCTCCTTGTGGATGTGTTGGTTCGGAGCAGCGGCGCCGCCGCTGCTCCGAACCAACACATCCACAAGCAAACACGAGCCGCTCCTGCTTCCCAAGCAGACACCAGCACCGCCGCTGGGAAGGAATGCACCCGGGGAGCTGTGCAACATGTCACAACACAAAGCCACCGCCCCCTCCCCCCAAAAATGAAAACGAATAAAATAACAGGCTGCAGGGCTCTTCCTAAAATAATCCCAAACACCGCGGGGTTGCGGCGAACACCCCACGACGCGTTAAAATAACCTCCGCGCCGTTTTGCGCACACGCAGCGCGTCCGCCGTTTCCGCACCGCGCCTCCCCGACATTAAGCATCGTGTGCCTCACCTTTTCAACACTCCAAAGACATTCGCACACATTTCCACGGATGTCTGTGTCCATCGGCTTCGGACGCCTCGTATATAAGAAGAGCGGATCCCGCTGCAGATCCGTGCCGCTCCGCTCCGCCGCTGGACCTGCCGCTCCGTGCGCTCCGTCCGACGGACTGCGGCGCGGCGCGGTGCGGTGCGGTGCGGTGCGGTTGGTGCCGCCCCTCCCACGGGCAGGGGGAAAGGGCTCGTTGTGTCACGGGAGCAGCGGCTCCGACGCTCCCCAAACCCTGGCGGTATAAGAGCCGCACCGACCAGAGGGTGTGTTCGATCCAGCGGGGAGCTCGCATAGAGGGGGTTGGGGAGGAGGACGCCGTGACAAAGCGGCGGGTTTACCGCGTCCTCGGCTCTGGAGGTCGGTCCGTTCAGCCCAGTTCACCGGCGTTCACCTGGATGTGGAGCCCGAACCCGGGACAGAACAACGTTCCTCTCGCCCGCACGGACACGGTGGCACCGGTTTAAGGGCGGAAGTGTGTTTTCCTTACCTGCACAGCCACCGCACAGCCATCTGAACTGTCCTGGGGCGGCGCTCACCTCACACTGATTAACATTAGCACAGGCTAGCATTAGCCGAGGCTAACGCCCGTACAGCCTAGCGTGAGCGCGGACTCCATTCCCCCAACCATGACCTAACACGGAGTTCCCCCGCTCCAGATGCTGCTGCCGCCCTGCGGAAATAAACACCCAAGCGGCGGCTCTCGTGGAGGCGTTATTGCTTCTAAACAATGAATGTAATCAGCGGTGACACCGTGGCGATATCGCTTTTGTAATTCCGTAGTTATCGTTTTACTCGGGACATCATCTTGGTCGTCCAACGGGGTTCGGCGTGTATCACGTGACCACGCGGGGCCTCGAGGAGGACAACATGGACTCCGCTGTTCGACGCGGGTCGAGTCGTTGGGGACACGCGTCGTTCCTCCGGTAAATGGCGGCTCAAGCCGCGAGGTGTTGGCGGTGGAGGCGAGCCTGTGTCGATACGCTTCGCGGCGACCTGCGTCTGCGCAGCCGCTGTATTTCATCCGAACAGAGGTCCGAGAAGTCACCGAAGGTTGGTAACTGGTGGCAGTGCACAAAGTGTAAACAAACTCTGAATTATTGGAGGTTTCGACACGAAATACTTTGAGTCATTGACATCAGTCTCAGCATTTCATGTGTAAACAATTGAATTGGTCAGTGACATTAGCTATGTCCGTGTGTGTGTGTGGAAGTGGTGTGAGCTGCACAGTAAAAAAAAAAAAGAAATAACATCCATTCATCTATAATAAGTCATATGCTTTAGAGCTGTCACAGGTTTTAAGTAATAATTAGATTCCACAGTCATGTGTTTTGATCCAAATTTAAGGGGAATTTTAAACCAGTGTTAGGTTTCGATTCAGGTTGATTTGAACTTTATTATTCGGATAGACAGGTCATTTACCTATAATAATGTTCAAATCCAATCCATTTGTAATCCAGTAGCTATAGGTATCATACGTTTTATTGCATGCCACTATTATAGTGGGATAAAATGAACAAATAAGATAATGAAATTGTAAATTATTTGGATTACAAAAAACCGTCTGAAATGTCGCGACCACAACAGCTCTACACAGTGGAAGAATACAAAAGACAATCATGAGACTGGAGTTATGGCGCAATTAATAGTCATAACTACCTGGTGATGCCTCTGTGGAACATGCACCGTGTTCACACGACCTCACTGCGTTCAGACATGTCTGCTGGGAAGTGGCTTTAGGAAGGCTGCTTTAGGGGATCAGCTGCTTAGAACCAACACGTGACTTTCTATGTGCTTACAGCACTGAGCAAAGACTTAACAAGTACACGCCATGTTCCTTTTGCCTGTTAAGTTTATGTTCCTTGTGCTTGTTCCTGTTCTTCCACCTTTGGATGCAGGATTCCTCACAAGACGGGACCCACATCATTTGTAATAAGTATAAAGTCGTGGTTCAAAGAACAAATGAGTGTGATGTCCCCTCATGGCAGGGATACACCAAAGCACTTTCCAAATCTCGAATCTTCAATCCCCGTAGTGACAGTGATCACTGGGGATCAACCATCATGGGATTGTACCGACACTGTAGGAGCCGTAAGACGTCAGATATTCATATGAAACCAACCTGATCTTCTGTTCTGGCGTCTTCACTCATGTTTCAGCCTCGGTGGCCTCGTGCTGAACTTGTCACCTTAAATTCTTGGACCTGACACGACCCTTCTCCCTTCAAAGACTCGACTGAAACACTACAGACTGCAAGACAGATTCAGTCAGAAAACAGCATTAACAACAATGTAAATCTATATCAGATACCATGATAATGTCGTGCGGGACAACAAGAAAGGTGAAAACCGTCTCACTCTTGCCTTGCAGAGGTCGACCTTCAGGCCGGCTCCCAACTCGAAGCACGACTGGATCGGTCCTCCCAACAGGCTGTCCAACCTGCGGCCGATCATCTACCACGTCCCCGAGGAGGAGACGCAGCTGGAGAGGCGTCTGAGAGGCCTGAGGCAGGAGACGGAGGACTGGAACCACCGCTTCTGGGCGGAGCAGAACATCACCTTCAGCAAGGTCTTTGTTTTGGCACCGTATCTGGAGCCGGGCGTCGTTACGACATCACAGATTCAGAAGCCGTTTTCTGTTCTTCTTAATATCTAACCCTTTATTGGTTCACAGTATTTAACTGTCCAGCGGGTGATGGTCCTCGTTGTGGCACTCTTCCCGATCTGTCGTTCTTTCTCCTAAAAACACAAACACGGAAAAGGCCTGGGTATCAAGTTCCTTCTTAAGTTGTGGTTGACAGAAAGCCGGAAGGATCAAAATGTCTGTAACAGGCTTTTTGAGAAGCATCCATCTGGTCAGCATGATGAGATGAGTTGTCTGTGTGGTAGATTATTTAATCTGTTGAATCAGGCAATTTGGAACTAATAACCAGCCCTCAGAAAAAATATTATAGGCATTATTAAATCAGTAATCTTAACTAAAATTTATTAGAGCAGCTATCAATTTTCTGTGACAATCTCAAAATGGAACAAGGACATGCATTGATCTTCTATGGATCTTCTATTTATTTTGTTCAGGCGTGTGCAAGTTCATCACTCCCCCAGCAGATGGCGGCATCGCAAAAGTTCAACAATCCAAAGGACTTAATGCGGTTTAGAAAGATTTATTCCTCTAGTGCTGTAGAGAATTGGTTGCTGCTCCTTATGACGAATGTAAAAGCCTTAATTACACATTTTATATATACATTTTTTTCCCTTTCAGGAGAAGGAGATTTTTATTGTCTCTCAACTGCAGGGAAAAGGCTTGACTGTCCGTGATGAGGAGGGTGAGAATACACATCTCCACAGAACATCTGGTCCTTTTAAAACAACAAGTTAATCATCTGAGCTCCCAGCAATATCATAGATGCCAGTTATTGGAATGAAAGGCCAACATGTAGAATGCAAGGAAAATTGAATAAAGTTAAATAATACAAATCAAAATCCATGACTCAGCTACAAACACTCAATCAAACCCTTTACTCAGGGAAATAATAGTAGTAGGTTTTGAACTCGTCATTCCGGCTTCTAATCATACTCTATGAGAGCACTACTTTCTACAGCAATACCTGTTTTTCAAGCACATCATTGTCTGATTAACTGTAGAAGGCCTTTCACTCGCCTTCTGGCACACTTCAACACACCCACAACATCCACTTGTTTTCAGCCCTGTGATTAATATCTACAAGCCTCCCGTCTAGTTTAACAACCTAAATGATAGTAGATATGCATTGAAAGAAATATAGGTATAAATATACAATATAGAATAAAATGTAATAACAGATTCAAATACAAAGGTTAGAATTGAAACTACTTCCTGTGGCGACTTGTCACGATAACCATGAAGCACGAATGTGATCCGATCGTCAGCATAAACCCGTAGTTCCAGATACCACCAAGGATATTTAAATCCAACAACCTTTAACCCACGGTGGGTGGATGAGAAACAGAAATGAAGCAGCATGTAATGCACTCACTCTGCATTTTAAAATCCCACAGGACGCAGGAGAAAGCTCAGCAGTGAAGAAATGTCGGTGTTTTATAAAAGCTTCCTTGAGAAAAACCAAACAAGACACTCAAATTACAACTGGTGAGTTCCTGAGCAGCAGCCAGGCTGTGCGAGCGGAGGCGTTGATACCATGAGACTTTATGCAGCCCTGGATTGATAAAAGTTGACAATCACTGTTTTGTAAAAACCTTTTATGGATTGAAAGGATCAGCCCTTCCCTCCCCAAATTAGCATGACTGCTTCAAGCTTGTTGAAAAAATACTGTCTCTCTGTCTGCAAAGTAGATTCTACTAAAGTTGAGGAGGAATCTAAACAGAGACTGTTATTTCTCACAAAGACACAGGTCTGTTGCTTTTTCCATTGCTATAAATATATAATAATATATATTCTATATTTTTAACCATTTTGTTTTCCATCCTGTTACACAGTATATATATTTACGCAAACTTTCACAATGTCCTGCATTTGTCAGTCTGTGAATTGGTGATTTTTAGGTTTATTGCCAAAATCTTATTTTCTTGAGTACATTTTTAGCTTTATTGTATATTGCCATATTTTCCCTATTTTTTTTAAATATAACTTTAGAATTATTGCAGATTGTTTTGATATGAGCTACTGTGATGCCACAATTTCCCTCTGGGGATGAATAAAACGTGTGTCTGTCTGTCCTCATAAGGTTGTAAGCCGCTGCAGCACCACTCACCAGTCTGTGTCCTGATACAGGATGTGACGTGTGTTTGGTTTTTCTCTCCTTTGCTTCTCTAACCTGACAGGGATTGGTACAGGCGGAATCTCACCATCACCTTGCTCATGGCCCGGGTCGCCCTCAGGAACACGTGGAGGGCGTTTGTGGAGAGGGGCAAGAAAAAGAGCGCACCCATGACCTGAACGGGAATAAAATAATCTCCTCCTTCGCAGAAACTGTCTGTGCTGCTTATTTGTATGGTCAGTGTGGGGAAATGCATTTGAATGTAGGAGAAAAATATACACGTTTTAACATATAACCTTGCTTTATGTTCTAATCACATCGTCAGAAAATATGAACAGTATTATATTTTTAGCATTCAGATATATTTATTTTAGACAGCCTACCTTTGCAAGTGCCTGTCCCAGATTCATATAGTTGTACATATATTTTATTGTTATTTCATTTTTTGACTTGCACAGTTTTGCTGCTGTAACATCGGTACTTCTGGATCAGTTTACTTGTTGAACACCGTGTTTGAGGTTGAAACCAGAATGTTCCGTAGATGTTTTCACAAACAGGTCACCTCCAAAGCACATTTTGAAACCTGCTCAATGTTGATAAACAAGCAACCAGCGCTCGCTCGATGCTGCGTTAGGGGCCCGTGGGAGAAATGGCAACTCCGAGCTTCTATTGTGGGAAGACCAGTGACGTCAGTTTTCAGCTACTGGTGAGCTCACACCCCGATGTCCCGCTTGACGTCCCCAACGCGGTGTGTCAATTAGGGTAAATGAAACGGACTAAGATTGAATTCAAGTACCTTATGAATATAACACATCTGCTGTAATATAAATGCTTCACATCCGTATGTATTTAATGACTTACGATGGAATAAGTACGTGTGTGTTTAATGTTAATTACCTTGCTCCCATACACTGCCCTTTCGTGTCTTACATTGCAATCGCAAAAAAGGTACGAATGCGACGCACCGACGCTTGTGTCTTGTATCGAATGACGATGACGTCACTGTGATGTCACGCGGCCGCGCAGTCCCGCAAAAACGTCACGCCTCGATAGTGACGACTCGGGTTGAGGTTTGGGCTAAATAATATTAATATACCCTGAAAACTAACTCAGGATATAAACAAAGCTGAGGGAAAACCTGAAATGTGCACACTAAGCCTGTTTGTGTATTCGTTTGTCATACAATTATTATTATCACTTTATTATTGCGGGCGCGTACGTTTAGTACTGCGTGACGTCAGGTGGAGGATTTCCCATTTGACCCGAACGCGGCGTCGTTGTGCGGGATGACGTCACCGCCCAGCGAAACGCCATTTCCCGCCCCTCTCGGCCAGTCAGTCAGTCAGTCAGTCAGCCAGTCAGCCAGTCAGCGGGCTGGAGAGCTGTCATGTCCCCGGGCCGCCGCTCCGACCTCCCCGGCTCAGCGAAGCGTCTGCCGGCGTAGCCCCGCGGCCTCGTCCCTGTCATGGAAATAGGAGCGCGGGAGAGCTGTGCTCGACGTGCGTGTGGGCGGCTGCTCGGCTGTTCGGAGTGACCCGCCGGGTAGCTCTGTGGCTAGGCTAGCTGCTCCTCGGTACCGACAGTCACCTGGAAGCCACCAAGCGGACAAACCGGCTCCAACCCGCCTGTGTTTCACGGTGTTTCTGAGTTTTGCTTTTTACGTGAACTTGTAGCTTAGCTGCTCTGGGACGTTTCAGTCTGAACGCCACGGGGGGCGGCAGGGCGCTGCCACCTCTAACGTGTTGGTTGGTACCGAGGAGTCTGGGAGCAGCGTTCCGCGTTCCATCGGCAGCGGATGTGCGAAAGACCGGTAAGAGGGCTCCGTCTATTTACCGCGTGTGTTTACTTGGTCCAGTTCCATTTCGACGCTAATCCCCGGAGGCCAAGCAAAAGGACTGCGCTTCGGTCGTGCATGACGGCGCTCGGTTCTCAAACTAGTTTCGTTCTAAAGGTTGTTGCGGTGGTTGTTGGGATTTTGCGGAGTGCGTTGCATTAACGATGTGTTGCAGGATTTAGACGGAGCCGCCGCTCAAACCGTCACTGACAGGTTTATCACTGCGCCTTCGACCGACGCAGGGCAACTGACCGGTTATTCAGGTTGATCCATCTGCCGTATATGTGAAAGCTGTGTTTCTGAGCGATGACAAGGCGCTGATATACACGACACACTGTTATATGCACCATGGACTCTATGTACATTGTAATAAAGACTACACAATGTTATATACACCGTAGACTCTAATATACAGATTTATATGCACTGTAATATACACTACACACGGTTAGATACACCTTAGACTCCATATACATTGTAATGTACACTGTAATATGCATGCATATTACAGAACATGCAAACCATATTCTGTAATACAAACTAAACACTGTAAAATACACTATAAAATACGCAATATGCTTAATTTTCTTGTGTCATCAGGACAGTGAGCACTGCAGCCTGATGAGGATTATGTTGACCGGTGTCGATAAGTGTCATTGATATTCAGACGGGGGTGATGGCACTCTCTCATGTCTGTGAATGCCGTCTGTGTTGAGGGCACAGACAGTAGATCTCAGTGTAGGACCCACAGCTGCGTCTGAAAGCAAGCTCTGAAAGTAGTTTTGCCACTTTAGAAGCTCACACATTGCATCACATCACACATATGAGTACAAGATACACAGCATGTGAGTCTGCGGTCTTCAATGTTTTGTCTACCCACTGTCCCCATGACAACGGGAAGGTCCCGACACGCCCTTCTGCCCCACCGGGACGCCTTGTTGTTGGCTTACAGATCTGGGGTTTAGAAAGGATCATTATAGAGTTGTCTTTTACAGCAGTTATATTAGTAGTCTTTTTCCACCACTTCATTGATTCCTTAGGATTTTATGTTAATACATATTTATACCTGAAAAATACTTGCCTAATGATACAGGACACTTTAAAATGGTAATCCGTAACATTATTTTGTTGGAAAAAAAAAAAAGACATTATTTCATTTAAGCTGGCTCTTTTTAAGAAACAGACATTCAGATATTTGTGTCATGCATGTGCTCCTATATATATTGTGGGTGGCGTGGTCCACCTTTCCCTTCAAGAATAAAAACAAATAAGAGTAAAATAAGGACAAATCTGCAGTCTCTGCAGTGCCAGAGTAACAGTGAAGGACTCATTTGGAAATGTTTTGATGAAATCGATGCATTAAGGACTAAAGAAACACGCAGCCCAAAGGCAGTAGCATCCTCATTTCCATGATAGATTCTACATATCAGCATTCACATATACAGAGCTACAGTCCGAATTGTAGGGAGCAGGATTTTGACGCTGCCGGGATACAGCGTTGAGACGGGTCAGTGCGGTAGAAGATTGTTGCAGAAGCACTCTGTCCTGCTGTGCCTTTCCCCGAAGGAGTGTCGCCAAGCAGGAGAGTGGCACTTTGAATTGAATGCCTGGATTCAGCTAGACGACGCATAAGTCAAATGGGTGTTATGATATAAAATAAGGCAACAAACAAACTTGGCTTGTATTCGAAAGAGCAGTGAGAACGTTTCTGGCTCGAAAGTCAATGTGAAGTCAGTTACAGTTTGTAAAACGGCTTCTTTCAACTAAAATATATTTGATAATGCACCCACAGCTCAGTGTGTAGTAATGAAAGCAAATCATATCATGACTGCAATATGCCTCTAACTAAGTCTCTCCTTTTTTCTTTTAACGTAGTTATTAGCTGTAGGGTTGCATTTTGTACATCTCTGTACACCAGAGGTTCCTCAACATCCTCAAACTCAGGCGGATGTGGTAAATTTTATAATTTGCCCTTGGCCCAAACTCATGAAAGAAAATGACTCTGCTCGTCTTGTGATAGCCGGCAGTAAGCCTGCAACTCGCTTGAGGTTCTTTTTATCATTCATTTAAGATGGCAGCTTTCGGACATTGATTGTTGATATGTTGTGATAACTGTTTGGGGCACGGTGGCGCAGTGCATTGCATTGCTGCCTCACAGCAAGAAGGTCCTGGGTTTGATTTCTGCACCTGGGGCGCTGTTGGCACCGTGCTCTGTTATCTCCCAAATAGCAGTCTTTCTGTGTGGTCCTCCCGGTTGGGGGTTGGACGTGGGGTTAACAACCTCACCCCGTAAAAAAAACCATGTTATGGAAACGACGAGAAGGTGCCATTCTGGTAAAATGGTGGGGACTCGTCGCCCAATGTTCCAGAAGGAACGGGAGGAACTGAACTGAAGAAGGGTATTTCTGTGTGCCGTCTTCATCCAGTACAACCCAGTAACTGAACCAAACCTCTGGAGAGCAGCTGCATAGTTCCTCAAGCAAACCCAGCAGGCTGAATGTGTTTGTCATTAATACCAATCATACTTTTGTGTGAACAGTCATGCTTTATGACGGCAGATTTGTGTTACCCATTTGTTGTCCCTGAGGCTGAGTGGTGAGTGTGTTGACTGTGATACACTATTTCAGGTTCTCTTCAGGCGGTGTCTCACTGAGGAATTTAACATCTTTCACAAGTGAAAGTCTACATCAGAATTGGAAATCAACCAAATAGGTCATATGCATAGGAGTCAATTCTGTTTATTGGGATTTGCGTCACAGCATAGTGCAAAGACAACGGGACAGAAAGACAGGGTTGAACATCTGTCCAGTGCTGCTAACTGTATCCAGAAGTAGAGACGGGGATTTCTATGGACTCTCTCATTGGTTCTGAGTCACAGCTATCAGTTATGACTTGCAGCCTCCACATCGCTGACTAACCCTCTTTCTTGTTCCCGAGTATAACTTAGAGATTCTTCCTCATGCAGCAGGCTACAGTTATACCCCTTTCCCACTGCACCAAGAACCAGGTAACACCCGCTAACATCTGGCATTTGTCATTACTGTAGGGGGGTGGTAGCTCAGGAGTTAGAGCTGGTCGTCTAGTAATCCAAAGGTCGCTGGTTCGATCCCAGGCTCCTCCTGCTAGCATGCTGTAGTGTCCTTGAGCAAGACACTTAACCCCTAATTGCTCCTGATGGCTGCGTCCGTCGGTGTTTGAATAATTGTAAGTCGCTTTGGATAAAAGCGTCTGCTAAATGCAATGCAATGCAATGCAATGCAATGCAATTACTAGGAATGGTTCAACCCGGGTTTCAGCTCTGGTACAAACCCTGCAATAGACACGAGTATATATCGGCTCCAGCTCCAATCGCCAGTGATGGAAACATAACACCCAGGTAGATCCAAATGTTCGCCCCTTTAATGGCACGATGCGACGCACGCGTTAAAGTTCCAAACATTGGCGCATAAATTACCAGGAATATCCATGTATCATTTCATATCCCATCTAGAATCAAAAATCAGGAGTTATGGACTTTTTTTCCCCTGCATGGGGGAACCATGAAATGTTTTAAGTGTGGGAATTGCTCCGTCGTGACCACAGCGGAGAACCCCCATGCTCCTCGCCGGGCTCCGAGGGACTTTAGCACCCGCCCAAGCGGGTTTCTGAACTGGAGAAGCATCTCCGCTTCCCGCCGCAGTAGGACCGGTGCATGCACCACACATTTTGCACTGCTGCTGCGCAGATACTCCCTGCTGCTTCTGTTTTTTTTTTCTCCCCTCTATCACACTTGAAACATGCCCCCTTTCCATGTCATGCCCCTTTCTCGTCATGTTTGTGACGTGGAGCGTGACACCAGAAACAAACAAAAAGAATGTCAAACTCCTCTCCTAGCCATGGGAGAGGTGTCCATCACCGATGCGGCAGTTCTGCCTGCCACACGCTACCCAAGTGGCATTTCCAGAGCCCTCCGGCACAGAGACAAAGACGATGATTGGTTGTAGAAATCAGTTTATTGTAGAGAGGAGGCTAAGTGGAATTAGCCAGGAGCAGATGGAACATGTCAGAACAGGGCTCCTATCCTGAGTGTGTGTGAGGATAGGGGTTTTAACCTGTTGCTCCTTAGCCTAACCAATGAGAAACAGGTATGCAGCCACCCTGACCCAATCACCTAGATCCAGGTCAGGTGTCGCTGCTCAACCATCCCATCCCCACATCACAGGAGGTTTTATACCTGCTAAGTTTGGTGTACAAATGGTATAAGTTTTCTGAAGTTATTCGCCCTCTGACAGCGTTCTTCAAAGAAAACGGTTTTCCCTTGGTAGTTGTTGGCCTTGTGTGATTCTTTGCTTTGTAAATATAGTAGAAATGTTGGCGTCCTGCTGTGAAGCCTCTTGTTCTTCGCAGATAATATAATGGTATCTCCATCGCAGCATTAACCTGCAGAGCGTCCTCTTCAGCCAGGATCCATAACCATCTCTTTGCATTTCAAAAGATAACATCAACAGTTGCTTCCCTTTCTCTTTGCACTCGCTTCCCCTCTCTGCTGAAGGGCTCGTTTTGAGGACAGAAATAAAAGATTGTTGTATCAGAACGGTAAGTGAATGCCGGAGCTGTCAGTTTCACTTCTCTACTTCAGCGCTCGGAGCGCCGGCTGCCTTACTTGCATCGCTACAAAGACCCCACATTCTAATTAAGATATTAAAACACCTAATTGGCTCTGTAACAGAAACGGCTTTGTCACATAACTTTCTGTTGGGAATGCCCTCACCCATCAGCCAGATACAACTGGTCAAATGTTTCAGTGGGTGGAAGATGTGTGTACCCGGTTGCTTTGTGTAAAAAGACCCTTTTTCTTTGGAATTCCCATCTTGAAATGTGTTTAGTTTCCCCACAACGAGCGGCCCCAGTCACCCCAGCGTTCCGGTTTCTCATTCTGCTGCTGCACACTGAGGCTTTTCCTGATTCTCTCCCAATCTGCCCTGCGCTGTCACATGATAGGCTGGAGGCTGGTTGCTGAGTCACATGGTGGCAGTCTGTTTCTTCCCCTCTGCGAGACTATCCATTATTAAGCCATTGTTTTGAAACACCCAACTCGGTGCCACACTCTGGTGGGAATGAGAGTTCCAGCGGCAGCTCCAGACACGCTCGCTTTCCTGATCTGCTGCCATAGCAACCTGTCTATGGTTGGATTTTGCAATAAACTGTGCAATAGCAAAATCAAGGACTCGTGAGCTTTGTTTAATATTTACACAAATGCAGCCTTGGCTCAATATGCAGCAGCATACTGAGCCAAGGCTGCATTTTAAGGGCCACTTGGGTAGCGTGTGGCAGGCGGAAATGCCACATGGGGATTGACACCTTTCCCATTGCCAGGAGAGGAGTTTGATGTTCTTTTTTTTTTTGTTTCTGGTGTCACGTTCGATGTCACGAACATGACGTAAAAGGGGCATGTCATGGAAAGGGGGGCATGTTTCCAGTGTGATTTTGGGGGGGGGGCAGTAGAAGCAGCATGGAATATCCGCACAGCAGCAGCGCACGATGCGCGCCGGCTGGCTTGGGCGGGTACTGGAGTCCCTCGTAGCCCGACGAGGAGCGTGGGGGTTCTCGGCTGTGGTCACCACGGAGCGATCCCCACACTCAAAACATTTCATGGTCCCCATGTGGGGGAAAAAGTCCATAACTTCTGATTTTTGATTCTAAATGGGATGTGAAATGATAGAATGATACATGGATATTCCTGGCTGTTTATGCGCCAATGTCTGGAACTTTAACATGCATCACATCGTGCCATTAAAGGGGCGAACATTTGGGTCTACCTGGGTGTTATGTTTCCATCACTGGCGATTGGAGCTGGAGCCGATATATACCCGTGTCTATTGCAGGGTTTGTACCAGAACTGAAACCCGGGTGTAACCATTCCTAGTAATGACAAATGCCAGATGTTAGCGGGTGTTGCCGGGTGGCTAGGAGCGCTGCTCATTTTTTTTAAACGGCTTGCAGAGATTTATAAGGCTGATATATAGATGAACCACTGAAGTGCCTAGACATAATCCTCGTGTGTGTGTGTGTGTGTGTGTGTGTGTGTGTGTGTGTGTGTGTGTGTGTGTGTGTGTGTGTGTGTGTGTGTGTGTGTGTGTGTGTGTGTGTGTGTGTGTGTGTGTGTGTGTGTGTGTGTGTGTGTGAGAGATCTAAGTCCTGCTACAGTCAGAAGTGTGTGTGTGCGTGAGGAGGACTTATTGTAGCTGAAGAATGCTGTTTAAAGACTGGATGGTGACTTTAATATGTGGGCATATGAGGACGACAATGCAAGCAAATTCCAACTCTGTATTGTGGTCATAGTCTGGGTTGTCACATTCATAGCATTTTTAGGTGACATTTGTCATACAAATAACTATTTAATTTATGTGTTTGTTTTATGCTGCGTTCATAACCTGTAGTACTGTAATAACACCATATGATGAATTGCCATTTGGTGGCATTACACATGTAACGTGATCATTCTTGCAATAAACCAAATTTCCTCAACTAACACATGGAAATGCGCCAAATTTTATTTATTGCGACATTTCTAGGATTGTCTCAATATTCCCTCAAGTCAACATTTGTACGTATGATTGTCAAAATCTAAAGATATTCCAAATGATTGCAGTCTGGCAATTCTGGCAAGAATTGTTAGCCTAATAACATCATGCAATACATTTTGTGACCGCTTTAGTCATGGTTGTAAATCATAATAATTTGCTTCAATTTTTTTTTGTGTTGTTGTTGTAGTAGTAGTAGTAGTAGTAGTAGTAGTAGTAGTAGTAGTGGATATACAAAGCACTTTTTGTTTTACTAACTGGTATCAACTAGTAGCCCCTAATCAGACCAATGCCGATGCAGAGTATTGGTACTCATTGATTAATAGCCTAAACTGTCACTCTGACAAACAGCCCTCCTGCCATTTGAATACCACACGGCCCACAGACCTCCGGCTGCTGGTTGAAGCACTGGCCTGGCAGAGTCTACACATCTGTGGTTTTATTAGGATTACCCCCTCCCAGTTAGTGTTTCTCTGTGCAGCATATGTTCAGCTTCAGATAATCATTCTCTTTGAATATTTCTCGAGAGAACATACATGCATGTATTCCACCCCTCTGGTGAAATAACTGAGAATGAGATTCTTTCAAAGAAGCTTCAACGCTGTGTTTGTTGTAAAAAGCTGTTTTCATACATGCACTGCAACCCTGAAATTATCCGGACATTATCTGTATGTGGAGGTGTGGAGCTGTATGTGTGAACGCAAAGGTCTGGATGGTTTGGACGGGACATTAACTGGACTTTAAGTCTGCGTGATGTCCGGTTAAGCCACGTGTTGATGACGTCTCTATCATGCACCAGTTATTTACCTTTGTGCCTTTAAGGACGCAGTCCCCTACGTCACAAGGAACGCCCCTGTGTGGAAGTAGGGGATGTTCAACTGGTCGTATGGCGTTAGCTACTGGGGGGGACAGACACACCCGAAAGAGGAGCCGTCTAGAGGGTCCGGCGATCCCTGGCAGCGTCTTTCGGTCTGCAGGAATAATCCGTCATCCCTCCGTCACCCTACTGGGCGTCTACTCCCAGAGTGGCACACGCACACGCACACGCACACACCAGAGTATTTCCAGGGCAACTCCGGACAATGTCCAGACCTGATTATCTAGACATTATCGGGGTTCATGTGTGAAAGCAGCTTTAGACTTACAAGCCTCTGACTGTGTTTTGTGTGTGCTGTTTGTACAGCAGCCACTATCTGCTTTACAAATGTCCACAGTTTGCAGGTCTACAAGCTGGTGCTCAGTGCTGCATTTCCACTGCACATTGCTTGATTGGTAGGGTGAATCAATAGTAAAAAGCTTGACACGCCTTTGTAAAGTTGGTGCTGGATGAACTATTTTTGTAAAGCACCCACCGCTGCTTCCACGTGTTCATGATGACCTAATGAACAAGTTGTTTATTGTTCAGAGGTCACATTCAGACATCAGTGTTTCCCACACATAGACTTGGGTGGGCCTTGACAACCAATTTTAGCATTTAAATTTTTTTTTTATTTCTTTATCCGTCCGGGAGTACATCCGCAACCGATGAACTAGTGGACTCCTTCTCTGGTATTACGTTAGAAGACACCAACACGGCTCTCTGGTTCAGGTGGATTAGAAAGCGCTCCAAGTTTTATATGGAGTCGAGAGACAGCAGGAGGTGATGCTGCGTGCACGGGAGCTTGGAAAACTGAATCATGTCAGAAGTGATGCTGTGTTTTACAGGAACTCGGAAAACTGTAATTCTTATCGTAAGTGCCCCCCCCCCCCCATCCACCGTCCTGAAACACTGCATATACAGGTTGGAAATCAGCTGATGTGTTCCCAAATACACCAGACCCATTCCCTTTTTTACCCAGTGACTAGATAGAAGACAATCCTTGAATAAATGTTCCGGTACCCTTGGAGTTAAACAAATTTACTTGGGTTTTATGCCTGAACTATTGGAAGAAGTTATCCTACTCTCTGAACTCAACCACAATCCTTGTCTTTCAAAATGTTAGGAGGAAAGAGGCTGCCTGCTACCTGGTACAAACTACATCAAAATGAATTTTCACTCTGATAGCCTTTCTTATAGACAAGTTTATTATCCTGCACCTACCATCCTTGGGCTGGATGAGCAAACCGATATCCTTTTTTTTGGTCTTTATTTTCATGTTATTTGGAAAGACACAGTTTGCATGCAGTGATCTAGTTTTGCCCCATAGCAGGAATTCAGTAGCACGAATGCCGGAGGTTAGCCTGAAGCATTTTCCTTTATGAATATTCATGCAAAGTCTTCCATCTGCTTCTTTGAGTCAGACATGTTGTTTTTGACCTACGACTCCTTACATCACCTGCTATTTGCAGCTTGTTGCACTTGAGATAAGGGCAATGAGTCAATATTATTGTTAACTAACTTTCAGATGGAGTGCATTGTCCCGAAGGTATTACCAAATTAATCATTTGGTAAGCTTAGGATTTGCGGTTGTTAGATGTGCTAATGCCCTTCAACCTTGTGTGTGTTTTCTCCCAGGATGCGTGAGGACATGTCCACCATGGTGTGTGTGAAGGACGAAGAGGATCCTGGGGAGAAGCTGTCCCAGGATGAGATCATCTCTCGGACCAAGCAGGTGATCCAGGGGCTGGAGGCGCTCAAGCAGGAGCACCACTCCATCCTGGAGGGCCTGCTGGGCACGCTGCGCTGCTTGAAGCAGGATGAAGAGGGGGTGCTCGTGGAGGAGAAGTCTCACATGATCCGCAAGTCCCTGGAGATGCTCGAGCTTGGGCTGAGCGAGGCACAGGTAAGGGCCTGGTGCTGGAGCTGGGGCTGAGGAGGCAAAGGTAGGGGCTGATTCTGCCTCTGTCAATTTTTATCTACGACCTGTGGCCAGAGAGAGATGGTTAATCATTAAGTCAACCATTGCCTACAAGCAATACACTATCTTATAAGCAGGCTATTGACATATCATTCTGAAATACAAAGTCATCCGGACTGTTCTGTGCAGTTCAAATGTACAAAATTACAAAGAACCCAGTACAAAATTTTACTCAATCTTCCATCCAATTTAGTGTTTAAAGGGTTTAAGAAAAGTAAACTGGGCCTACAGTGCCACCCATACTATACATGAAGTTGGAAACATACAGATCTCCCTGTTTTTTTCGCATAGTATGTCCCGCTCCCCTAACAGCCTGAGGATGTTTGTACCTGAAGGCAGCTGCAGGGCAAGGGGTGCTGAATTGAAAATGGCAAATAAACCAAAACAATGGATGTGTCACCAGCTCAGCTCACAAAACTGCCTGAAGCTGAAGTTATTCAGAGAGAAAGTTTTAGAGCCTTCCATATGGTGTCATAGAGCAGAGCTATGAGTCAGTGACGACTGGAGCCTGGATCTACATTATTACTCATCGCGGTTGTGCCAGCTCTCTAACTTTGTCTCCCAGGAATTAAATAAACCCTCATTTTAAGTAAGCCATCTTTCTCATGGTCAACGTAGCATAAAATAAATGCTTTTAAGCCCCAAGTACCTCACAATTCCATGATTTGACTTGTTATTTGGAATAGAACCCCTAATCCTGGGCTGTTAGTGCCTTGCTCTACCTATTGAGCCACACAGGACATTGAAGCTTGCCAGTGTCCCTCAACCCTAACCCTGTACGCCCTCCAGGTGATGATGGCGCTGTCGGGCCACCTGAGCTCGGTTGAGTCTGAGAAGCAGAAACTTCGTGCTCAGGTGCGGCGGCTCTGCCAGGAGAACCAGTGGCTGCGGGACGAGCTGGCGGGAACGCAGCAGAAGCTGCAGAAGAGCGAGCAGAGCGTCGCCCAGCTGGAGGAGGAGAAGAAGCACCTGGAGTTCATGAACCAGCTGAAGAAGTATGATGAGGACCTCTCGCCCTCGGTGAGTCCGGCTTTATTATCACCATAATCAGTAGGAATTTCACACTCGGGCTGGGTGATATTTCAATACAGTATATGGAGAGAAAACTAGTTATCCTTTGGGATTGTGGTTATTGAAATATTGTGATATATTTAAAAATTGTCTTTCAGGAGCACTTTTCTGAACTCAATAGGCTGTTCTCGGCACATTACAAATTATTGGTTCTCAAATATCTCTTATGCTCTATCTTATAAAAGCACCAATAGTCATACTTAAACCATCATCAACTTATTCACATTGAAGTTTTAAAAAAGTATTGTGATATTTTATATTTGTCGATATCGCTCAGCCTTTCATCACACTGTATCATTCTATAGAAAAGATGGGAAGAGAAAATATATTTATTTCATACCATCTGCCACTGAAAGACCATAAACAACTACTACTATTTACAAGCCCGGTGCTAAGTGGATGTACTGTACTGTTCCTCTGGCAAGCTATTTTTTTTTGTTCTCTCTCTCTCTCTTTCTCGCTCTCTCTCTCTGTCTCTCGTGCTCGCTCGCTCGCTCCCTCTCCTTCCATCTCTCTCTCAGGAGGAGAAAGACTCTGACTCCAGTAAAGAGAATCTGGATGATCTGTTCCCAGACGACCAGGATGACCAAGCACCAGGCAGTAAGTGTTCATCTCCCTGCGCACCCCAGTGTCTCTCCATGGGACCAGGGTTATTATTAGGAACACTGGTGACAATTTGGGACACACCCGAAACAGACCGGTGACCCAGTTTAGGTCCCACGTCGTAATGAAGAAAGACTGAGTTTCTCTCAGGTGTCTTCATGTGTGTTCTATGTAGTCAAATCTGGTAATTTGGGATTTTTGAGCCATTCAAAGTGTGCATTTAGAGGAGCACAATGCATAACATGACTACATTGAATTGCTGTTTCTCATCGATGGCCAGCTAAATAAACATGAATAAGTATAAATTATGGGATTTTTAAACAAAATGATCTTATGGATTACCTCTTAAATGTTTTTCTAAGGCATTCCATGCTTCAATATGTTCAATGCTGTCACTGGCATACACCTAACTGATTTTACCACAAAAAGTTTAAAAAGGCTATCTGTTTTCAAAGCGTTAATTTGGCAAAAAGTGATGTATTATCCAAGTTGTCACATCCACTCGCTGTGAAATAAAACTTTATTTATTCACACCCATTCTGCCGTCTTTGGGACTGGGTGACTGCAGTCTTTTGAAGCCATGTCTGTTGAGCGAGACATATTTTAATGTCAACATTGAAAAATCCTCCACCTCTCAACCGTATTATGAGTTCTGCTCCTATTGTCCAGTGTTGGTGAGAATCGACTTTGTCTATCGCTGGTTCCCATTGCGTTGCTAATGCAACACTTTGTCTCTCAGGCTTTTTTTTTTTTTTTTACACTGTTGTTTCTCTGACTCTTTGTCTCACTCCTAAAATCTCCATCAATCACCCACTCACTCAATCTCTCTCCTCACACAAACCCTTGTGTTTTACTGTTTTCTGCCTTAGTTTCCCCATCCAGCCCTCGCTCCAGTGTTTTAACGTGGTTTTCTCAGCGCCGTGTTTCTTTAAATCATTCTTTCATTGTGGCTGGTGGATTCCTGCGTTCCTAAGCCCCTCTTCCACAAGTCAACTTTATATTTTCAGAGTAGACTAGCTCTGCTGAAGGACTGTTGGTTAGCTGCCAAATGGCCAATGGAGTTGTTAACATAGCAGCCAGTCTGGATTTACTCTGTGGAGCTAGTGATCGTTTCCCACCTGCACAATGGGGTGAAGTTGTGAGTTCTCCAAGAGACCCTGCCTTGTTCTCAGTATGTGCTAGAGCAGTAATGTAGCTGCAATATTTAGGATTCATTGCAGTGATGTTTTTGGTTTGTTGTAGTATTGACTGAACCTTTCGAGGTCTACATTGGCAGTGAGATTTTAACAAATTTCAATGTGCGTTTTGAGTATTTCCTCTGACCTTGACGGTGCAGTGGTTTGTGTTGGAGGAGCCCAACTGCTGACGAGATGAAAGTGAGAGCCAAAGTTTTAATAGCAGTGAGGCTTCAGGCAGTTTTACCTCAATAGCATAAATCACCATTAATACAGAATCACTTTATTGTGCAATATTGTATATATATTCATCTGATTAGCTTTTCTTAAATTATTCATGCACCGGAGTGGATGTCAGCTGTAATTCTATTAATTGCTCTATAGTTCAGTATGGAGCTGCAGCTCAAGGTGGTGAGAGGAACGGGGTCTGTCCAGGCCTCATTCTCATATTAATTTAGCATGTTTTATGGAAAAATTTGAAATCTATTATTTACAAAAAAACAATGGTAACTTGTAGAGGTTAGCAGGTACTTGGTCAGGTAAGAACATGTTAAAATTGTTTTAAATTCATGAAAAACTATCAGTGGAAATGGATAGGGAATAGAATATTTGAAGTAAAAATGTACATGTTATTACAGTCTTATTTGTATTGGAATATCAAAATGCTGTTGTGTAATATTATATTGTGAAACCTATCTTGATTGTTCGGGCGTAGTGTCTTTAAAAACCCATCAGAAGAGAGAGGCAGCAGTAATGGAAAAAGAAGTAGAAGAAAGGGATGAGAGGAGACGATTGAAAGAGGGGAGGAAGAACAGGATGAGTGACATGTTGATGAAGCGAGTTGGGATGAGATGGCCTCACAGCACCAGCCAATGCCAGCGCTTCGGTCTGACCGCTCAGATGAGTCCCCTGCGAAGTGGAGCTGGGCTCTGATGCCTGAAGATAATGATGAAGATGAACCTTTTCGTGTTTATCTGACTGCAAAATATTTACAGTTCAGTTTCTTTGCTGGAGCTCTGATACAAATACACTTAACTTATATATATTTTATATTTAACTTTTATTCATACAGGCTTCTTTGACAACAAAGCCCTGTTTCACCTTCATACAGTAACTGCACATTACAGAGAGATGGCTAAAAACAACGCAACTTTAAACATTTAGTGATATTTGATTTTGTCAATATCGGTTCAAAAAGCATCTTTTGAGTACCTCTCTTTTTTTCTTTACTTACTTTTTCACTGATTTATTTTCTGATTTTGTTTTACAATGGGAAAATGTATTTGTTTTGGAGACAGAACCTGTGACTCAAAAATACAATCTAACTGGTTTAGGGCTGCATACAGAATAGCTTTACAAGAGAAGAAATTTGCACACAC
The DNA here is from genome assembly GCF_960531495.2 of Zeus faber. Taxonomy (NCBI): domain Eukaryota; kingdom Metazoa; phylum Chordata; class Actinopteri; order Zeiformes; family Zeidae; genus Zeus; species Zeus faber. Next base: position 2,136,252 of record NC_137198.1, on the reverse strand, counting down.
ACACACACACACACACACACACCCACACACACACACACACACACACACACACACACACACACACACACACACACACCATAACGGATTCTACTCTTGTCCTGGCTCCATTCTGTCCTTAAATCCAGACATCTGTGCGAATGCTTTGCATTCCAGCACTACAAACTCATTTCTGAATGAATTAGCTAAAACGTATTAAAATCACCCGTCAGGCTCATTTGTTTTATTTTCAATTTATTCACAAAGGTAATTGGATTTTTGGGGTGAGCCGACCCTCGGCCCAAACTGAAAACAATATAAATGATAAAACTTGCGATTAGTTTAACCTTAATGTTAAGGATTTGACCAGATGTGTTAAGCCTCATTTGCTTTGCATTTACCAAATAATCCCTGTGGCCCAACTGCCCCCCGAACACCAACCATACAAACTATCAGCTTGCCACCATGAAAAGGATTTTAGAAACATATGTGTTTCAATTACGCAGCAAGGTTTCTGGTCATAAAACAGCCATTCATTTCATTCACCAATCAAGATTGTTAGATTGGCCATTCCAACTCATCCAATTCTTGGATGGACATTCACCAGGTTGAATCATCAGTACAAACAATTTAAATAATCTGTCTCTTTCTGCCCCCTCCAGTCCAACAGCCCCATAGCAGTGCTGCAGCAGCAGCTGCCCAGCAGGGAGGTTATGAGATCCCGGCCCGCCTGAGGACCCTCCACAACCTGGTGATCCAGTACGCCTCCCAGGGCAGGTACGAGGTGGCAGTTCCCCTCTGCAAGCAGGCCCTAGAGGACTTGGAAAAGACCTCCGGACACGACCACCCTGATGTGGCCACTATGCTTAATATCCTAGCCCTAGTGTACAGGTCAGTACACCATGAGAGCTGCAAATGTTTCTGAGATTCTCATGTCAGCTGTGATTCAAAGAAAGGTTTGGAATCACTGGTCAAGTATAAGGCTCTGCTTTACCATGGTTCTTTCTCCAGGGACCAGAACAAATACAAGGAGGCAGCTAACCTACTGAATGATGCTCTGGCCATCAGAGAGAAGACTCTGGGCAGAGACCACCCAGCAGTGAGTCTTCCACATCACTCAGTCATACTTTAAGTAGCATTACCGCCCACTGCCTTACCTCACCTAACCTTACCATACATTCCCTGACTTCACATCACATTACTTTGCCTTAACTTACCTTGCATTACCTTGGATGACCTTACTTCACATCCTATTCCCTTACCCTACATTACCACTCACAGTACCTTACAAAATATATATATATATATATATATTTCATTACATACACCTTACTCTACTTTAATTCATACCAAGGTACAGTAATGTGTGATTGGATCTGTAAGGTGACGTGCACAGTTAAGTTAAGGTACAGTACTTATACTGTACCGTAACTTGACTGTGCACGTCACCTTACTTATATGACTTGATGTGTGTAACACAGGAATAGGCCTTACTAGCTCTTCACTGAAAACTAGTTATTTTATTTTTAGTAATTTTTGGGGCCTTTTCCGTATGAGCAATTGTTCTATGGAAATTATATAAAACAGTTCATCCAAATGGCTTTGTTTTAGATTTCATCTCAGTGGGAATGTGTATGTCAGTTTCCTTTGTCTAAACCTGTGGACAATGAGATTTTTTTTTAATTAATGTAGTAGATCGTATATTTCACTGTCTTTCACTGTTGAGTTGAAAATTGAAATTCTGTTTTCATTGTAAACAAACCCAGACAACTCCAACCCAGGTGTACAGCAGCAAACACCAAGCACTTACATTAATAATTCACCAGGTCACTGCCCCATTAACCTCAGCAAAGCCTGTGGCAAAAACACGCATCTATGTTAGAAAAGGACACCAACTGCAGAAATCCATGGTAAAAGAAGTGTATTTTCTAAAATTCTGCAATAATGAGCAATCAATGTCTTTCAGCCATGAAAGAAATAATGTTCAAGATGCTTTGAGGTGCCCTTTCAATGGAAAATGGCCCGCAGATCTTGAAGAAACAACACATTTATTCATCAAACTGATTTTATGAGCAGATGTACAAAATTAATCGCTTTTAAAAATAATCTTTGTGTGACTCTTTATAATTATGGGCTTTCAGTGCAGCTGTGATAGGGGACAACCAAATTTTTTTTTTTTTTGTTTTTTTTTTTACTGCGATTTGCCCTGGGAGATGGAGTTTTGCAGGACATAATAGAGCACTACTAAAAAAAAAAAGTTTGGTTTCTGATCTGTAGGTGAGGTTTCGGTGTGAGGTCACTACTGAGGTTGGGCTTAATCTTAGGGTTTGGTTAACAAACAGGAGAAATTCTGCGAAAACAGGGAATCTTGCTGTGATGCTTCGTCTTATATATATACAGTATATATACACAGTATATATACAGTGTGTGTGTGTGTTACGATGGGGTAGAAGACACACCAGTTTATTGTAGCGAGTGGGCAAGGTGGAACCTGTTGCTTGTTGTTTGGTGTAACGAGCAACAGGTGTACAGCCACGCTGATCCTGGGCCGTAACAAAACCTAAAAAACAGCAAAGCTACAGCAATTCTACAGTTTGTTGTGCTCAGCACCATTCTGTGTGGTTCCTCGGTTCTGTTTTACTCGGAAAATTCTGTTCAAGATTCAAGAGGTTTATTAGTCACATACATATACATACTTTCGTACATATATGCAGTGAAATGTAATGCGACCACAGGGGGCGGCGCCACAATCGCCAATCTGTGATGGTAGATGTCTGGCATTCCTGTCTCATGGAGGAAATTGGATCCTATCTCATTGATAATGAACTCAGTCTGTAAGCGTAATGCATCAGTGCTTGGAATGCAGCGTCTGGATTGGCTGTAAAAAAGTGGTGTAGATGCTTCACTACGAGCTGGTTCATTGACTGTTTTAACCCTGACAGGCATGTCATCGTCCGTCCCCCCTCCCTCCCCCCTACTGTCAGGATGTCCATCACTCTCCTCCCAGCTGAGGTCAGACGAGTCTAGTTGATCTGTCTTTCACAATGAAAGTAATTTTCTCTGATTTTGGACACGATGACACCAGCTTCAATCCACCGATGATTCACCTTTTTAGTGCACCTGAGTCGTACCACACCATCCCTCCTGCTTTTTCACCTTTCTCCGTCCTCAATCCTTTTTTCTTCATTTATCCCTGTTTCATCTCTTCACCTGCACTTGTACATTTTTCCTCCTTTTCTCTTCCTTGCTCTCCACTCCTTCCCTTTCCTCCTCTCCTCTTTTCTCTTATCTCCTCTGCCCTACTCTCCACCCCTCCTCCCCCTGGTATCCTCCCCTTTTCCCTCTCCAGATGACATGATGGAGATTCATCATTTGGCTGGTTCTGATCAGATTACAGCCTGATAATAACCACTTCCTGTTTCCTCCACTTCCTCTTTGGAATTATTCACTCGCTCACCAGATCAATGGCACATTGCTGCTGTGGTGGAGTCTGTCACAAATACACACTGCACCTTTGGGTGACGGTGATGGAGGATGAGATCTCTGAGCTTTGAATAATTGTTTGTGTGTGTGTGTGTGTGTGTGTGTGTGTGTCTCTACCTACCAGGTGGCAGCCACCCTGAACAACCTGGCTGTGCTGTACGGAAAGAGGGGGAAGTACAAGGAGGCCGAGCCGCTGTGCAAGAGAGCACTGGAGATCAGAGAAAAGGTGGGTCAAAGGTCAAACAGAGCGACTGGGCTCATTACGAGGCCCCGGTCCCACCAGGAATAGGGTTTGCAGTTGGATTTTTAATTGTGTCCACGAAGATTACAGATGATACAAATGATAACGTGAGGCAAAATATCACTGTCTTGCATGGTAATGTGTCCGGGGTCTTGGTTCATATACAATTTTTATTTATAATTGTCCTATAAAATCAACCAAATAGTGATGTCATAAAGAACATTCAGATGTATTCAAGAGTGGCGGTGTTGTCTAATGTTGTTGGTTAGAGAGTGATTGCCTGGCTGGTCACTTAGTGGGGGCTGCCCCCTGAAAGTCGACGAGTCTAATCATCAGTCGGAAACCATTCAGTTGACTGAGATTCTTCAAGTCGGGCAGACGTTTTTATAAATTTTTTTGTCAGTCAGTATGGATTACAATCAATGTATAAAAAATAACATAAAAAAAAATGCACAGGGATAATATTTAAATGAGGAATCATAAATAAGGGGAATCATAAATATATTTTTGTATTTTGCAATCGCCTGCGTCCAGGTAAGGACGCAAACATGGCTCTCCCTGCGCCCCGATCGCAGAGAGCAACACAGAGCGCTGTGCCACTTTCCTCTAAATAAAACAACTAAAAACTGTGGGGATGTGGCGTGAGTAGGGATGGGTATCGTTAAGATTTTAATGGTACCACTACTCTTACTGATGCTGCTTATCGAGCCAGTACTTTAACAGTACTGTTATCGGTTCTTTTTTTACTTTTTAAGAGAAAAACTAAAAACAAATTCAGAGCAGAATGAACACTGCTTTATTTTCTGCGCATTATGCATGGAGGCTCTACTCTACCCAGGTGGAGCCTGGGTAGAGTAGAGCCTCCATGCATAATGCATGGAGTATTTCCACGTGGTGTAAACGCGTCTGACACTGAGAATCTCTGGTTGTGAGCTACATGTGTGAAAGGGAAACTCCGGACAATGTCCAGACCTGATTATCTGGACATTGTCTGGAGCACGTGTGTGCGTACGTATGTGTGAAAGCAGCGATAGACAAACATCTTAATCTTATTGCAAGTTATAAACGGGTGATATAGCCTAAATGAATATAAAATTTAAAATTAATACCTAATATCTCCAGTGCTGTTAACAGTACCGGTAATGTCGGAGCTTATTGATACTACGGTCTTTAATAATTTAGCTCCAATTAGACTGACAGAATTCTTGGAATATTCTTGAATTGTTAATGTACTGTAAATGTTTGTCTATTCGAGTTTGTTTGCAGAGGTTAAGCAAGAGTTGCTTTGTGGCTGCATTAATTCCTCAGAGTGCTTCATTTAGTCTTGCCCCATAAAGGGCTGCTCAGCAATCTTTAAAGTGCAGAAAATGTATTTTATTTATCATTTAGTGTCGCTTCTTGGCTCTGACTCCCTCGGGCTCTCCATCTCCCTTCTCTCCTGCGTTCCTCTAAGTCAGACGTCAGCTTATGTTAAGCTGATCCATTCTTTTTTCTCCACAAACTTAACTGATAAAGCTCTGACTTAATGTGGATGGCTTTCCGCTGAGGCTTCCAAGATGATCGGAGCAGGAGCTGGGGGAGTGATATCGCAGTTGCTGAATCAGATATTTTTATTAACTTTCAGTTTTCTCCTCTTATCGAGAGCTCATCTCTGAGTTTTCCAGGTGCTCTCTGGAGAAGATGGAGAGGGGGATATTGCTGATTCTATGATGCTTCATGTTTCTTCACAATCCCTCTGGTGGGTCCGCAACCCAAAAGAAAATAAGAGACGCAGCTTTTTTTTTACTATGCCCCTAAACTTTGGAACACCGCTCCAAAATATATTAGAGGCAGGAATTTTTAAACAAACACTGAAAATATGTACCAACTGCAGTAAACAAAAATGACAACGTCCTACCTGAGATGGTCACTCAAACTGGAAACCTTGGTATTGCAGACCCTGTTTTTTTTAATGCTGTAAAACATATTAACAGTCTTATATTGTGAGCTTCCTATTTTTGAAAATCAGATTTAACATGTAAGAGCAGCAAGTTTAAAATTATTATGAAATTAATATTAACTTAAGAGGCAATTATTAATGATTGAAACCAACGGTCTGAGTTGAAAAATAATAAACCTGTCCTCTAAGTTAATCTGGGGGAAGATTTCATATCAGAATCTGTTAACTATATAGAACAGTAAGAATATTAAATAGGGGCGGCGCAACCCTTTTGGTCGCCTGCGCGAATGCTCCGTGTCGATTATGCACATTTTAGTTTTTTTTCTTTTTCGTTTTACATCACTATGTCTGTCAAAAACTCATCGGCAGTGATCTCCTACAATCGCGATGCACTCATGGATATAAAAAATTCCCTGAAAGAACGACTTTGGGACATTTTATCTGCTGAATAACGCAAACAACTATGTGGTCGCGGTTCCAAGGTTGGGCTGATGGAGGAAGCACTGCGGTAAGCGAGGTGGCATTTGGATTAGAATGAGGACGCAACTTTACCGTCTACCTCTGCCCAGCATCCTTCTTGCCAATGTCCAGTCCCTGGAAAACAAGGTGGATGACCTTTGAGCGAGGATTATATTTTAACAGGATACAAGGAACAGTTGCGTTCTCTGCCTGATGGAGACATTGCTGAACCCGCTGGTGCCAGACCACGCCATACGTCCAGCCGAAGCCTTCTCAATGTTCCACGCTGACAAAACGGGGGAGTCGGGGAAACCAAAGGGTGGAGGCGTCTGCATCCTGACTAACAGCAGCTCGTGTAACCCCAACAACATCAAGACTCTCTCCTGCTCGCCGAACCTGTAATGGCTGACCGTCTAACGCTGACTTCAAAACAAACATCCCGACACAGCTGTGGTGGTGGCTGGCGACTTTAACAGGGCGAACTTAAAAAAAAGTTCTGCCTAATTTCCACCAACACATTACGTGTGCCACCAGGGGAGAAAGAACTTTGGACCACTACTACACACCGTACAAGAACAGATACAAGACCATCTCCCTCCCTGCTTTCGGGAAGTCGGATCACATCGCCATCTCGTTGCTTCCTGGTGACAAGCCTAGCATCGTACGTGGAATGGTAGTGATAAGGGATGTAAGGCGGTGGTCGGAGGAATGAGAGGCTGCATTTCAGCACGTTCTGAGTGATGTCGACTGGGAAATGTTCTAATCAAGTTCCAGTGACGTCAGCGATTTTATGGAAGTAGCTGTGAGCTTCATACCTACGTTAGCGGACAGTATCGTTCCTACAGTGAAAGTTTGAATGTTTCCTAACCAGAAACTGTAAGTCGATAAATCCCTCCGGCGCTCTGAACGCTCGCACGGCCGCTTATAACGACGGTCTTGTACGCGGACATATGGACAATTACAAAGCGGCGTCGTACAAACTGAGGAGGGCGGTGAAGGATGAATGGACGTACAGGGACACAGTGGAGCTACAGATGGAGCAACAGGACACCAGACACTTGTGGCAGGGGCTGTGGACTATTACTAACGACAAGAGCAGCCCCTCCCCAGCCACGAGTGTGGACGGCTCCTTAGCCTCGGAGAGCTCTGATGCATGTGACCACCAGGAAAGCTATGGGTACTGAAGACCTGTGCGAACCAGCTAGCCCCAGTGCTCACTAGGATATTCAATGCCCTGCTGGCCAAGTCCGGGGTCCCGTCCTGCTTCAAGAGGTCCACCATCATCCCTGTGCCGAAGAACGCCTCTCCAGCCTGCTTGAATGACTACCGTCTGGTGGCCCTCACCTCGGTGGTCATGAAGTGCTTTGAGAGGCTGATTTAGGACTACATCTGCGCCTCCCTCCCCCGCACCATTGACCTGCTGTAGTTCGCATACCAGCCGAACAGATCTATCTTATTATGTAAGATTGCGGTTCATTGACCACAGTTCAGCTTTCCATACCATAGTCCTCACCAGACTGGCTGTCAAGCTGCTAGAGCTAGGACTGAACGCTCCGGCAGCGTCTTTACCACCTCAGGCAGCTGAAGAAATTCAGGGTCTCGTGAGGATCCTCAAGTCCTTCTCCTGTGGAGCAGTGGAGAGCATCCTGACAGGCAACATCACTGCCTGCTTTGGGAACTGTACTGCTCAGGACAGGTGGGCCCTGCAGAGGGTGGTGCGTTCAGCCCAGTCTGTATTGTGCGCTGCATACAATACCGTGTAGTGCGGCGTCTCAGCGTCAAGCATCTCATCGCACATCACTTTTCTCAGTCTCGTTCCTGCAGTCTGTCAGTATTCACTACACTAGCATTTGCCCCCTTACCGTGAAATAACACGGGTCCTGCTGATCGGCCTGGTCCTAGGAACAGAACTCGGTCGTTAAGTGAGGAGTACCTGTATACATAATTGTCTATTTCTCTTATTTCTATTTTGTATTCCCGTTTAGTATATTACTTTTTATTCTTAATTTATTCTATTTACTAACTGAATTATGTTTTAGGAATCAGTTAGTTCAGTTAGTTAGTTAATTAGTTAGCTATTGTGTCAGTTAGTACCTATTGTGCATGATCTCCAGGTGCGTTGCAATGACATTTAACTGCATATGCATATGCTCGTATGTATAAGTGTGTGATAAATAAACATCTTGAATCTTGGATCTTGAATCTTGTCACTCTCTTGTAAAATTTTGATTAAATTGGGTCCCTACGTGGACATTTCTGGAAACATTGTTGGCCCGTCAGGTCTTAATGCAGCACTCCCATCAGTAAACATGATCAATTCTCCAGCGACCTGACCTTGTGTCGGCCATATGGATCCTCTTCCGAGCTAATGGTGTTTACAGCCGGATGTCGGATCTCCAGCGACTAGCTTCTCTGAACCTCACTACACAACCATCCTATAATATAAACTGTTGTTCTGCAAAATGACAAAAGATCTGTCCATTACATTTTTTATCTCTCTTGCAGTGTCTGTGCTCAAAATGAACTATGTTAATGTAGTATCAGACCAACTCTGAGGTCACAGAGTTAAGTGTGCTATCCCAGCGTTGTTGATAGGATTCTAGTGTCTTTTTGTTGCTCTGCTTGTTGTAACTGACCGTTGGAACGCTGCACTGCCTCTGTGTTTATTCAGTCTGTATGTGGTCAAACTGGTCGATGGTCTAAAGTTCTTGACCACCAGCTCAGGCTGCTGCCTCTGAAGCCGGGACGAGCAGTGACACCACCCAGGTGGAGACGTGAAAGTCAGCAGACAGTATAAAATGTTTTTTGAATATCTAGCAACCACAACTGAGAAGTGTACCAGTAAAAAAACATGAACCAGACCATGTAGGAAGCCAATGTGGAAGTGGCTTAAGTTAAGCTAATATTCTGTTTCAGGAAACCTCAGACTAATTGAAGTCAATAGAGGGGAAAAAAAAATACGCTTCTTGCTCGGAATATAAAGTTAATAAATGTTTTCAAAAATACTTGCTAAAATGACAGAAAGCGTAAACCCAAACACGAGACTTCAAATCGTCTCTTCAAAAATCAACATGTGACGTCACAGACGCTATGTCCATTTCTTTCTCTATTTTCTATAGTCTGTGATCTAGACAATAAATTAGTTTCTAAAATAAATGTTTGCTGGTGAAATAAAGCACAGCCAGAAAAAATTACTATTAGATGGTCGCAGGATTTGGCAGGATTCGCAGGATTTCCAAAATTCAGCCTGATTGCTTGCCCTCCGTAACCCAAAGTTTTCCAGTATTACCATGCAGCTGCTAGGGTGGTTGGGAAATGGCCATCCACCGCCCAGCTTGTCCAAGGTGTGAAATGTCTGCTTATTTAGCTGTACAAAGCGTTGTTTTAACAGAAGCCCCCCTGCAGGTGCTAGGGAAGGACCACCCGGACGTGGCCAAGCAGCTGAACAACCTGGCGTTGCTTTGCCAGAACCAGGGCAAGTACGAGGAGGTGGAGTACTACTACATGAGGGCTTTGGAGATCTACCAGACGAAGCTGGGCCCCGACGACCCCAACGTGGCTAAGACCAAGAACAACCTGGTGAGGACAGCAGCCAACCCAACGGGCTGGATGGAGGGATGGTATCTATGTCGAGAGATATCATCTTTCTGTCTGTCTGTCTCTAAATCTGTCTGTCTGTCTGTCCGGCTGTTTTGCTTTTTAATGAAGTGTCCTGTGTTCTTCCATCAGGCGTCCTGCTTCCTGAAGCAGGGGAAGTTCAAACAGGCCGAAACTCTGTACAAAGAGATCCTCACTCGCGCCCATGAGAGGGAGTTTGGCTCTGTAGATGGTAAGATGCCACCAAACAAGGACACTGCTTTTGGGGTGAAATTATTCATCAAATAATCAATCAATTAAAATGAAAATGTAAAATGTGTTTCGTGATGCGTCACTGAAAAATATAATATAGGAATATATCTGTGCAGAGTTTCCTCCGGCTGCGGCTCTGAAGCTATCAGCGTTTTAGACACAGTCCCTCTACTTTTTTAGCTGAGTCGTTTTGTTTGTTATTTTACCGGAGGCACACACGTCTATCTGCTGCTGGCTGATGTAAAGGTTAATGCTTTCAGCCGGCTCACAGATACGCACCTGACCTTTCTCAGCTGCCATCAATATCCATTCAGACCTGTCTCTCTCTTGGCTCGCTCACTCTGTCTCTCTCTCTGTCTCTCGCTAACCCTCTGACTCTGTCTCTCTCCCTCTTTGCAGATGAGAACAAGCCCATATGGATGCACGCAGAGGAGAGGGAGGAGCAGAGCAAGGTGATCAATCAATCAATTAAAATCCATTCATCTGTGCATCAGATTTGTTGGGTCATAAGCAGTGTCTGTCTTTTTACTTTATATCTTTCCTCACTCTATCATTCATCTGAACATGTTGTCATGAATGCATGTCCGTTTAGGTTTTGTCATGACTTGGTGAGAATTGTGCTTCCAAACCTTCTGCCATTTATCAGATTTTATTTATCCATATATTTATTTTTGTCAAAATGAGTCAAGGTCTAAAATCCTAAAACTACCGCTCAAAATACTTACTTTACACTTATCTGTGTAGATAGTCCAACTCACTTTATACTTTCCTTCATACTTACCTGTGGAGAGAATTTCAATAAAATCCTCGTACTTACCTTCTGAAGTTCTGTGTTTTAAAAAAAGTAAAAAAATACTGGTTAGATTTATTTTGTGACATACCTTGTACTAACCTATTATACCTACTCTACAAAATGAGATGGTTGGTCCAAAAAACAGTCTTAAATTTTGTTAAAACTTGGAAAGGGTCTTTCAAAATATTAAGTTTGACTTGAGTTTGTTTTGGTACCTGCAGACACCCTGTTTAGTATCAGCGCTACGCAGCAGTTACGAGCACATTTAAAATGTAAAACTCTGTGATCCTGTCCACTTTGGAGTTGGAAGGGCTGACTCGCATAAAGCTATGGATAAGCATATTGGCTCCATGTTGCCGGTGTTGGGAGACTCACTCAACCAGCAGTAAGAGTTTTTGGTCACAGTTTAAAAGGCTTATCAGTTTAATTTGGCGAAGGGGGAGCGACTTCTGACCTGCCTGTAATCCCACCGCCAAGCACCCCTTCATGTTACCTTTGATGGTATTAAAAAGCAGTAATCACCATCTCAGAACGCGCATTCGCCTGCTCCATGCTTCATGTTTGTTTTACTGGACCAGTTAAGGCCTGTCCACGGCAAATTGGATTTCTGCACGAAAAGAATAGTCGTTTTCTTTAAATAAGCACATGCTGACGTTGACAGTGTTGGCAGTGAATTATATATTTAATCCGAACCGGCTGCTGTTCGCAATACGCCACAGACGGTCCTGTATTTTGGTAAAAAAACATGACATTTTCGTATCTTTAATTTTAATATGAGGAGAAATCAATTGCAGCAGCCCTCAAACTCCCCAACGGAGATCCTGAACTAGGATTTGAACCAAGCATGGCCTTCAACTCTGGAACTCCTCACTTTCCTTTCTTTTTAGGATCTGATGAGCTTTTACTCTCTTGAAATTGTTTTTGCTCTTTTGTTCTCGGGAAGGTTTTAATACTCTGCTGAGATCGGTGCAAAACAGCACCAGACTTTTTTTCTTTACGTTGTGCAAAATTGTGTGGGACTTGAGAGTTCTGATTCGTGACAAGACTGCATTTTGGTTCTTGTCAAAATGACTGACTGACAGATATTTTTTCTTCCTCAGGGAAAGCAGAAGGACGGTTCACCATTCGGAGAGTACGGAGGCTGGTACAAAGCCTGTAAAGTGGACAGGTCAGTTCCAGATGCTACTCAATGCACTGTTAACATCTGTTGATAAACAGCAAGAGACCCAGAGAAACACCCTGGAGATCACATCATGTGATTAAAGCAGCTCACTGTTGTCGCCATTTTACAGTCAGTGTTTCCTCCGAGTCTAATCGCTGCTGGTTGCCTTGGAACGACTGCGCCACACCAGGCCATTATTATGTGCTTTTGGGGCTTATCTGTAAACCTTCCTTCCCACAATGCCCCAGTGCGGATGCTGTGGAGTGTTTTTAATGAGGAGAGGATTGGGGAAATGTGCACCCGTGAGAAGAGCATTTTGGTAAACTGTATTTACAGGGTTTGGGTGTTTGGAGCTGTATGTGGCTCTTTAACCCCTCCCCAGTAGCTCCCTCTGTTTGATGAACTTTATTATACAATTTTTTTTACAGTCCTCAATAAAAAGATAAAAGATTACTTTAGGTCGCTATCTAGGCATTGCCACCTTCTGTTTGTGGAAACTGAGAGTAGAAGGCAGCATTATCCTTTAATTATTTGCATTATTCTTGGAAGGAATCGTGTTACAAGGGTGTCAGAGGAATGTGCGCACTGACATGCCTCTGTTATAGGAGGTACAGGGACGATACGATGAATATAAATAGGATGTTGCATGAATGAGCTTGACTATTTGGTGCCCCCCTGTCGAAAAATGAAGGAATGAAAAATGTACAAAATGGCTCTCCCTTTGGCTTAATTATAGGAACATTACTTCAAGTAATGGAAGAATAGTAGACCGAATCAGATGTAGTACTACAGATATTACTACTGTAATATCTGTGGCAGTCCAGTAGTGATTGTAGCTATTATATCGTGTACACCAGTAGTTATTGTAGCTATTGTACGGTGTTGGTGCTTCTCCGCAGCCCCACGGTGACGACCACTTTGAAGAACCTAGGCGCCCTCTACAGACGGCAGGGGAAGTTCGAGGCTGCAGAGACGCTGGAGGAGGCCGCCCTGCGCTCCAGGAAGCAGGTGTGTTCGCAGGGCGATGTGGATGATGCGCATGTGCATTACAAAAATATTTCCCAAGAAGAAATTCAAATTAAATATTTTAATTCCTCATTACTTTTACAATGAGATAAACATTGCTTTCCTGAACTTGCAATACTGTTTGGAACTACTTTATTTTATTGTTTTTTCAGTATAGCTTTACAAGTAATCACAGTTACCAAACAAGGTCTATAGATTAATTAACTTGACACGTGACAACGTGACACTCATGGGGGGTTGCAAAATGTTGGGTTGCAAATGTTGGGCAAATGTTGGGTTGCACACGAATGTGGGTTGCAAAATGTTATATTAAACAATGAAAATAAACACAGATTCAAGATCCTTCGTTATGAATCCCAGCAAGATATGATTCAAAGTTAGTTGCTTATGTTGTAGAATCACTGTATTTTCTCCACGTCTGATAGTTTGCCACAAAATCTCAGCCAAGCCTCTTGGAGGAGCCATTTTTGCTTTGTAACATTTTGTGATACATTTCCTAGCAGCAGCTAACAGATAATCAGTTATTTTAAGTGTTGTCAGGAGCTATATACCTACAGGTATAATGCACCAACTATTACCAAGACAAATTTCTTGTATATGAAAATGTACTTGGCCCAATTAAGAGATTCTGATTCTGATGACCATCACTGGTTGTTTGAACCATGTCTCCCTTTCTATGGTACCCTCACAAAATTCACACGAGGGAGAATAAAACCCTGGACGTGCTGTATGCAAAACGTGAAGGGGACGTACAGCTCAGAGGTGTACATGAACAGGATGAAGAGAAATGTTTCAGAGCAGCTCCCTGGCCTTGGAGTGCACCTGTGTTGCTCATCAAATATTTCTGACCTCACCTTCGTAACCTCATGTGTTCTTGCTGAACTGTATCACAGTGACAAGGCTTTAATGTTGTGACCTGAAGGTACCGCTGCAAGCCGTGACATCTGTGTGTGTGTGTGTGTGTGTGTGCGTGTGTGTGCGTGTGCGTGCGTATGCGTGCGTATGCGTGCGTATGCGTGTGTGCACGTTGCAGGGCCTGGACACAGTGCACAAGCAGCGCGTGGCCGAGGTCCTGAGCGACGCCGAGCTGCGGGAGAAGCAGCACAGCCGCGAGAGCCTGACGTCTGACACCGTCAAGTACGAGAGCGGCCCAGACGGAGGGGAGGAAGTGAGTATGAGCGTGGAGTGGAACGGGGTAAGTACAGTACACAGCCCCCTCACGTGCACACACACACACACACACACACACACGCAGAAAAATCACTGAACATTAGTTTATTCTCAGGCAAAAGGTTAATAATGGTTTTAAAGAATAATTGATGTATTCACGTATTAACTTGTCGATTGTGCGTCTCTAAAATGTGCTCCATAAATAAAGCGTGCCTCACCTCTGCAATCCCGCTTTCATATTAACTGAAGAAATAAACCTCAGACTGAGCTGTGGCTGTCGGGCACCCCGCAGGCTGAGGTGGAAAATCCGGGTTCAGAAAGTAAATTTCCACTCTGGGATTTTGAGCCAGCCATGTGGATTGGCCAATTAGCATCAACCCAGAGGTCCAGCTGATCTGTGTAGGGAGGGAGGGAAAACATGGCAGGACTTTTAGTTCCTGGACCTGGAATCTTCTACCTCTGGTTCAAGTTCAAGAGATTATTTGTCACATACATATACATAGGGTCATACATATATGCAGTGAATTGTCGTGACACCTGGTGAGCACAATAAGCTCTATAAGCTCTAAAAATACAAAAAAATACCAAAATGTGCGTAATCGCTACAAGGTGCTGTCTCACTCATCGCGTGGACATTACTGTCACTGTATTACTCACCTGATTCATGGTCGCAATGTGTGCCGTGGTGCACTGATGAGGCTGATTGAGTCAAAAGCCAAAGCCCCTCTGGTCTGGTGGAGCCTTCTGGTGCTGACTGCAGTGGGAGAAGCTCTTGGGCTCTGGAGGCTGCTTCCAGCTTCCATGGCAACAGTAACCGTAGAATCCAGGGCAGCCAATCGGCATCCAGTCCTTTGAGGCCCTGGCCTGCCACATACAGCTACACAGACACGTCACAGCTTGATAACACCATCATCTACATCACAAGTAGTCTGCTCTGGTTTGGAGACGAGCCATTAATCACCTTCTTTAAGAAGTTAAAACTGTTCTTTCTACATCTCCTATTTCAACCGTTTTTTTATTTGATCTTCAACAGTCCCTGGTCTTTTTACTTTATTCATTAATATAACGAAAAAAATATCTTTAATTGAAGTGCATTCATTTAACAGTTTAAAGGGGACCTATTATGCTCCTTTTTACACAAGTTAATATAGCTCTCGAAAACATGTTTTTGAAGTTTATTGCTGAAAATACCACTCAGATTATGCATTCTAACATGCCTCTACAACCCTCTTGTTCCAAAATGGAATGTTTAAGTGGGAGGAGTAGCCCCGAGGCCCCGAGATCTGTGAGCCAACGGGCTTTGAGCATGGCTTCCTGCTTTCGTTGTATTAACTCCATGACTTTAACTTATTTCACCTCATCAGTCCACCAAAATCTGGTTCTGAACAAATTTGAGGAGAGAGATAAGCAGTCCGCTCGCTGAATCTTGACTCATATTCGATGTAAACGGCCTCATTTAAGAGTTTGTTCTGACTCGTTGCCGTGCTTCAAGCTTGACAGACATGGACATCGACCAGGACTCTCAGACGTGGGGACATGTGAAAGTCATAAAATAAATAAATCCATCTACAATAAAAAACACACTTTTGGATTGGTTTTGTTTGGGGAAAAGCACAGCGGATGGGATGGAGCAGATGACCATGTAAAGAAATCCATGACCAGCTGACGTCAGCTCGTGCAGAGAGGATAAAAAACGTTGCAAACAGAGCGTCCAGGGCGGAAACCTGAGCCTTTTGTTCACAGACATTACTTTGTCATTAGTTTACCTCATTATTTGACACTTTAATTATTATTTAACACTTTGCCCACGTCAAATGTGAACATCTCATAGTGTAACGTCATATATATATATATATATATATATGACAGAAAATAAGGAAAAGCAGAATAGGTCCCCTTGAAAGCAGATTAAAAAGAATGAGTTTTGTTTTGAAACCATATTTCAATCCAGATTCCGCCTGAATCATCTCAGCTCCACCGATGCAAACCCACATGTTCACGTGGTGATGGTGGTCACATGACTCATTAGGCGCTTCATTCCTCTTCCTGATTGAAACGTGGGCTCTGTACTGTACTGCTGTCCGTCTCCTCCTCCCATCTGTGTGGTCTGTGTGTTTGTGCCCCTTCCCATGCACACTGTTGATTCAGCATCTAGCGTCCTGCATGCTACACTAGCATCGCTGCAGGCAAAGAGGAGGACTGGCACCCTCACCAATGCATGTTAATTAACATTTAACTGCATCAAGACAAGCTGATGGATCTATGATCAGAAGATAAATGTAACAACAGCAGATGCAAATCCCCCCGACATTTCTCACCTTGACTCAAAGTTGGCATTATGGAATCTAACAATTTTGTAGGCGGTCAGGCGATACCATATTTGTTGTGACAGCACTCCTCTTAGTGTTTTAGTTATTCAAGCGATGCATCTGTCAGTACAAAGGACACAAGGATAAACATCCAAACAACAACATCAATCCAAACCACAAGTGCCAACATTCAGTCAGTGACATGGTCAACAGCGCAGACGGGATCATTTTACCGTTTAGTAACAGCCTGCTGATTCTGTCCTTTCACTATGGATAACTATAATTTTAACTTGTGATTGAACTGTATTGCCAAGTTTCCCCTGAAATACTGTTATTTTTTTAAATGTCCAGAAACGCCCCCCAGTGTCCACGTCCGGAAGTGACTCCTCAGCCTGTGTTTGACAGTTTTATGTCTCTAGTTGTTTGTTGATACAGAGAAAAGAAACGTCGCCACAACAAATATATAATTTATTTTTGTACTTAAAAAAAAAATAGGATTCGTAAAGCCGACAAAACGTGACTATAGTCACAGCCAAGAAACTGTATTCCTATGAGTCATTTAATATTAATCTGGAGATCCTGAAGTGATGTCCCAGCACCTAGTACCTCTCCTCTTTTTTTGTCTATGTGGTGTGGAGTTTTTGTTGGTGCCTGATTCTTGGTTCTTTCCATTTCTTTGTGTTTGTCTCTTTAAGTTCTACTTCATTTCCCTCCATCCTCCATCACCCCTTTAACTGACTAAACTGCTGTTTCTCTTTATGAATCTGTCTCTCTCTCACTGTCTTTCTCCTTTTCTCTTTGTGGCAATGTCTCGTATGTCTCGCTTCTGCCCCTCTCTCTCTCGCTCTCTCTCCTGTCTCTCTCTCTCTCCTGTCTGACCAGCAGGCTTAACTCCAGATGCCTTGTTGTGGTATTTAAACACTTGTCTTCTGCATGACGGACGCCTCAACTCAGCTCGACCCGACTCGACCCTCCGTCAGCTTCGCTCTTCTCTCCGCCTCTGACCTCCTCCCACACTCTGTCCCTCCTCTGTCTCTCTGTCCCGCTGGGATCGCCCAAGCCGGGCCTTAACTGGGCCGCACCAGCACCACAACGTCACTACTACTACTGCTACCCCCCTTTCTATCTGCTGTGTGTAGGACTGGTGGTCTGTGTGTCTAAACCAGGGATGTACCACCAATTGTTTTTGAATACTGAACTAGTTAGTGGGCAGTCTAGTTAGGGGACTCAACATCTGTGAGGCCATAACTTTTAAAAAATCAACTGGTGATGGATTATTTGGGGGAAAAAAACAGGAATAAACTGTATTTTGGCTCATCTCAGTTTTGTTTTTCCAACAGAAATAGTCACAATACAATAAATCCTACGTTATGGAATAATAGACACAAGAAACTAAAATGTAAGCAGCTTAGGGCTGGTTCATGTGGATAAAATCAGTCATCATCAATCACACTGTAGTTTTGACAAATAGTACAGATACAAATAAGTTTAAATTGGAGAAACGATTATTAGTAATATGCAGCTGTAGGAATGTGATTAATGCTCCTTAAAGTCAACATTAAACTACATGACATTACCAGAACCAAAACACCACACCATGTCTATTCTCATATCACAATGTGGATGTTATATTGACATATCTCCCAGCCCCAAAACAGCTTTGATGCAAGTCCAGTCCATAGTTTGACAGTATTAATTATAGTGCAGAACCTTAGTCGAGTTTGACGTTCACAGACTGGTGGGAGTATTTGGGACAGCCCTGGTCTAAACCCAGCTGTGGTTCTCTCTCCTGTTCTGTCTGGATCTTACAGCTCTGTGTTCCACCGTCTGGTCTGTTTGTGCTCCACCTTCCTCTGAACTGTCTGTCGCTCTGTAACACTGTAAAATACAGGACGTCTCCCAACCAAATGTCTGCTTTTTGCATCACACATTGTTTTCCAAACTGTATTCTAACAGCTGTTCCCTCCGCCTCACCTCCCTCTCTCTCTCTCTCTCTGCCTTTTACTGTAATGTAGTTTTAATGTCTGGGTAGAAGCGCTGGGTTTTTTCTCGTGACCCACATGATGTAAATACAGACCGTTCCATCGTCGTGCTCTCGCTGCGTCACATCTTCACTGCTCGTCGACGGTGTTTAGCCGCTGTGATGTCATCGTGATGTCATCGCCAGGTGCGGCTCTGTGGACGACACCGGCGCTCGCCGATATAGCTTCTGTAGTGCATGGAAACCTGAAATTACAGCGGAACAGATGAACTTATATTTATATAAACTGGGTTGCAGCATGACGCCATCACAGAGCGACCTGGTGTCGTCCATGAAGCCCCCGGGGGCCTGGGGGTGTGCTCTTCTTCTGCGTTCCTACTAATCTACTCTGTTCTGCCTGTGGATGCATCTTTCTTTACTTCTAATAAAAACTTAACTCTCTGCTCACCCACACCTCAACCTGTCTCCTCTTTGTGTGTGTGTGTGTGTGTGTGTGTGTGTGTGTGTGTGAGACAAAGTTGCTCCCTATTAGTCACTATTCTCTCTTCTACACACTGAAACACTATTTCACCATTTTAACTATTTCAGGGGTTCCCAAACCTTTGAGCGTTGGAGTTACTCACTTTTACCCGTATTTACTTTCTAGCAGCACGAGGGGTAAAATGAGGCAGTTGGAGGATGATCAATTCAGATGAATGATCGGTGACCAGGATGTTCGAGGATGTGAGCGTGCACTTTCAAAAAAAAAAAAAAAGCCGCTGAATCATTTCCAGGATGCTTCCTAGAGTTGGGATCATCATGAGGCTTTCAGGAAGATGCACAGTTAATAAACATGGTTTATTAAAATCGAATTCGTTGTACCTCCCGGCTGCCGCTGCATTTTAGCTTTTCTTAATGACAGAACTGTTGTAATTGGAATGAAAATCAGAAACCGTTTTGATGGGTATTGTTTTTACTAAACTTAGCAGTCGCAGTGTGACAGGAACAGGATGTCCTGCAAACCTCAAATCGGATCCGTACAAACCAGCGGGGCTCACAGCTCTGCTTGGTCCGTTCAAACTGACAGGTTCACGTGGTCCTTCAGGAAACCGCTTCCATACCGTATTGCATTATGGCCGCTTGACAGATAACAAGCGCAGTCCATTTTGTCAGAACATTTTGGGTTTTTGTTTTATTTTTCCTGGAGAAATCAGATCAGATTGAAGTCGTCTTTGAAGCGTCTTAAAGTGTTTAAATGGAAGTTTGCATTTGATCATGTATCTTCATCAACACATGCACATGAGATGGTGTTTTGCTGTTAGTGAGTGTGCCTGTGAATTACAAGTGTGTACTGTTTATGTGTGGTTTGTATGTGTGTGTGTGTTCACTCTTGATTGGATGGACAAGTAACCTGCAGCAGTATTATCCACCATGCAGAGCCAATGGCGCCAACAATCACTTTGTTAACTTTATCCAACTTTAACTGGAAAACTTTGCCAGTTACAGATCAACAGATGTAAACGGATAGAAATAGGAACTTTTAGCCCTATTCGGTCCTGTGATCTGGAGTCATTTGTTTCATTCGTTGTAATTAAATTGATTAGGTTATCTGTTATTAAAGATTAAAGCGGTAACGAGGTAACGAGGACGCCAAACCTGGTTTAGAGGGCAGGTCAGCTTCGGTTCACATATATTCATAACTAGATATTAATTGTAACATTAATCATTGTAACATTCATTTTGACATAGGTGCCCAAACGTGTGTGTGTGTGTGTGTGTGTGTGTGTGTGTGTGTGTTTAACCCTCCCTGCTCTCCGTGCAGGACGGCTCTGGCTCTCTGAAGCGAAGTGGATCCTTCAGTAAACTGAGAGCGTCCATTCGTCGCAGTAGCGAGAAGCTCGTCCGCAAACTCAAGGGAGGCTCCTCGCGGGACGGCGAGCCCAAACACCCCGGGTAACTATCCCAAAACACCCCCCGCTGTCCCCGGGTAACTATCCCAGACCCCTCCTGCTATCTGGCTGTAAGGTGTGCATGGGGGGGAGGGGGCCACTGGGCCTCCTTCCGGGTCGGTTCACTAACCCAGAGACTCGATGGGCCGGCTCTGCTGCCGGTGCCGGGGAGGAGGAGGGGCCGTCACTCTGAAGCTCAGTTTGCACACGAAACCGACCGGGGAGGAGTCACGTGCACACGCATGTTCTGTTTCCACTTCCTGACGTTCCAGCTGCCCAGAAACAGTTTGCTTGGCCTGTGCTTCTGATGGACAGTCCGCAGGTTAAAGGAATAGTTTGGATTTATATTTTAAGTGAATCCCTATTTCCTCCCCACCCCTCGTGTTGTAGGTAGGAAGATTTCAGCCTTTTCTCCAAGCTGGACGCTCCATCCTTCCATCAGGAGTTAAAGCAATGTGGGACAAATACACAAAGGTGCCAAAAGTGTATGATAATCTGTGTCGAGTATCTGTAAGATAACCTCACGTATGTTTACACAATGTAGAAATGTAAGTCATCTCGAGAAATGGGCACGTTTTTTCGTTGTTGTTTTTTTGATGTCACAATTTGACAGGTGACCCATTTGGGTGTAAAACTGACAGTAACACTAAGTGGCAGCAATGAACAGTGGATTTATTAACAAAACAGAAATCTTAAAAAAAAAAAAAAAAATTTAAATCCTGGAATTTGCAAAGCCAGGCGATGTGGCATCCTGCTGCTTCCAGTGAGTTTTCCCACTTAACACACATTGTGGATTTGTCCCCTGCTGCTTGCATTGAAGTGATGGAGCGTCCAGGAGAAGCCTGGAACCTGCCAAGTACTACGTGGGGGGGGGGGGGTAGAAAACAAGGGTTAACTTGAAAAAAAAGGTCCTGGTATTCTCCCTATGCCGTGGGTACAGAACGTTGCTGCTGTGGTGGGAAAACATGATCGGAGGGTTTCTAGCAGCGCCCGCGTGCACACGCTGTGGCTGGCAGCGCGGGACATGAGATTCTACTAATGTCTGCTTTTTAAAATGCATCTGCTTTTTATTTTGCCCGTGAAACACATTCATGTTGTGTTTGAAAACCACTAATATTTACGCCTATTTATTTTCATTTTGGACTATTTATTTCCATTTGTTTTGAAATATAGTTCATTTTATCAGCTTTGGATTTCTTTTATTTCTGTGAATTTTACTTTAAAAAAAACAAACAAACTTGTCTGCACGTGTGTTTTCATTTTGAGTTCTGTGCCGTGTTGGCATTTTATTTCTGAATAAAACTCTTAAGTGAATGTTTACCTGCATGCCTCATCTGTGTGCGCGCTAACTTTCTGTCGCACTTTGACCTCTGCGTGAGGATGATGAAGTCACTCATCGTCGTCGTCTCGTCAACCTGCTGCGTGGGCCAAAGAAGCTGATCTTTATCAAGTTACTGCAAAAAACACTTTATCTAGTAAAGTTTTTTTTATCTTTAAAACATGAAAAAGAAACATGAACCATCTGCTGAAAGTTTAAATTCCAAGTGAGCCTCTGAAAGTGGATATTTGACTTATTCAAAGAAATTGTCACATTCTGGAAATGATTTAAACTGCAAATAAATTATCTGGCGAAAAAATTATCTTTCGAAGCCTAATTATTGCAGTTGGGTGTATAATTATTTAAAGAGTAAACTGTATATCATTTAAAAATGCTGGAAATTCAAATAATCTGGGGGGGTGAAAGAAATCTCAATCTGTTTGAAAAGTGATGCCAGTTCTGCTGTGGCTCTGCCCTCTTCATTCGCTCGTGACATCACAAGTGGGGTGTCTGTCTGAACCCGGGCGGGGCTGAGCACACCTTGCTGTCTGGTGGTGGGTCCGCTAACCTGCGTTTGAATGTCACCCCTTGTCTTTAACCAACACTCATTCCATCTCCCCTGAGCTAAAAACACCCCCCTCACCTCTGACCCCTGACTTCTAACCCCCCACCCCCCACTGACCCCTGCATGTCACTGTCCTGGGTGCAGCATGAAGCGAGCCAGCTCTATGGGAGTTCTAAACATGGCGGACAAGGCGGCAGGAGACCACGCCCAAGTAAGGAGCTTCAGCACCACACCCGCTCAAGCCTACATCACATACTGACGACTGCGAAACAAACAGATAAACAAGTGACTTAACATTTTTACTTTACATTAAAAAAAAACAAAAAAAACAAAGTGGCTCTTTATATTGACAAATTAGACAATACAATCATGGAATATTTTCATTGTCAAAAGGCTGAAAATCTTGGACTCCTTACGTCCACAGTGAAGAGGTAGAAGGGGGTAGAATCGACGTGGCGGTTGGGAGGTAGAGTACAGTACAGGTAGAGTACTGGGAGGTAATTAGAGGGAGGTAGAGTACTGGGAGGTACAGTACAGGTAGAGTACTGGGAGGTAATTAGAGGGAGGTAGAGTACTGGGAGGTACAGTACAGGTAGAGTACTGGGAGGTAGAGGGAGACGGCAGAGTATTGGGAGGTAGAGTACAGTACAGGTAGAGTAGTGTTGGAGTAATGGCAGGTAGAGTACAGTACAGGCAGAGTAGTGAGAGGCTGAGTAGAGAGGTGGAAGAAGGGAAGAACAACAAACACACAAAGTATCAAGTTTATTCCCTAAATGTAAGGATACAGCCAGTAAATACACAAGTGATCACACAGGAAGTGTATTCTGTACATCAATATAAACATTTCATGGCATGAAAAAAGTATGAATTCTATCATTGAAATACTTTAATATAAATGATTTAGGAAAAAAAGCGTGATAACGACGAGAGTTGTGATGTGACTGTACAGAGCCATGGATCAAACAACAACAACTGAAACTTTTTAAAACCCTTTTGAACAGCTGAGGTTGTTACATTACATTACATTACATTGATCAGACGCTTTTATCCAAAGCGACTTACAATTATTCAAACACCGACGGACGCAGCCATCAGGAGCAATTAGGGGTTAAGTGTCTTGCTCAAGGACACTACAGCATGCTAGCAGGAGGAGCCTGGGATCCAACCAGCAACCTTTAGATGACTAGACCACCAGCTCTACCTCCTGAGCTACCATCCCCATTGTTATTATTTTCATACAAACTCATTCAACTATCTTTGTTTGGGATTTTGAAACAGACTATTTTGTGGTCCGGGCGGGATAGTGAAGTAAAGAAACATCTTTTACTGGTCGACCTCGTGGAATCCCAGCGTGCATCTGTGTTCAGCGTCTTTCACTGACCCCACCCAACCGGGACCCCGCCGAGGTCAAAACAAACGCTCTGCTCCCGGTTCTAACCTCCATCACTGCTGAATCACTCAACCTAGTCCCTCACCAAACACACTAACATGTTTTTACTAATCATCACAGTAACATACGCAGATGTCAAGTTATCTCAGGAATGAATTTACATTATGTTAACTGTTTACGATGGCGACGGACAGATTTTCAAACCTACGTTACGGAATCTGAGTGAAAATGTAAAATCTCCAGAATATGCAAAAATATACAGACAATATATGAACAACAGGTCAAACAGCTCCATATTATTATTCCTGTTGATGTTGTTTATTCTATGGCCTCTTTAAAGTGATATCTATGTGATTATAAATGTCTTTGTTATTTCTTGCTTGGGTGAGATTTTGATTCAGTGGTATTTTTTCTGTAGTTTTACTGTGTAAGCCTGCCTTTTGAGTAATAAATGTGTTTTACATTTGAATTTACTTCTACAAGGTTAAAGTTGTAAACCATAAGATTGTTATAATTTTATTTTATTTAATCCTTAATTCTCACACATTTGATATTTTTTATATTTATTTATCTGGCACTTTACAAGAAATAGCCATTCGATGTCTTCCCATATGCGGTTTCCACTGCTGGTGGCGGGGTCCGCCACACGCACAATTCATTGTAGTCACATTATGCTGTGCTCCTCAAAATGTTTTTTTCCATTGTTGGTGACGTGCAAGAAATCACTGGTTGGGCACAAAGATAGAAGGCAGCCGCCGTGAATTAGCTAAAGTAGCGTAGCTCATCGTGGTCAGTAAACTGTGGATATGGATGAAAAAATATCTACAAAAAAAGAAATCTAGCGATTAGAAGGACAACTTGAAAAGTGAAAAAAGACGAGGACGAACCTGGATGTTGAAATACGTGCTTACAGAACATGGATTTGTAGTTTGGAATGGAAGTATGTTCTCTCTCTCTCTCTCTCTCTCTCTCTATATATATATATATATATATATATATATATATATATATATATATATATATATATATAGTTTGGGTTGAAAGGACTAGTTTGGGTTTAAAGAGTAGTTTGGATTTTAAGACTAGTTTGGGTTTTAGGAGTAGTTTGGGTTTTAAGACTAGTTTGGGTTTTATGAGTAAAAGGAATCGTTCAAGTGTCAACATACGTAAACAACTCTTACTTTAAACCATTTATTCGCAGGAACGAAATAATCGTCTGAAGAAAAGCCGTGATCTGAGCGCCAGCCACACGGACCTGGCACGTTGAAGATCCTGATCCGGGCATTGGAGCCGGGCGGACCCCCGAGGCGTCTCCACGGCGACCCGGTGACGGGGTCCTGGCCCCACCCCCGCACCGCAGTGTACATAGCAACGCTTGGAATCCTCCGCACAGACCCCAGCGCAACTGTACAGCCGCAGGTTCTAACCCTCCTATTGCACTTTGCTCCTCGCCTGGTCCCTCCAACGTGTCGCGGTGTTTGTGTTCCTGGTTCTTGAAGGAACGAGAAGCTTCAGAGAAAACAGTTTGATTTGAACCGAGCCGGGTCGTTCCCGAACCGGGGGGTTAGCACTCCATGCCGTGTTTCTGCTCCAGACACGCGCTGATCATCTGATTCAGCTCGTCAGTTGGTTCTCTGGGTTGTGTTTAATTAACAAATCCACTCAAAACCATGGGCTGGACTTATACTTTCTGGATCCGGGTTTAACCCCTTTCGATGTGTGCCTGATTGCGTCTTATCTCCAAACATCCTCATGAGATGTGCATCGTATGTAGACGCATTTTCAAAAAAAACATGCACATCTTTTTGCAAACTTTGAAAATGTTATTTTGAGCCGATCTCAGAACCCATGTGTGTGGGCGTGTTGGGCTGTGGTCCCTTGCACTAAGTTAAATGAAGTATCTGGGCGGCAGACTTCCAAATAAGACTTTTTCCATTCATCAGAAATCCCCACCTGTGTTGTTTGGAAGAGCTGTGGCTTCTGCCATCAGGGGTGGAAAATCAGCTTCAGAAAGGTAAAACTCCGCTCCGGGATTTTGAGTCAACCATGTGGATGCGCATGAGCTGGAGTTAAAACACGGAAACAGAATAATTTACTAACTGGACCTGGAGTGTTCCTCCTCTGGCTTTTTGTGTATGAAGAACTACGTTTACATTTTGGGTTTGAGTATTTTTTTACTTTCGCTTTTTTTTAATTTTGCGCTGCTCCTGGGGGTGTCGTTGGTATCTCTGTGTTAACCTTGCAGATTTAGACTCCTCCCCTCCGACTAACGCAAGGCGGCGTCCAGCAGACGAAGGTGTTTGTCACCGTCTCAGGAGCGTCTCACCAGGACACCGACCGCTTGGTGATGTGGCCCCAGACCCCTTTTCCAGAAGCTGTGGGAGAGACGTAAGAGTGGGCAGAGCTGTGTGAAGAAGAAGTAGGATCCATTTAGAGGGCGATGTCATCTTAAGAGTTTTAGTTTTCGTGTACAACAGGACCCCGCGTTCCTTTAGTGTCTTACTCTGCGGCTTCCTCGCTGTTCCACACCGTACGTCTCACGTCCAAACCCTTTAAACTGGAAACTCTTCACAGATCACAGACCCAACAAACTGGTGTTTTCCCCAGAAAAGGAACGCAGAAAAGTGACATTTTCTAAGAATAAACTTGCACTGAGGGTTAATGCATCTAGAGGCTGCGTAGGTTTTACCAGTCTAGTAGGCTTAATAATAGACTGAGAAAAGGAACATTTTTATTATTATTCTGTACATGTTCCAAAGAGTTGTGCGGACAAAAAGGTATATCTAAGTAAAAGGTGAGATGTGGGATTTGCATATAAATGTAGTTGTTTTTTTTTTTAATATGAAACAAACACGATCACAGTCTGCAGCGTCCAAAAAGCCATAATGTCACTGGAGCTGCTGATGGAAGCCCCTAAATCCACCTCAGCTGGATTTGTGAATAGTGAAGTTAATTAAAAAAATTAAGTGTTTAAAGCTTAACTCAGTAATCCACCGTGTGAACACAAACAAGTTCCCCATTCCAAGGTGCTTCACTCCAAACTAAACCCTACGCTTGTTTTACAAGTACAACAATTAAATCCACTCCTCCTTTCTCCCGTATCAAGCTAGATTGTAAATAAAGGACCCGACAAAGTCCGAACCTTATTACTATTCATGTTCCTTTCAAAAGAGCTTGAGTCAGAGTGTGTGTGTGTGTGTGTGTGTGTGTGTGTGTGTGTGTGTGTGTGTGTGTGTGTGTGTGTGTGTGTGTGTGTGTGTGTGTGTGTGTGTGTGTGTGTTGTGTTTTAATGTTGAATATTTAAGGGGGAAATTAAACTTTGTGTTTTTGTAGTTCAGTTTTCCGGTCTTTTCTCAGCGATTTTGTGGATTAAAGGTCAAAGCGAGCGTTGGGTTGTTGACTGTTGACCAGTCTGCTGGTCCCCCGGCTTAGAGCTTTTTGGCCCTTGTTGCTCACCGTAGAGGAGCCACCGAGGCACTGACATGCAGGGGTGGAAAATCCGGATCCAGAAAGTGTAATCCCGCTCCGGGATTTAGAGTCAAGGTCCTGAGTGGAAGCAGCTGATCGCCGCACGGCTGGTGGAAAAATGTGGAAACGGGACTTTCATTTTCTGATCCTGGATTTTTTTTCCGCCTCTACAGTAGTATGGTCGTATTTTTGTGACTATTTTGAGTTATAAACACTACCAGCAACAAAAAAACACGGGTTGAAAAGTCTTTCTCAGATCAAAATTTAGGATTTTAAGATGCACCGACTGCATCAGCACTGAGACGACTCCTTTGGAAATGTTGTCGACTAAAGATGCCCAAAATGACTGTGTATAGTGCTGCCTTTATAGTGGATTATGTCCTCACGAATGGAACTAAATCCACTTTGATGCAAGGAGGGAAGGAGAGTTAATGAAGTGAAGGTGGATCTGGTGAAGCGTAAACAAAGATGAACGACGATGATCACTGCGCCACTTCTCCGTCCGTTCTCTATGCGTCAGTGTGATTTCTCACTCCAGAGGAAACTTCTCAGGGCGATGGAAGTTTGAGGAGGGAATCGAACGAAGGCGCAAAATAAGCGTCGCGAATCTGAATTGTATCAAACACACTGGGGCAAGGGGGCTTAATTATGATTAAAAAATTATATATTTTAGTTTAATGATTTAAAAGAAAGGATAACTTCACGCAGCTTTTCTCTCCAACCGAGAAAAAAAAAGGCTTTGCTTTTGTTATTTTTTGGTATAAATAGGAATGTAAAAAAATCACAATTGTACCTCCCCAACGCCGCTGTGTAGAAATGGACGACCTGGGGGAATTATTGTCATTATCATGTGTAAATGTTTATTGATATACATCAAAATATCATCTTATTAATTAAAATCCCAAATAATAAATGTTAAAGAGACGTTGATATATTTTTCATTTTTTCACCCAGTCCAATTGTTTTGCCAGTTTTCAGTGAACGCGTTTTCAAAATAAAAGTTTTCTGAAAATTTTCGTTCAAAAGATTCGCAAACTCTGCATTTGTGTTGTGGTAGTTCTGTCTCCTCGTGCTGAATCTGAACAAACCGCTTGGTTGTGGGTTCGACTGGTAACTGGAGTTCCTCGTCCTGTTCACCATGTTCTGCTGCTCATCTCCAAATGTTTTTTTTTATTATTTTCTGTGTTTGCTCACAAGTTACAGGGCATCTGGTTCTGTAATCGCAGTGTAGTTAGACACAAAGAGGAAGTATTGATATTATATCATGTAATATACTACATGGCTTGCACTGATACAGCTCATCTTTTTAACACACACGCCTCTAGTGGAGAAAAGCGGATCATACATTAAAAAGTATGTTCTACTGCCTCAAAATAATGGTTTTAACTCAAAAATGTTCAGTAAAAGTAATGATTATCAGAGTAAGGCCTGTAGAAATCAGCGCATCTCTTTTTCCAACCAAGTCAAACTATAATTAGTCATTTCATTTAAATCAACAAGAGCCATCAAATGTCTCCATGGTCTGAGCTGCAGCAGTGTCAGGGTGTTACTGTCCAATTACAGTGTAATTACAGGACAAGATGGCCGCCCTTTGCCTGACTGGCGTGGTGTCTTGTCTATGAAGATGTTGTGTGAATATATGTTTTTAAAGAATAAAGTGATACATTTGCAGCCGTGCCTCTGTGTTTTTAATGCCCTCTTTAGAAAGTGATGTTCGCTTGGAGTCGCAGCTTTATAGTCCAAACAGAACTGGAGCTCTCTGAAACCTCTGTCACTCATTTGCACTTATTTCATTTAAACCCACAAAGCGCTTGCATCCATGTGCGTTCACAAAGGCACAAGCACAACATTTTTTTGCTTTGAAATGGAGTGGATGTTCAGGGATAAAGTCTTAAAATCTAATTACTTAGTAAATTGCAAATTAACTGATTACATTTATCACTACATGTATATGAACATTTATCAATATGGGCTTTGAAGGCATGTACACAATGCAAGTATGCATTAGAGATTCAAGATTCAAGAGGTTTATTCGTCGCATACATATACATACGTTCATACATATACATACGTTCATACATATACATACCTTCATACATATACATACTTTAATACATATACATACCTTCATACATATACATACTTTCATACATATACATACTTTCATACATATACATACCTTCATACATATACATACTTTCATACATATACATACCTTCATACATATACATACTTTCATACATATACATACTTTCATACATATACATGCCTTCATACATATACATACATATACATACTTTCATACATATACATACGTTCATACATATACATACTTTCATACATATACATACTTTCATACATATACATGCCTTCATACATATACATACATATACATACTTTCATACATATACATACGTTCATACATATACATACTTTCATACATATACATACGTTCATACATATACATACGTTCATACATATACATACTTTAATACATATACATACCTTCATACATATACATACGTTCATACATATACATACGTTCATACATATACATACTTTCATACATATACATACGTTCATACATATACATACGTTCATACATATACATACTTTAATACATATACATACCTTCATACATATACATACGTTCATACATATACATACGTTCATACATATACATACGTTCATACATATACATACTTTAATACATATACATACCTTCATACATATACATACGTTCATACATATACATACGTTCATACATATACATACTTTCATACATATACATACTTTAATACATATACATACCTTCATACATATACATACGTTCATACATATACATACTTTCATACATATACATACGTTCATACATATACATACTTTCATACATATACATACCTTCATACATATACATACTTTAATACATATACATACCTTCATACATATACATACTTTCATACATATACATACCTTCATACATATACATACATATACATACTTTCATACATATACATACGTTCATACATATACATACTTTCATACATATACATACTTTCATACATATACATGCCTTCATACATATACATACATATACATACTTTCATACATATACATACGTTCATACATATACATACTTTCATACATATACATACGTTCATACATATACATACGTTCATACATATACATACTTTAATACATATACATACCTTCATACATATACATACGTTCATACATATACATACGTTCATACATATACATACTTTCATACATATACATACGTTCATACATATACATACGTTCATACATATACATACTTTAATACATATACATACCTTCATACATATACATACGTTCATACATATACATACGTTCATACATATACATACTTTCATACATATACATACTTTAATACATATACATACCTTCATACATATACATACGTTCATACATATACATACTTTCATACATATACATACGTTCATACATATACATACTTTCATACATATACATACTTTCATACATATACATACGTTCATACATATACATACCTTCATACATATACATACGTTCATACATATACATACTTTCATACATATACATACCTTCATACATATACATACGTTCATACATATACATACCTTCATACATATACATACTTTCATACATATACATACGTTCATACATATACATACTTTCATACATATACATACTTTCATACATATACATACGTTCATACATATACATACCTTCATACATATACATACGTTCATACATATACATACTTTCATACATATACATACCTTCATACATATACATACGTTCATACATATACATACCTTCATACATATACATACTTTCATACATATACATACCTTCATACATATACATACCTTCATACATATACATACTTTCATACATATATGCAGTGAAATCTAATGCAACGCACCTGGTGATAACACACAATATGTCCTAGGAAAAATTTCTTTCTAAAAGACCAACTAACTGACTCCTAAAACGTAATACAGTAAGTCGAATACTTATAGAATAAAAATAAAAATATATAGAATAAAATACAATAAAATAAAATGAAATACAATGGAATAGATAGAGGGAATATGCTTATGTATATGGAATAGGCAATTATGTATATACAGATATGTGCATTCTGTATATACATTATTGCCTCATTGCCATTATAGAAAAGTTTTAAATGTTTAATAATGTCGAGCTTGGCTTAAAAAAATAATATATATATGATTTGTTTATTATGTTTGATTACTAAGAAAAAACATAAATATTTACTTATTACATGGTCCTCTGTGGGCTCAAACAGTGGGCGGGGCCTTTGAAAAATCAAAACAACGCTCAGAGCCGCGTCACCACCAGCGCGCCAACCCCATTGGCTGGAGCGGCCCGTCCGTCAGGCTGAGTAGGCGTGGACCGGACGTGACGTGCCCCAGGTCGGAAGTGGCTCCGCTCCGAGCAGCAGGAGCAAGATGTCCGCCGCGCCGGACGGGAAGAAGCTCCTCCGCAGCCCCAGCGGCCTCCGCATGGTGGCGGAGAACCGAGCCTCGAGCAGCCCCTTCAGCCTGGAGGAGCCGCAGTGGGTCCCCGACAAGGAGGTAACTGACCGTCGGTTAAGCTGTCTGTCCGTTCACCTGTCTGTCTGGTGACCTGTCTGTCTCTGTGTGTGTGTGTATTTATCTACTTGTTTCTTTGTGGCAACGCACGGATCAGCTGCTTCCAAGGACCCTGTCAAGGCCTGGAGAGAGAGATACTGTCTCTATTAGTAGTAGTATTATTCATGGTGTAATATATTATTATTAGTATTATTACATATATAGTGTTAAACAGTATAATATTTTATAAATTGTGTTATATATTATTATTATATATATAGTGTTATATATTATTATTATTATATATATAGTGTTATATATTATTATTATATATATAGTGTTATATATTATTATTATTATATATATAGTGTTATATATTATTATTATATATATAGTGTTATATATTATTATTATTATATATATAGTGTTATATATTATTATTATTATATATATAGTGTTATATATTATTATTATATATATAGTGTTATATATTATTATTATTATATATATAGTGTTATATATTATTATTATATATATATATAGTGTAAAATATATTTTTATTATATATATAATGTTATATATTATTATTATATATATATATAGTGTTATATATTATATATGAGGCAGCAGGTGAAGAGTGAGTTGTTGAAGTTGATGTGTTGAAGCAGCGTAAGGATCTGAGCCACTTTGACAAGGAGCACATTGTGATGCTGGACGACTGGGTCAGAGCATCTCCACAAGCACAGGTCTTGTGGCTGTTCCCGCTCTGCAGTGGTTACTACCAAAAGTGTCCAAGGAAGGACGACCGCTGAACCGGCGACAGGGTCACGGGGCCCAAGGCTCATTGATGCACGTGGGGAGCCAAGTGTAGCCCGTCTGGTTCGATGCCACAGAAGAACTACTGTAGCACAAAGTGGTGAAAAAGTGGACGGTGCTATGATAGAAAGGTGTAGAACACACAGTGCATGGCAGCTTGCTGCGTATGGTAGCTCACAGTGTCCATGCTGACCCCTGTCCACCCCTGAAAGCACCTACAATGGACACGTGAGCATCACAACTGGACCATGGAGCGATGGAAGAAGGTGGAGGTCTGATGGATCACCTTTCTTCTACATCATGTGGATGGGTGGGGTTAGGGTCCGATCCCATGGAGCATCTGTGGGATGTGCTGGAACAACAAGCCTGATCCATGGGGGCCCCACCTCCACCTTGCAGGACTTAAAGGATCTGCTGCTAACGTCTTGGTGCCAGATACCACAGGACACCTTCAGAGTCTGGTGGAGTCCATGGCTCCACCTCACAGCTGTTTTGGGGACACGAGGGGGAGCTACACAATATTAGTAATTATTAGTGGAGCTTTTAATATTGTGGCTGATCGGTGTACGGCTATCACTTTATCACTCTGTCTGTCTGTCTGTCTGTCTGTCTGCATGACTGCTACGACTAAATAAAGTACATTGTAATGGTTAAAGACCTGAGACCACAACAGAAGCGTCTTGGACAAACAGCAAAACAAAGAGGAAAACAAACAAATTGAATAGGAATTTGATAAATATTTATTTATGGAGAAATATGTTAAAATAAAACAATAAATACAAAAAGAAACAAGAAAAACGAGGAGGAGGGAGCCAGTGGATTTACAGAGGAATAAAACTTTAGACAGTTTTTGTTGTTCATTGTTTTTCATCTTTCCAATCAGCAACAGATCACCAGTGGTGTTCCACATCAGTGATAAACAGGTTTTCCCGTTTTTTTAAAATGTATTTATTTATTATTATTTGGGTTTGTTGATAAATAATTTTCCATAACTCCTCAACCCTCCGTCAGCGCTGTAGATGTTCGCAGCATTCTCCAGAAGGTGCTGGTTGGGTGTCTTAAACCTTTGGGTGGAAAGTTGGTGCCGTCACCATCAACCCCCGTCTCGAGTCTCTGCTGTGGCTCCGTTCTCAAACTCCAGCCTTTAACGCCAACAACTCACCACCACGTGAAGGGACGGACCTCGTCGCTCACTGTGGTCAATTTGTTTTTTTGTTTTGAATTTTTATTTTAGTGCTAATTTTTATTTTAGTGTGGTCATCTACAACTTACCTGATACTACTGCAGGTGATCTGTCTTTAAACGCTTGAACACACTGAGACTATGGAGGAGGAGGAGGAGAAGCCAGGATCAACGTGATTGGAGTATTTTTAAAATGAAGTTCAAGATTCAAGGCCCTTATTGTTTGAATTGAAGCCTAAAACAGTCGAAAAGAACCTGCGGCGCACCGCATTGACCACACGGGATCAACAGTCAAACATGATAAAATCAATAATTACCCTTTAGTCAAATAAGAACACAAGTTAAACAGAAGATAAAAAGGGCTTCAAAGTCTGCTAATAATAATACTAAAATTTCTTTATTTTTGTTTTGTTAGTGGTAGAAAATATGCTGTTCAATTTTAACTTATTTATCTTGAATATTATGGCCTCAGCTCACTGTGTCGCAGCTGTGTGGTTTCATTGGTTTTATTTATAATAGATTTCTCCCTCGAAAGGAAGGTAAACGGACGCACTGTGCAGCGTCTCATTCCAAATGTCTGAGAGTCACGTGAAGACAGTGTGTGGGTGGTGCACCCCGACGCCCTTTCTTTGGGGTTTGCTCTGAGGTCTCTTTAGCCCAAATCCAAACCACCTTGTTTCTTCACTTTTGTAAAGCATCCTTGAGTCTCTAGGAAAGCACTTATAAGTTATTATTATAATTATTGTTTTATTCTGGTGGAAATAAACCCCGCTTGAACTCGGCTCCGTTTCAAGATGAGACAATAGAGTTTAATCTCGTCTTATCTGGCGATGGAGCCCGGTGGAAACTGTATTCCTTGCATTTAACCGTATTTTCACTGTATTTAGATGATTTCAGATTCCCTCGGTCTCAGAGGCCGTTTGTCTCTGCACAGAAGCAGCTTCCGCCGTCGCGTTTGCCCGGACAGAGCGTCTCTGTCCGGCCGCCGCCGGACTCGGACGCTCCCCGCGCTGCGTTGTGTAACTTCCTGTTTTTCCCGTCCCAGTGTCCCCGGTGCATGCAGTGCGACACCAAGTTCGACTTCATCACAAGGAAGGTCTGTTTCCCAACGCCCGCCGCCAAACCCCAATGTTATCACATCATCTCCAGCGTCACGAGCGGACCTCGGAGAGAGAGACGGACGGACAGGGAAGGGAAGTCGTATTCTGGGGGGAAACTTTTGGGGGCTTGGTCGTTGGTGTTTGTGGTGAAACCGGAGCTGAAACCTCTGTTTGTTTTGGTGTCGGTTCCATTCCCCGCGAAGCGGAGGCCGACAGCGCTTTGTACCGGGACTGAGCCGTGGAACCACAGCTTCTTCTTGTCCTTCTTAGGCCTCCGTCCATCTCTGGAAAAATCTTTGCGATTGTTAACCCAAGTTTTTCACAAGATTAAAACATTACATTACATTACATTACATTACATTACATTTAACGGACGCTTTTATCCAAAGCGACTTACAATTGTTCAAACAGTGACGGACGCAGCCATCAGGAGCAATGAGGGGTTAAGTGTCTTGCTCAAGGACACTACAGCATGCTAGCAGGAGGAGCCTGGGATCCAACCAGCAACCTTTACATTACTAGACGACCAGCTCTACCTCCTGAGCTACCATCCCCCCAAAACAAAAAGTATTTCCCAAACGATGATTCTTTTAATAATGTTTGAGCCTTGTTTTATTTTTGTAGTTGTTATTTTTTTCATTCATTCGTTTTTCGTTTATGCTTTGATATTTATTTTTTATGTATCTTTTCGAACAATTATTTTAAATCAAATTTCTGCGTCGCGTGTCGAAATCAACAATTGAACACAATATGACCCCAAAATTGTCATAACATGAAGCTTGAAATATCTTTCATTCTTAAGATTCTTTCAATCTTATCATTGTGAAAAACCGGAATTTAAATAATTGTATTCACAATGAATTGTGTTCAATGTAACGAAACTCTGTTTCTTTAACATGGATTTATTTGGAATTCAAAAGTACAAATTGATATCTGTCTGTCTCTCTCTCTGGTAGAACTATAACAGTAATACATGGGTCATGGATATACAATTGACGCACAGTACATTCCCCCTCGTCCTTGTGATTGCTTTGTGTTTTGACTTTCAGCACCACTGTCGACGCTGCGGCCGCTGCTTCTGTGATAAGTGCTGCAGCAGGAAGGTGGCGCTGCCGCGTATGTGCTTCGTGGACCCGGTGCGACAGTGCGGCGAGTGCGGTGTCCTGTCGCACAAGGAGACGGACTTCTACGATAAGCAGCTCAAAGTGCTCATGGCGGGTGAGTCGCGACGCCCCGGGGTGGAGGTTGGATGGGAGGCGGATGGCTTCTGAGGACCCTCGCTCCCTCCAGGGAGCCGTGACTTTGTGGTGAGAGTGCGAATACGACCGGTCTCCACGGCGCGTACCGAGCCGGCCATTTCTGCACCAAATGTCCAAGTCGGCGGACCTGAAAGTGTCGCCCCGAGAAGGCGGAGCCTCCGTCACCGCGCCGTGCGGGGAACCGAGTTGATGCCGTGGAATACCGTTCATCACAGCAAACCACGAATTGAGCCAGGTCAGAAGGGTTCTCGTAACCTTCGGCCCGTTGGTTCCTAACGTGGAGGAAACGAGAGGAGATGGTTGTGGAAGTGGAAGCGATGACATGACTGTTTCTTCATCGAGGCTCGAGGCCGAGTCGTTTCCTCAATTCCTGCCTTTTTTGCGGCGGGGGAAAAAAAAATTAAATCACGAAGGTCTTCACAAAGCGCATCGCGAGTTTTGAGAGAAAACGCTGCAAAAAAAAGCATTTTGTGGCAACAATCACAAAACCTTGAAATCCTGGGACGACTGATGAATTATTTGTCTGGATGGATTTAATTCCATGGAATTCCTTTTCTTTCTGCCCTCCTCGTCCCCTCCACGTCGCCCTGATGGAAACAGGATGTTTGGCAGGAGGCCCTGTTTTCTGAAGATTCCACCGGCATTAAATACGTATAATACTACGGTCGTACTGCGTGTCACGTGAGGGGGGTCTGGATCTGGTCTCCGTCTCTCGGGACCGGTGTCGTGGGGTGAAGGCTGCTGGGCTGGTTGTCATGGCTTCTCTTCTTGTCCTTGGAAAAACAAACTTGTCGGGATCAGACGACACCACCCGCCCCCTCTGCGGCGTCTGTAGGATTCAAACCCTAGTTCAGGTGAGTTCGGGGGATCAAGATGGAGGCCCGCCATGGAGCCCGTTCGGCGCGGCAGCGACCGCTGGACTAATCCTCCTCGGCACCGTGCTGCGGGTGAAGGCTAAAAATAAGCTCCGTCAGTGGGACACTCAGCCGGGCGCCTAATGAAAAATCCATTAGCAGGCTGGTGGGGAGGTGGAGCAGGCGGTGAAACGCCCCGGAGGCAGCGTTGGCCCAACATGGTTTTTTAATGATGCCGTCGGCGATAGCCAAGCGGTGACCCCTAACTTCTTGGTCAACACGTCCTTTCCTCCGCTCCCATTGGTCAACACGTCTCTGCCTGGATGTGTCAATGTGTGAATTGAAACGGCTTGAATTTGGCAAAAGTCAACTTTGGCTTCCTGACGTATCTGTTGGGGTCCTGTTTTTCCAGGCACTTCCTTTGTGGTCACCGTGGGAACGTCGGACAAGTCCGAGACGATGACGTGCCGTCTGTCCAACAATCACAGGTGGGGTCCACTTTCACACTGTAGATGAAACCAAATCGTGTCAAGTGATTCTGCTGGAGGAGAAAACAAACGGTCGTTCAGTTCCGTAGTTTGCCAGCTTCAGGTGAACAGAGCTGATGAGCCTGTTTGTGTTCACTCGCATATCTTACCTTTGTGGGATCCTTGTCTCTCAACGTCCCCCCCCCTTGTCTCCTTGACTCCGCCCGCAGGTACCTCTTCCTGGACGGTGAAAGCCACTTCGAGGTGGAGCTGTCTCGGATCTCCAGCATGCAGGTGCTGACGGAGGGCACCAGCCCGGGAGGTGAGGCTCAGTTTGGGTGGCTAAAGGGGTGAGGGTGAGTCACGCCCGGGGGGACGGGAAACGGGTCGTACCGACAGGAAGTGAGGTCACTCGGTTTGAACAGGAGAAATGGGCGGGGAGGCGGCGCTGGGATTCGAACAATGTGGTCTTTAGACGCCGTGAGCTGAACTCTGACCTTCCTCAGACCAACCGTCCGTCTCGAGTTTACATGGATGAAATTAGAAAAGCGACGTCACTCATCAGGAGCTCCTGTCATTAGTACTTTTAGCGTGAAAGGCAGACGGTGCAGGAAACGCTCTTTAACGTTCGCTCTGTATTTACGACTCGGACTTGAGTCCGAATAGACGGTTGTTTTTTTCCCGACGGCCTCCCTCGCTGTGCAGAGTTGTCACCGCCGCGGCGAAGCTGTTGCCGTGGCACCGCGGTGGAGCTGTGGAGTTTGTCGCCACTGTGCGCCGTCGCCGCCGGACGAATGACCGTAGCGACCTCTGACCTGGTGTTAACCTGCTTTCTCCCCCCCCCCGCTGCCTGGGTTGTGGCCTGGCCTCAGGGAATGACATTCACACGTACACCAGTCTGCTGGACGGCCACTATCTCCCTGAAGGTCAGCCGCCGTCCACCCCCCGTCTCCATGTGGTACGGTCCCCCTCCGTCATGTTGGCCCCATCCATCCTCATCCTGTCTGGGTGGTGCCCAGGCCCCCGCTTGTTTGCATGAAGCCACCTGAGGACTCCTGCGGAGCGATGGAGAGACTCTGTGCCCCACCGTGACCGCACTGAATTTCAAGTGCAACTTACAGCCTCACAGCGATGCAGCCGTTTAACTGAACAAACCCAATACAACACAAGAAAATGCTCAATTTGAATATGCACAAGGAGAGTTCTGAGCTGTATGAACCCTCAAAGGTGTTCGCTGTGTGTGTGTGTGTGTGTGTGTGTGTGTGTGTGTGTGTGTGTGTGTGTGTGTGTGTGTGTGTGTGTGTGTGTGTGTGTGTGTGTGTGTGTGTGGGGTTTTCCGTCTTGTTTGGCTCCCCCCTGTGGTTGAAGTTCATAAAGCACATGATTATTATGAATTTATTTTTATTTCTGCATGTATCGCAGTGAGTTGCATGTTTGTTTTGTGTGTTTGTTATTGTGCCACGGTTTTAAATGTTGAAATGAAAGAAGATGCATCCTGGATAATTAAAATAACACAGTTCAGTTCCGGTCGAGAGATTTGATTGGACAAACTCCCAGTTTTCCAAACTTAGCCTGGGATTCGTACTCGCTCTCAACTGATAAGACTCAATTCAAGGCTAAGAACTGGTTTTGTCTGGAAGTGGTTACTGCGTCCCCGGCCTGAACGCCTCAAGCCGGAAAAAACATGACTTGCGTTTTTCTGTATTTTTTTGCATAGAAACCCTAAGGCGTGAGGCCGCCCCCCCCTGTACGGGTGGGATTTAGTGACGATGGACGCGTGCAACGAAAACGTTGACGCGTCTCAGAATTTCCGCTTTGAAACGTCGAGACGTCTTCAGCGACGAGGCTCCGGGGAGTGGGGGCCCCGGAGCCTCGTTTGAGAGGCAACTTGGGAAAGCGATGGTCGGCGTTTGACTTCCTGTTTCCCTGCGTGTTCCTGAGCTGTGTTTGTGCGTCAGGCGGGTCGTCCCGGGCCAGCGGCATGCTGCTCCACTACAAGCCCACGGGCTCGCAGGACGCCCAGCAGCTCCACATGGAGGCGGCCGAGGACAAGAAGGTGGCGGCGACGTGGCTGGCCGCCATGCACAAGGTACGTCCAGCCGGGGGGGTCCAGGCCAACAACACCGGCAACAACACATTTGCTCTCCCAGCTCCCTTACGGAGCTTTCTCCGGTGAGCGTTGTCGTAAGTTGCTTTGTAGCGCCCGGGGGGTCGCGTCCCGTAAGACACCTCTAACTTCCTGGAGACCAGTGTGAACCCGATAAGCTTGTTTTGTCGATTCGGAGTGTGAGATTCAGTGTGAGGCCGCGGATGGGGTCGGCTCGCCTAACTCCTGTGAAATGAGGGGAAAAACACCTTTGGGCACATCTTGGGTCTTTAGGAGTCGAAATAGAAACTGGAAAGTCAAAATTCGATGCGGCTAAGAATAGAAAAGCAAGAATAGTGGAATGTCCCCTTAGCGATGTGACGGTGCGTGGTGATTGGTCAGTTTCACTGAAGTCCAGCCTCTTCTGGTGCCGTCAGTTTGGTTTTGGTTTTGTTTGATCGTTTCTGACCTTGAAGAATCACTGTCGTTCCTCGGCAAATAGTTTTCAACCAGTTTTCACCTCGTCTTTGGTTAAATAGACATTGAGTTTGCACCCGTCGGTCTTGTCGGGCGTGGCGTCTTGGCGTCGGGATCATTATGAAAGAAGCCTTGAGCTCCACTGTGACGTCAGTCCTCCACAGCTCAGCAGCGTCAGAGCCGTCTTCAGCTCAAAAAGTATTCTTTTATAAAATTATTTTAGGATTTTCAAATGAATCTGTCTCAGCCGCCGTCTCTGCTCCTCTTCGCCACCAGGCGGCTAAACTGTTGTACGAAGCCCGGGACCAGTGACCACGCCCGGCCACGCCCGGCCACGCCCGGCCACGGCGGCGAGGGAAGAAGCGGGAGGCGCCCGGCCGAGTGATTCTCCAGCCGCCCACCAGGGGGCGACGGCGGCGGCTCCATCGGCGCCAGTTTCAATTGTTTTTCAGCCCTTGTTTGTCCGACGCGCCGGTTGTCATTGATCAAAACGTTTCTTTCAAGAAGCGTCTGGAGTCTCACCAAAACAGAGCGGTCCGTTCCCGAGGATTCTGGGAAACTGCGGCTCGGCTGCCCTTCCCACGATGCTCAGGTCGTCTCTTTGCTCCTGTCGCGCCCATCTCTTGGACCTAAATGCAGGAAGTATTCTGCTGCCCCGCCCCTCCCTGCCCCTCCCTGCCCCCCCCCCCCCCCCCCCCGCTCCGCCCCGCTTGCCCTTTTTTTAACGGGCGTCTGTCACTTCCGTTCCTGGTGAAGTGCTGCCGACTGGTGGCGACCGGTGGGAACTACAGCAGCAGTGACGCTGACGCTGCGCTGTGGTCTCCACCTTCCACCCGCTTGTTTCCCCAAGACCGGAAACATCTGTTCACGTCGACCCTCTGAGTATTATGGTCTGTTTTGTGGAAATCTTACCGATACGACCTCGGAGGGGGTTGCCTAACACTCGCTTGTGACAGGCGGTCGCCGCGCCAGCGGGAGGGAGAGCGCCGTGTTTCGGGATCCGTTCTGCCCACGTTTCCGCGCAGATTTCTCAGCCGTCGCCTCAAAGCAAAACGTCGTCCGCGTCCCATCATTTGGATTCGTCTGGGCGCGGTCGTTCCGATCTGCTCCGGCTGCGATGAAAAGGCCGAAGTTTGGCTCAGAATTCAGCCGCGGGGGAACTCGGACCAAAAAGCAAAGCGGCTGCGTCGTCCAAAGCGAAAGCCGCCATCGAGCTCCTCCCTGTGTGTTTTGAACGTCCGTCGTCGAGGATCCGACTCCGCGGCTTAAATGAAGGAGCCTCTCACACGGTTCCTGAAGCCAGTGAGGCCGGAACCCGGCGGACGGGCGGGGCGCGTGGCCATTCCCAAAATTCTCGTTTGATTCGGCTCTTGACCGGTGTTTTGAGATTTCTCTGTCTTGGGCGGGGCCGGGGGACCAGGACCAGGACCAGGACCATTCACTAATTTGTAGTGAAGCGCACACACACACACACACACACACACACACACACACACACACATACATACATACATACACACACACATACACACCCATTTAAGGAAATGCTTTAAATGTAGTCTCATGTATCAAATTTTTGTATGAAGTATTTTGTTAAATATTCCTATTTTAACACAAAGCGTATGTACCTGGTAAACTTTTTACTGCTGAACGATGACAGTGTGTGTTTTTGTACCATTTGTATACGGTGAAATGTTTCTTCACTACTCAGAGGCCGAGGACGCCGGTTCCGATTCCTTCTTTTTTTTTTTTAATTCTCATTTTCCTGCACAAGCTGAAATCTGCGGCTCGTGGACTTTCTGGTTCTGCTAAACACAGGAAACTAAAGCCTGGTTCCGAGTTTCCAGTTCAGTGAAACGGTGACGGTTAGAGAAGGTGAATTTCTCATTTCTCTCGGGATAAGTAAGTTTTAATACGGGTTTGTCGGCCTTTTCCATTCAGCTTCCAGTCATGCCAAATATCTTTTCTTTTATTTATTCCTTTTTTTTTTTTTTTTTAATTTCTGGTTCTTACAATGTTCACGACTCTTCCTGCTGCTGCTGCTCCGGACCGGTGGAAAGCCCCGGGTGTTTTTTTGGGGGGGTTCTGTGTCAGTCGGCGTCACTTATTAATTTTTCTGAAATGTTTTCCCGTCACTAATGAACGAAAATGAACTGATAATTATTTTTTTGTAACTGTCGTCCAGTTCTGAGCCGATCCCGGGTCCTGTGTTTACACGCTGAAGACGAACCGTTTGGAACTAAAGTCCTGTCGGTGAAGCATCATTTCGGCTGAAATTGTGGCAAAAACCAGTGATATAAGAAATGGACTCCTTCCAAGTATTTTGTGCTTTTTTTTTGGCATGTGGCACCAAAAAGTTTCTTGACATGTACAGCCTAAAATATGTTGTCATACCGCAGATTGACATGAACGCGCGGCGTCCGGACCGGCTCCACGGTGTTGATGGCGTTTGGGTTTATTTTGCGGTATTTAGTTGTCGTGGGCGTTTCTCCTGCACTTTACTTCTCTTCACTGCTTCCATGTGTTGAGCTGGACGCCGCGTCCAGCCTCAGTCCATCACCACATCACAATAAAACCTAAACGCTTCTAAACTGCTGGCTCGGCTCTTTTCATTTGGACCAATGGTGTTTTAAACGTCAGAATATAAATGTATGAATACAAGTATAATACTCAAGGATGTCAGGCTTGGATCTACCTTTGCATCTGTCAATTCCCTTTGAGTTATTTTGACACTCACTGTTATTTGTTTGTGTTCATATCTCTGGGAGCAAATATGAAAACAACGCAGACACGTGACTGATGACGTCAGATAATAACAGAAAATTATTTTTATATTCCAATTTGACAGCTTTGTTACTTGTTCGGTTATTGTGGAATGCATTGCTTGAATTCATATATATAAAAAAAAGAAGGAAACGGGGATAACCCTTCATTTCGGATGTGCGTATAAATGACTTTGTACTAAACAGCTTTTAAAAACAAAAACAAGGAAACGAAGAACGACAGGGACGCCGCGTCACAGGGCGCCGCCATCTCTCCGTAAACCCGGGGGGTGTCGGGGGTCGGAGTTCCCTTCCACGCGTTTAAATTCCTCCACACGTTCGTGACACGACGCAGAACCGGAGTCAACGAAGCGGCGCGGCGACTCGTGCTCCCGCCGGGCCAACGGAAGCGCGGCGACGCCCGACCCTCCGCGCACGACCACCCCCCCCCCCCCCCCGCTCCCCGCGCTGCGGTGGACTCGTCCGTCTCCCCACGCGTCACCCGGCGCCGGCTTCGCCTCGTCGGAGTGATCCGCCGCTTCTGAACGGACCCGTTCGGTGAGGACGGACGGGCCGGCGGCGTCGTCCCGCTCCACCGCGTCGCTGCGAGAGAAGCGGGAGGAAAACCGCGGAAAAACACCGAGCGGAGCGGAGCGCAAGGCCGCGAAGGGTCGACGTGAACGGAGCAGCGGCGTCGATGAGCTGCGGTCCAGGTGGGTGACACCCAGCCCCGCCCTTCGGACGTGGACTCCCCGGGACACCGACTCCGGACTCCCGACTCGTTTTCAACGCCGCTTCGCGCCGCACGGATCCTTCTCCAGCCCCGCGTCGTCGGGACGAGCCGCACGTGCCGGACGAGCCGCCGCCGCCGCCGCTTCAGCGCCCGCGCAGCGACGGAGGGAACCGGGGCGACGGAGGGAAGACGCCGAACCGGACAACGGAGAGAAGTCGGTGAACCGGACAACGGAGAGAAGTCGGTGAACCGGACAACGGAGAGAAGTCGGTGAACCGGACAACGGAGAGAAGTCGGTGAACCGGCGAGAAACGCGCTGCGCGGCCCGGCGCCACGCGCGTGCTTCACGCTGCGCCGCGTCTCGCGA
The DNA here is from genome assembly GCF_960531495.2 of Zeus faber. Lineage (NCBI taxonomy): Eukaryota > Metazoa > Chordata > Actinopteri > Zeiformes > Zeidae > Zeus > Zeus faber. The sequence goes on along the minus strand of NC_137198.1, from coordinate 2,092,470 downwards.
GAGGAGCTGCCACGCGAGCGGCGTGACCGTGGACGGAGCGACTGAAGCTGATCCCAGGTCAGTGCTGCCGTGACGTACAACACGTCCAGCTGACGTACAAGTACCACGAGTACACGTCCAGCTGACCGTACAAGTACCACGAGTACACGTCCAGCTGGACGTACAAGTACCACGAGTACACGTCCAGGTTAATGTACAAGTACCACGACAAGTACCACGAGTACACGTCCAGCTGACGTACAAGTACCACGAGTACACGTCCAGCTGAACGTACAAGTACCACGAGTACACGTCCAGCTGGACGTACAAGTACCACGAGTACACGTCCAGGTTAATGTACAAGTACCACGACAAGTACCACGAGTACACGTCCAGCTGACGTACAAGTACCACGAGTACACGTCCAGCTGAACGTACAAGTACCACGAGTACACGTCCAGCTGGACGTACAAGTACCACGAGTACACGTCCAGGTTAATGTACAAGTACCACGACAAGTACCACAAGTACACGTCCAGCTGAACGTACAAGTACCACGAGTACACGTCCAGCTGGACGTACAAGTACCACGAGTACACGTCCAGGTTAATGTACAAGTACCACGACAAGTACCACGAGTACACGTCCAGCTGAACGTACAAGTACCACGAGTACACGTCCAGCTGAACGTACAAGTACCACGGGTACACGTCCAGGTTAATGTACAAGTACCACGACAAGGACCACGAGTACACGTCCAGCTGAACGTACAAGTACCACGAGTACACGTCCAGGTTAATGTACAAGTACCAGGACAAGTATCACGAGTACACGTCCAGCTTAACGTACAAGTATCAGGACAAGTATCACGAGTACACGTCCAGCTTAACGTACAAGTACCAGGACAAGTATCACGAGTACACGTCCAGCTTAACGTACAAGTACCACGAGTACACGTCCAGCTTAACGTACAAGTATCACGAGTACACGTCCAGGTTAATGTACAAGTACCAGCTCGTATCATGAGTACACGTCCAGGTTAATGTACAAGTACCAGCTCATATTCATATGTATAAATACAAGTTAATATTCATATTTATCAATATAATTTAATATTCATGTAAGTTAATATTCACATGTATAAATATAAGTTCATATTTGTATTTCTAACTTGTAAAGTGTGAGGAGATGGCAGTTTGGTGCATTCTGCTCCTACTCACCTGGTGACCAGTGGCACCAGGTGCTGCCACAGCTTCTCAGCTGTGTGAGGTTCAGATGTTTGAGCAGAAATCACTGATTAAATGTCTGTGTTTTACATGAATGTCGAGCACGTTGGGTTGAAATCAGGTACCTGCCATGTTGCTGGACAGAGACCAGGAGCAGTGCGGCAATGGAGCTTGAAATCGGTACTTTCAAGTCAGTCATTAGGAATCTATGATTTAGAATGAATGCTTTGAAATCATTCATTGGGAATCAGTACTTGGAAATCGGCTGTGGTCACCACGGAGCGATCCCCACACTCAAAACATTTCATGGTCCCCATGTGGGGGAAAAAGTCCATAACTTCTGATTTTTGATTCTAAATGGGATGTGAAATGATAGAATGATACATGGATATTCCTGGCTGTTTATGCGCCAATGTCTGGAACTTTAACATGCATCACATCGTGCCATTAAAGGGGCGAACATTTGGGTCTACCTGGGTGTTATGTTTCCATCACTGGCGATTGGAGCTGGAGCCGATATATACCCGTGTCTATTGCAGGGTTTGTACCAGAACTGAAACCCGGGTGTAACCATTCCTAGTAATGACAAATGCCAGATGTTAGCGGGTGTTGCCTGGTTCTTGGTGCAGTGGGAAAGGAGTGTTATCCAGACCAATTTGCAAATGCATATTAGTCTGGAACCTCTGGTCATTTTTGATTTCAAAGGGGTGTTACCAACGGGCGCAAACCAAAATGTCTCAGGACACAATTGGATAGACCTACAACCAATCAGAGCATTGGATAGACCTACAACCAATCAGAGCCAGTGTACATCTTTCAGCTCGAGAAAATCACCGGCTTTCACCATTTACTCCTAAAATGAGCCAATATATCCAAAATATTTTGCAATCCAGTCTTAGTTGAAAGCCCGACACTCGCTGTCAATTTTGAGCTTTTTTCGGCGCTCATGTTGTTATGGGTCATGCATACGTGACGATCAGGTGAAGAAGAGTGACTTGACATCGGAAGGCCCGGCAATGCATGTACCATTAAGTATTAGAAAGAAGAAGAAGAAGAAGAAACAGTCTTTATTAGTCACGCAACACACCACACTACAACACATGCTTGCACACACACACACGCACATGCTTTGGTGGTGGCCGGTGAAATGGATTCTCTGCATTGAACCATCCTGGCTTGTCCTTCCTCCGGGGGCACAGCCAGGAGCAGTGGGCAGCGTACGTGGACGCGCCCGGGGACCAGGTGATAAGTGTCCATCGCTGGTCAGACCATGATGGGTGCATGTTTTTGGTGGGGGTCCTTACTGACGTGAGGTGGAGGAAACCCCATGTGAGCACGGGGAGAACATGCAAACTCCACACAGAAAGGCTCCTGTTTGGGAGATAACCCACCGGAGCACGGTGCCAACAGCGCCCCAGGCGGGAATCGAACCCAGGACCTTGGGGCGCTGTTGGCACCGTGCTCCGGCGGGTATTGCAGAAAAATATAAATTAAATGAATACTACAAATTTAAATATATTATAGGATTGTTGTTCATGTAAACTCCTCGCGGGCTGGATTAAACAACACCACCCATGATGCATTCTAGACGTTGTAACATGCCTCTAAACCATGGGTCGGGAACCTATGGCTCTTTGGATGACGGTATATGGCTCACAGACAGTTTCAAGCTAAAATTAAAAAGTAACAAATAATTATTCTGTGTCATTTTAAAGTAAAACAGGTAAGAGAAATTACAATTTTGAGAATAAAATTCAAAATATAAATGTGGCGGACAAAGGGGCGTAGTCAAGCACCGGCTGCGGACCACAGAAAGGCTCCGGGGGCCTTTTACGCGGGGCCCTGCCCCTCCCGGGTCTCTGCTCAGGCTCCACCTGTGGGAGTCTCTGCCACAGGTGAGGCTTTAGGGAGGGAGGCGGAGTCGTCCTGGCCGTGGTGCGCCCACATGGCCAGAGTTTTATTGTTCATTTCAACATGCGTCAGGCAGGCCACAATTATATATGTCACTGAGGATTATTATAATAATTGTGGATAATTATGATCCTGTTGGGCGCAGGAGGAACGGCGTTCCACTGCTGGGCTGCTTACCAGCCCGTGCACCATCCCCTCTGTAAGACAGAAACATTAGGAAAACTCCCTGCCTCCAGGCGGAGCAATCAGCTCAACACCAGTTGACAGAAATGGCAAAGAACATCAATGTGTATGTGACAAATAATCTCCTGAACTTGAACCTGAAGAGCAGCTGATTCTTAACACTTGGAAGGAGCTTCCGTCACGTAGCACACAACGCAGCGTGGGAGTGTTGCCGTGCCGAGCGTGTTTGGCTCCACATACGCATGTGAGCAGTCTTTGTGGCGTCTGAGAAACATGAAGAGCAGCCTACGCTCAGGTTGTATGCTTTACTTAAAAAAATGCACGCATTAAGTTACATAAAATTTTAATATTATGTCTCACAAGGAAATACATTTAGGAATATTTGGCTTTTATGGCTCTCCCAGCCAAAAAGGTTCCCGACCCCTGCTCTAAGCCATCCTGTTCTCGACGGGCTGCTTCCGTGCGTGTCGCTTTAAATGTAAATGAGCAGCTTGGTCCCCGGTTCTGAGCCAATGAGGTTTGAGCTTTATTTCCGGGTTCTGTTGTATTTAGTCCGTAAACGTTCAGTGATCTCACTTTATCAGCGTTCCTTTTTAATAACATTTTTTTTTTTTCAGAAGGAAACACCCAGCAGAATTATTTTTTAATTACTTACATTTCCATCATCCGCAATTTCTTCACAGTTTGTATTAATTCCTCTTTAATTTAATCGATTTGTGCTGGTTTCTGCAGCCAACAGTGCAGTTCCCATTAGGGATGTAACAGTATGAAATTTCACAGCACAGCATCTACCAAAATACTGCTGTATACGGTATTTCACAGTATTAATTTTCCTCCTTCGTTTTTATGTATATTCAATTCATAAAAACGTTATATTAAAAAAAAAAACACTCGGTAAAGTCTCTGACGTGCAGCACAGGGAGGCGCTTGCCGGGACTCTGAGATTCACAGGAGAGGCCAAATAAGCGACGTATAGATCAAACCCTGACTTATCTGCCAAATTGAAGATGGCAACTTTAATTCACCTCATGTTGCCGCCGCACGGTAGCAGACGGTCAAGTGCTGTAACGATCCATCCAATGAGTCACCCAAGCGTCACGTTCCGCCATGTTTGTTTACACTCGCTCCCATGCTCGTGGAAGGAACGTAAAGCACTGTGTCGGCACGGTGTTACAGGGGAAGGCTTACGGTTCAGAACCCTGGTGCTTGATCCGGCGGTGAACCTCACAGGGATGTACACGAGCAGTGAAAAAGTGATTGGTAACAGGTCCCCTATTAGTGCAGTGGATTCTTCTTCTTTTAGAGAAAAGAAACTGTCCACTTGGTTTAATACCGTCGTGATAGCGGCTACAGCAGACCATGTCAGTTCTGCGGCAGCCATCTTGGTGAGGTGGCTCAAAGGCTCTCCTCTGCATCATCACAGTATCAACCCCGCCCCGTATTAGATAAACGGTTGTGATTGGCCCGACCCGAAAACAGGTTTTCGGGTCGGGCCCATTCCCTTTCAAACAGGTTCGGAAACCTGTTTGAATGGGAGGATGGCTAGAGGTATTCTGCACAGCAAATGGAAGACAAGTTGCAGGTTCTGGTTCCCAGAGAATACAATCTCTTTATAAGTAAAAAAAACAAAAAAACTGCCCAAAGAAATCATAATAATAATATCAACTATTTTGCAGTAAAATCGAAATTCCAATGATCTTGGGAACCAGAAAAGCTGAAGCTATCAAACCAAATCAGTTTGGGAAGTTAAAACTTAAGGGGACGTCAACCATTATTTTGTGCAAATTTTTCAATTACACTTTCATGAAGCCAGAAGTTGGTTTCGGGCGTTCGCCCAAACCTATTTTACAAATAAGCACTGAAGTAATAACAAATAGAAATAAATTGGCAATATACAAAAAAAAAAATTGTGAATAAACCTAAAATAAACAAGAAAAAAATTGGGATATTACGCATTGGTATGTTTTGATCCCTTGATACCTTGCAATAACACACACACACACACACACACACACACGCTCTCTAAGGGAGTATTCCATCGTTGCCATGGATACGGTGGCGTGACGATGTCACAGCAGTGCAGATTTCTAAAGTTTCATTTTCCGTTCCTGCTCCTTTCATTCAGTTTGAGAGGCGTGAAAGTAGGAAACATCAAGTCTTCATATTGATGGTGTTGAGGATGCAGCTGAACATGTTGTGCTCGCCGCTCCTCCGTCTGCAGGTACTTTCCAGAGAATCTGGAAGCCGCTGTGATTCAATTCAACTTTATTTGGAGAGTCCAGTGTTGATGCTCAACTCCGTACAAATTGATTCAATGTAAATTGTTGGCATCCCATAATAAAAATGATTATTAAAAAACGTAGCTCGATAATAAAAGTAAAAGTTGTGATGGCTCTTTTGTTGTTTTGATTTATATATCGACTAAAGAAAAACAGTTTATATGTTTATTCCCACGTGGAAGTAAGGAGAAACACTCGGTGAGAGGAGGTGTTACACTGAGTAACGCAGATTTAGTTTGGTGCTGAAATATGGGTCCGATTAAACGTTATTGGATTTTTAAAGGTGAATATCTAATCTCCAATGTGAAACTAACTTCTCTGTGGTCATAGTCAGAAAAAAATGTTGATACATAACGAGAATTGAAGAATAATAAATGAATGAAGATTTAGAATAGTGAGATGTGTGTTTCAAGGCAAGTTTATTTATACAGCACATTTCAACAAGGCAATTCAATGTGCTTCACATTAAACATCAAAGGCATTAAGAGAAAGTGCGAAGAAACACATTATAAAAGGACATCGAATGCATAAAGTAGAAAAAATAAATTACGTAGAATGCATAAAGTTAAAAAGAATTCATAGAATGCATCAAGTTAAAAAATAAAATACATAGAATGCATAAAGTAGAAAAATAGAATACATAGGAGTTACAGTGCAGTGCAAGAAATGAATTATTTTGCCTTTTCCCCGAACAGTGTTTTACATTCTCAAGGTGACGTTCCAGCCCCGGGGAACCGGTCTGGAGATCTTTTTCTTGTATCTTATTATTTTCTTTGTAAAATATTTCACCAGCAAATTCAGTCCAATGCAGAAAAGTACGATTTTATTGAATATGTGGTATGGTTGCATAACTTCCAAACATTGATATGACCTCCAGGCCCTGCGCTGCTGGGCTCCAGGCCCCAGGATGAGCTCAAGGACCTGCAGGACGTGCGGCGGCACAGACATCGATGTGGATGCGTCGCGGGGCAATGCCGTGTGCATGGGCTGCGGCGCCGTCCTGGAGGACAACATCATTGTGTCCGAGGTGGAGTTCGTGGAATCGGGCGGAGGAGGCTCGCACGCCGTGGGACAGTTCGTCTCCGGGGACGGTGAGAGGACCGTCGCGGTCACTACAGTCTGCTGTCAAATGCATCACATTCCATGATCGTATGTTTTCATCCAAATCTGAGGGGAATTCTCAGCCAGTGTTAGAAATGTCCCAGTTTTTTTTTATAATCACATATTTAAATATGTGCATGAACTTTCGAACTGGATTTCTTGTGTTCCAATATTCAATGTAAATATATAAATAGATACTGGATTTCTCCCCGAAGATAAATAAAGTTTTCCGTTCCGTCTCTTATCCTAAATGGCGCTTCTTCTAAAAGACGTAAAAAATAATTAAATTCAGAATCCCAATCGTCTGAGAAATTGGGCTGTTTGGTTCACTGCAGAACCGCACGTTTCCTCCATATTAAGGATTTAAAGTCACCATCTGCGGATGAAGTGTTTCCAGTTGCGGTCGTAGAAATGCAGTTTTCCAAACCAGTGGTTCTCAGCTGGACTCTGCATCCGTCCGTAGTCATCACGTCACAGGTACAACGCACGCTGTCTGCGGCCATGCTGCAACCTGTTGGTTTTGCTGCAAAAGGAAACGGATTGAATAAAACTCTGGACGTTGATTTGATTTCCTCTGGATGTCACTGATGGAAACAGGATCCGGGAGGAAAATAAATCTGCTTTCCTCTTGTTATTCATATTGAACCATGCGTTTCTGGTGTGGACTCTTTAAAAGGCGTTTTGTGGTGGTTTTGTGCGCTCCTGCTTCCTGCAACGCTGTGAGAGCGTCTGGCTCAGGTCCTGGGACTCTCCGAGCCTCCAGTCGCTTCTCACGCTTTTACCTCCTGATGAGCTCAGAACCTTCGGCCCCAAGCGCCTCCGCTCCTGCTCCATGTGCACAGGACGTTTCGTTACAATAGGACACTTTGGCAAGAGAACATACCACATTCGTCAATATTTGATGAATTGATTACGTTGATATTGCAGCTAGTGAGGGAACTAATAAGGGAATGACTAAATTATGTCGAGTCATGATAGAAGTTTGTGCTGTCGATATGTTTACTCATGAGAGCTGATGAGAGCATTTTTCTCCAGCTGGTGGCAACACCTGCGCCTGGCCACTGGAGGGTGCCAGGCTGCACGAGCATCCGCTGGCTCTTGCTAGAAGAGCCAGGAGAGCATACCGAGTTTAAACCCGATGGTTGGACGACCAATCAATCATTTCTCGCTCCGTCCTTACTGCAGCCAAAAACCTAACGAATTCAATAGAAATGGATTTCTGATTCAACTTTTGGCCCTAAACCACTGAGCTGCAGTGTTCTTGGTCTGGTTTTCTTGAAGGACTTTATAACCTGAATTATATTAAATGGACAAACCCATTTTTCAATTCAAAATCATCAGTCCCAAATTGGAAAACAGTTTGGAACAGTTGAATGGATCCTCATTGGCAAAAGAGTAAAGCATCAATCTGATCATCGCTAGTCCCACTGTGACTGACAGCTTCCTCCTCTTCCTCCTCTTCCTCCTCCTGCAGCTTCAGGAACTAACCCAAACTTTGGAGAAGGATATTACACGGGAGTGGGGAAGGAATCCAGAGCCCAAACGTTGGCAAACGGTGAGTCCCCAGCAGGGGGCGGTGCAGGCCTCCAGGACACAGGGCGAGGGGGAGGGAGCGTCAGACTCTTAAACCCAGAACCTTGTTGTGTCGTGTTGCCGCTGAAGAAGGAGAGGCTCGGGGGTGAAACATCGACCCGTTTGATTCAGTCATTTCCAGCACTGGACTAAGTCCAAGCCATTAGTCGACTAATTGTCACACGTTTATTCATTGAATTATTTATATATATGTTTTTGGGGGCTTCAGAAAATGGTTTTAGTTCCAGGGCTGAGAAAGAATGTTATAACTCTGTACTATAACCCATTACATTACAGATAAATATTCAACCTTCTAACTCCTCCTTTTAAAATTAACTTTGATTCGCAAGCGCTGTGGGTGCGAGACGAGCCGCCTGTCAGGAACATTGTTGTTATTCTGAATGTGTCTTGCACTCTGCATGAGACGGAACGTTTTGTTTGTTTATCAGTGACACCATCGCAATGACTTAAAACCAGCCTTTGAAATATAAACTTCATTTACAAGCGCTGTGCGGTGTGCACGCATGAGGCCGGCCGCCTGTTAATCACCTGCAAAAGCTGTAATTATTCTTCTGAATGTGTGGAAACAACCAGCAAGGGGGCTCAACCTTTATTTTTGTTGAAATTAGTTTCAAAGTAAAAGCGCTCGAGCGTCCCCTACACGGCTCCAGCCACGTAGCCGACGTTTTAAGGTTCATTTTGACAGGACGCAGCTGCTGAATGGAGATTTATTTATTTTTTCCTGCGACCAATAAAAAACTTGGTCGACTTAGACTCTTCTCGTCGACTTACGTTGGCTCGACTATTTTGGGAGCAGCCCTCATCACGAATTAAATTGATCGGCACGCTCCACATTGGGTTTCTCCACGTACTGGAAATAAGAGCATGAAATGGGGAGAATCGTGAAGTCAGAACAGCTTCCATTGACTTTCTGTTTCTGATGCGGCTTTTTTTTTTTATGCTTAAATTGTGGATGAATATTGATATGAATGCAGGAGGTTGTTTGCGGTGGAACAGACCGCTCCACTTTCTGAAACCTATAAAGCTTTAAACTTGATACTATATTTTCAGTGTGTGTCGTTAAAGAGACTGTTGTCAATCAGCGGAACTTCTGTCTGTTCAACAGAAGAGAAGGAAATGAGAGGGATAAAAAGAGATGAGGGAGGGGGAGGGAGTCATTTACACAAAGGAAATACAAGAAAGACAGATGGGTGAGAGAGAGAGAGAAGAGAGATAAGGCAAAGATAAAGAGAAGAAAGAAGGGAACAGTGAGAGGGAGAGTAAAAGATGGAGGAAGTGAGTGGAGCCGTACGGACTCAATCTGCAGCAGACGCCGACTAAAAAGACTCTACTGAGGCATGTGGACAGGTGGAGAGAGGGTGGAGGGAGGGAGGGGGGGGAGGGAGGGAGGGAGGGAGAGGGAGGGAGAGAGAGCTGTGTGTTTCCATCTCTCAGCATTGTGATGAACTTCAGTGAGTTGTTCTGTCTGTCTGCTCAACCTGTCTCACACACACAGCTGGCTCATCATAATAAACTCGTGAAGCATCTTTTCAACGCAGAGTTTATACAAAGTGTCGTGCAGCATAAAAGATGATCAAAGTGGAGGCGGTAAATAAAATACTCTAAATGGGGAATAGTAAAGTAAAAGTAAACATTAAAAGACGAGATAGAAAACACTTGTAAAACCTAAACCCAGCGTCGGAGGGAGAGAGAGAACCTTGTAAAATAAATAAAGGACAGAATCAAAATAAATGAAAAGTTGACAGAAAAGCAAAACAGGACCGTGTGCTCATCGCAGGGGAACAGGGAATGTGGGAAACCCAAGCTCCAGGAGCCGGCCCCCTGAAATCTACCTGGTAGACCCAAAAGCCCAGAAATATTAAAACAATTAATTGAAGAATTTAAATTTAGCATTTGCATTATAGACAAATTATATGAATTCGCTGACTGATGGGCAGCCGGCCGAGTATTATTGGCTGATAAAGCCTCCAAATAGCTGATTTTTTAAAACGAGTATCTTTATTGACGGAGTACCTCCATCGTTATACAACTTCGTTCCCCAACTTGACTTTTCTTTTCTTTTGAGTGATTGTCACCGGTTGACACAGTTGGGTTGCCAGTGTGGCTCAGGGTAGATTGAGAGGCTGCTCCTGGGAGCCCGAGTGCCCTTGAGCAAGACGGCGAACCCCCAAAGGGCCCCCGATGGGCTGGTGGGAGCCTGGCACGGCCGCCCCCGCCGATCGCAGGGGCCAATCTTGCAAAGCCTCTTTGTGTCCCCCGGCGCAATACTAAATGCAGTCCATCCCGTCCGCTTACTGGTTCTACAGGGTTGCAGTTCTGCAATGTTTCTTGCTGCGTTGTCTATGTGTGTAATACGCATGACCGCCCTTGTTGCCCTCGTGTGCCTGACGCGAGCCTGCGTGGAGTGTACATGACCCTGACATTCAGCTGAAGGCCTCTCCAAAGCCGGTTGGTTGTAGCGTCCCGCCCGGCAGGAAATGTGCCCGTTGGGGTGCCGACGGACCCGGGTGGAGGTCCCGGTCGAGGTGGATTCTAATGACACCCCGAGCCGCCAAACACTCATCCTGGCCGGGTTGGGCCCCGATGGGCGGCGCAGACCCCGAGGAACTGTTCACCTCGTTAACGGTTTCAGGCCCTGTTGGAGTCTCTCTTCAAAGATCTTTTCAACCTTCCCGGGCGGTGCACCGTCACCGTCTGTGGGAGTCCCGCACTTGATTCTGAGGACGGTGGACATGGAGTGACAGACTTCCCGGAACTGGCCGCTAGACGTCTGTGGCGGGGAGGATCCATGCCGTGCTGGCATGACACATCCTCCACTCCAGACTCAACCAGATGTTAATGTACATGCTCATTGGCACAGCTCAGGGGAGAACTATGTGGGAGCTGGAACCCGGTCCGACGTCAGTCTGGTCTGCCTAGATGACACCTCAGGAAAGTAGAACGGCAGAAGGAATGTGAGAGCCAGACACCTGGAGCTCTTCCTGGTTCAAAGGCGCTCCGAGTGGGAGATATGACATCAGAGGGCTGTTTGAGATGCCGACACATGAAGAAGAACCGTTAAACCCAGTGAGAGCTCACTCCAATACTGTCATCGTGTGAAGTGTATCCTGTTTATGCTTGTTAAAAGGCATTAAACATGGTCATTCATGGCCCGTTCCAGGCGGTGTCAGTATTACATGACTCGGCGCGTCAGTCATTTCGGGAATGGTTTTGGGCTCGTTGTGGATTTACTGGAGTAGGTGTGTTTTTCAAAGACAAGCACAGATGTGTTTGTTGCTATGACGTCGATACAACATGCGAGTCGTTTCTTCCGTTGCATATGAGGTGTTTCAGGAATCGATGCCGTTGCCAAAAATATTCTCCAGGTGCCGGGCCCTCAAGGAAAGGACACCACAATCAAATGTCTGCTGCGTAATTGTCCAAAACACCATTCGTTTCATTCTAGACGACCTTTAAAACGATGGTAGGACCTCTGAGTTTGAGACTCAGCAGGTTTTTCTGGCTGGAATAATGACTTTGATTGTCGGGGGAAGTCACCGACAGGGCGGTTCCTGACAGGATGAAGACACCGAACTCTTCATCTGGAAGAGTAAGGAGGACAGCGCCGCCCCGTCTGACACTACTGCTGTCGGTAAAAGGCTCGTGACAGTAGTAATTAGTAGGTGACATATTCCAAATCTGACGTTTCAATTTAAAGGCCGGCGTTAATTGTGCAAAGCCCAAACTATTTGAAGTTTGGTCACCGTGATTGAACTAGAGGGGAAGCGTCTCCAGGGGAAGCGTCCATGTTGGTGCCTTAACTACTACACGCTACTTCACTAGGAAATGAGTGATTCAGCGCTGCGTCTAGTCTTACATTATGAGTAAGAACCATCATGGACTATAAAAATACAAAAAATGTGAACCTGTGAGAGCAGCGGGCACCAGTGATGGAGTTCAGAGAGATCTAATCACACGCTCAGTGGATGGTGAGCTATTCCACAGCCGTAATAACGTCCCGAGGACAGAAAACACCAGGTGCCACGGACAAATCACCTGGCCGCCCATGCCCCTCTCACATCTGCTGCTGAGGAACATGTCGACAAGGTGTTGAACTTGTCTCCGGTCCAGAAGTCTGGGTGACCTTGTTGAAGCTGTGAAGGGTCAACTGGTTTTCCGTTTGACCTGCAGCCTTCCACTCACGTCCCTCTGTCCTCTGTAACATTTTCGTTTGGAGGAACCTGATGGCGGCAAAGGAAAGGTCATTCCAGGAGCTTGTTGTCGGTGAACTCTGCTTTGCTTCACGGTGCTTCAGGTGACCCTGGTCTGACCTTTATTCTGTCGTCTCCTCTCTCCTTCTGCTGCTTCCCCAGGCAGAAGTGTCTTGAAATTGAAACACGTTTTACCTTGTTAGCGTCCCAATTAGAGCTGTTTTTCCACCTGCGGCACAGATGGACTGTTCTACTTATTTTCTGGGACAAACGCTAAACAAAATTCTACTTATTGCATTTGAGGCCACAGTGACTGTACCATCCCAAGGTTTAACGCACAACGGGTTCATTTTAATGACCATCTCCGCAATATTTTGAGCTTGTTAAAACCGTAGCGGGCAAAAAGTGATGGTCGTACAGGACGGCATCTGCCCTCACCCAGAAATAAAAGCGCTTCTTCACGCTCGTTCCGTGACCAAGCGCCTGCAGCCTATTAACGACTCATCGATTGATCAGGTCGGGAATCAGGGTTTCCAGGTGATTTCCGAGGCTAAAACCCTCTTGGGTTCGCCCTCACGCTGTGTCGCGCACGCGGCGTTTGTTTGGAACCCAGGATGAGGCGGCACGAAGGTACAGTATATTTATCATTTTTGCAAGCTGAAAGCTGACGAACGCTCACAGTGTGGTAAACATTTACCAACCACACCGACATAAGCTGTATTACATCTATAATAATCTATAGAGAACATCATTTAACTGGCCACATTGAGATTGAATCGATTTCAAGAGCGTCCTGGCCCAGAAAAGCTGCGCACAAAGTAAACACAGAGACAATACAACAGCAGAAGACCCACAACGTAAAAACGATAATGAATAGGGAAGAAGTACAAGGAGTAAATGTGCAGATAAAATATACAGAATAAATAAACAGCCGAATGGATGAGCGTCAACTCCACACTACTTTGAGAAATCCACTTTGCTGTTGGTACGTTGTGGGTGTACAGGAGCCCTCGGACACACATCGTAGCGCAGGGGGACATGGAACATGGAACCATCTTTATCTCATTAGGAGTCCAAGCTTCCGCCTGGTCAGGGTAGAGTCATAACAGCTCCTCCAGTGGTGGAGGTGGTGGTGGAGGGAGGTTCTGCCAGTCACGCAAACGTTGAAATGGCCTCGCTTTGGGTTCAAATGAGATCAAACGCGTCAGTGCAGTGGCAGCGGTTTAATGACGTCAGCTCCACCCTGACTCCCAGACCTTTGATTTCATTTACTAGAGGAGAAACATCTGGTGTGTGTGTGTGTGTGTGTGTGTGTGTGTGTGTGTGTGTGTGTGTGTGTGTGTGTGATGTCATCGTTCAATATAGAGGCGGTGCTGACCTCTCCTCACACCTGCAGTCAAGCTGGTGCTTCTCCACCCTCTGTCTTTAGTGTCATCTCTGCTCAACAGCTTGGACCGCTGTGTCCTCATGTGAAGGAGCCTTGTTTGTGCACGAGATGTGGTCGTTCTTAATTAACGTGCGTGTCTCCCGTGGAAAAGACAAATGGATGTGTCCACTCACTGATGCCTTGGGTGTTTGGTGATATCTGCCCTGATTCTCAACCTTGATCAACGTTTTGATCGATTGAATCAGATTTCGTCTCTGGGATCCAATCCGAGCAGATTTGTATTGTTCTCAAGGTTTTATTCTATTTCTTTGCAAGTTGTTTTTCTGGGAGTTTTTTGCGGCCTGGTGTAGGTTAAAGGATAAATTGGCTGTTTTTCAATCCGGCCTCATCAAAATGTCGTCAGTCATCATTTATTCCTGTTGGTAGCGCAGCCTGCCCAAGGCTTTGGGACTGAGAAACCTCGCACTGCTGCAGCTGCTCACTGTGTTTACATGCAGAGAACGATTCAGGATAAAACAATTATATTGATTCTCCTTAAAAAAATAATAAAAAGTCACGGTACATCCTGAGCATAACACTGGCTACAGCAGGTCGCCAGTGGGATTCAAGATTCGAGAGGTTTATTTGTCACATACGTTCATATATATAAACAGTGAAATGTCTTAGCAACGCACCCGGAGGTTATGCACAATAGTTACTAAACCGAACAGCAACGAGACTTCCTGTTTCCAGTCTCTTACGTTAACACGGATGTAGCCGAAGAGTCAATTAAAACCCCGAAGATGATGATGATGATGATGATGAAGCTGTTTGCCACCATTTCTTCTCTAAAGACTCTGTAGAATGGGAGCTTCCCATGTCGGGGGAAAAAAGGGTTTTTATTTCTCGCCCCGTTGACCTGCATTGAAGCGTGGTGAGAAGCTGCAGGAGAGCGCTACGTTTCTCACCTGTCAAGCCTTCAGCAAGTTGTGGACGAACAGTTGTAAATAATGAGTTTGAGACCTGGATGGAAAAATAGGGAACACGTCCTTTAAGACCTGTGGGAAACCGTTGATTTTCTACGTGAATTATGAAGCGACTGTACTGTGATTAAGGTGTGTGTGTGTGTGTGTGTGTGTGTGTGTGTGTGTGCGCGCAGCCAAGCGTAACATCAGCACGATGGGTCACCAGCTGCAGATGAACCAGCACTGCCTGGACACGGCGTTCAACTTCTACAAGATGGCGCTGAACAAGCACATGACCCGCGGCCGCCGCTCGTCCCACGTCATCGCCGCCTGCCTCTACCTGGTCTGCCGCACCGAGGGCACGCCCCGTATCCTCGCTGCTGGTGGGAGAAGTATTTTGAGGAGCGAGAAAGGAGACTGGACCAGGTCCTCAATATTTGTCCAAGCTTTTGGCCTTTTTTGACGTTGGTATCATGACATTTACCGGTTACGGCTAATAGATCCATCAATAGGCAAATGTCACCTTTCCCTCACAATGCATTGTGGGATACTTCAGCAGATACTGCATCCACCCTGGTGCTTACCACACACTACTTGATGGTTTTGGCCGTACTAAACCTTACCTTGATGTACTAAGTGGTCGGCCGGTGTGCGTTCCCTTTAGCGCTCGATGGACGGACAAACGCATTTGGTTGTTTATTCCGTAAATAAGAATATGCATTCGTGCGACTCAGGGAGCCGATGTGGTGTTTTATCAGTGCCAGTGTTGGTTTTGTGGGCAGTAATGCAAGACATCTTCATTCATCTTCTCCTTCAGTCCATGTTTGAGGAGACACGGAAATACAGACAACTATACAAATGAAAATCAAACTCCAGACATGCACGTGAACACTGTGAAGCTGTTGAAGAGCTCCGTGCAAATTGAAAGTGTTTACTTTCTTTATTCAAACTGATTAAAGTACTAGATATGTATAAATATTAAGATTGATAAGATTGTTGTGTGTAATATATAACCCACTGAGAACAAGATCTCATTTGCAAGAGACCTGAGTTACAAGAAAATACAGTATGTGAACAGAAAATATGTTTCAAGAGAAATTAAATCATACAACTAACAAATCATTTGAACATTAAAGTTTGTAACAAAATAATGGAAAACGGGTGGAAGGTGTTGTCGTAGTACTCTGAATACACAATACCACAGTCAAAACTAGACTTATTGTTTGTTTTTGTTTTGAAGTTGGGGATGTTTTAGCGCTGCATGCTCCGCCTGCTCCGCCCTTCTTCCCTCGCTGTGTTTACAAAGAATTGGTGCAGTGAGTCTGTCTCCGCAGGCGACATGTAAACAGAGACGCCAATTTAAAGAAATTTCCTTAATTGATCGTTGTTAACCTCAACAAACAATCGTAGATTAATTGATGACATAAAAGCGGATGACATCACCGGGGCGTGGCACGTGGCGCGTGGGGAACTATGCGATTTTGTGACGAGGTGCGTTTCTCCTCATTTAATTTCATTAAATTTTATTTAAAAATCAAGAAGTTCGAGTGAAGACTCGCTAAGCTGGTTCGTGCGTACAGGAATATTTACAACCTGTCTTTGCGCTAGTTAAATATTTTAACTTTTTGACGTCCTCCGCCACGAAATGAGCCGGATGTTACATAGCAGATCAAGTCTGGTGCAGATATGGACAATGAGAGGCTAATAAAATGCCTAAAGATTACTAAAATGAACAAATTATAGCTGCAGGCAGGAGTACACAAGCTCCATCA